>NC_091951.1:289962960-290270804 GCF_031021105.1 Erythrolamprus reginae
CCTGCAACCATAGTTCATATGTTTTTGCCCCCAGTCCCCTAATCTTTCTCTTTCTCCCCCAGTCCCCCTTTCTTTCTCTTTTCTGCACTCTTTCTAAAGTCTCAATATCTTTTTTTATATCATGGTAACCAAAACTGGATGAAATATTTCAAGTGTGGTTTTATCAAGGCATCATAAAGTGATATTAACATGTGATGTGATCTTGAGTCTATATTTTTTTTCGTTAATATAGCCTAGTATTGAATTTTTTGGCAGTTGTAGCACAGTGTTGGCTAATATTTAAGCTTCCAATATTTAAGATTCCGAGTTCCTCTTGTAGTTGCTACTATTGAGCCTATTCTATACTTATGCCTTTTGTTTTTCTTGCCTAAATGTAGAACTTTAATTTTCCTCAACATTGAATTTCATTTTGTTAAATAAGGCCCAGTGTTCAAGTCTGTTGAGATCTTTCTGTAATTTCAGTCTATCTTCTGAAATATTGCCTATTCCTGCCAGCTAAGGTTTCATCCGCATATTTGATGAGTTTCTCTTCTAACCCCTCATCTAAATCATTGGTGATGATATTGAGGTCAGTTAAACTAGGATCCAGATTATTGGAGGCAATATGCCGACTCCGTAAACCACTTAGAGAGAAGGCTATAAAGCACTGTGAATTGGTATATAAATTCAAATGCTACTGCTGTTATGCTACTCCACTGCATACTTCTTTCCATATAGGTATTAAGGACTACATGTTGGGTGGAGTCGATCAGCCAGTTAGAAATCCATCTGGTAATAATGTCTAATACATTTTTCTATCTTATCCAGTAGTAGATTGTGGTCTACTTTATCAAATGTCTTACTAAAGTCCAAGTAAATTATATACAGATTATTTCTTTGATCGACTAGTTTTGTCACTTTGTCAAATAATGCAATAAGATTTGTCTGGCATGACCTGTTTTTGACAAGGTTATGTTGGTTTTTGGAATTCAGTAAATGTAAGGCATAGATTTATAGCATTGAAAGTGACTTTGGGAGTCTTTTAGTTCAACCTCCTACACTGTGCAGGACTCCTCAGACCATCCTAGATAAATGGATGTACAATCTTTTCTTGGAAACCTCCAGTGCTAGAACACCCATGACTTCAGGAGCCAGGCTTTTTTACTGCTTGATGGGGTCAGGAAGTCCCTTTTTATATCATATTTGGATTTTTCATTGTGAAGTTTCCATATTGGGTCCTATTTTATCCTTAGGAGTGGACAAATCTTTCCTGTGATATCCATTAGAAATTTCTAAAGGGGCATGCATAAGTGCACCAGCGTGCCTTCCATCCCCTGTCCTTACTAGTAGCATGTATATAAATATTGTTATATCCTTGCTTACTACCAATAAGTACTTGACTAGATGGATGGATGGATGGATGGATAGATAGATAGATAGATAGATAGATAGATAGATAGATGATAGATAGATAGATAGATAGATAGATAGATAGATAGATAGAAAGATAGATAGATAGATAGATAGATAGATAGATAGATAGATAGATAGATAGAAACAGACAGACAGACAGATAAATCTGATATTGTATCCTCTCTTAGCCTTCTCTTCTTTAGGCCAAACATACAAAGTCCCTTTAACCATTATTTGAAGGATTTAGTGTCAAGTCCCTTATCATCTTTGTCATTCTTGTCTGTATTCTTTCCAGATATTTATTTTGTGGTGATCAGAATTGGATATAATATTTCAGGTGTGATCTGACCAGTATAGCTTAGAGTGGTAGCATCACTCCCCATTAATTCTGAATCTATTTGGTAGTTCAATGATCCATTCCACTCTATTCTGGTTTATCAAGGAGGAGACTATTATCTACTAGATCAAACAGCTCAATAAGTCTAAGAACACCGCATCATCAGCCTTTGCTCATTCTATTAATCTAGCCACGTTGTCAAAGAAAGCAATAAAATTTGTCTGGCAAAACCCATTTTTAACAGAATCCATCTATATTGGCTTCTGGTAATCATTTTGTTCATTTGCAAATCTGCTATGATTATATCCCTACCCCAAGATTTTTCATGGAATGGAAGTCAAGGTAGCTGGTAGTTTCCTGAGTCCATTTTCCCCTGTTTCAAAAGAAATATTAGAACAATTTATGAAAGGTTTCATTCAGGGGATGTTCACTAGCTCCTTTAACAGCCTTAAGATCTATTCCATCTGGTGCAAGAGACTTGGACTCATTCAGAGTGATTAGATGTTCTCTCAGTATTTCTATTCTTGTCCTCACGGTATCACTTCTGACAAATGGGATTGCTTTTTCCTTTTGTGAAAAGAAAGGTTTAAGACAGGAATTAAGCAATTCAGCTTTCACCTTGTCCATCATTATCTTGCAATCTTCTTTAACCAATAGGCCAAATGTTGGCTCAAATTTTTTCTTATTCCAAACATAACCAACGAAGCCTTTTAATGTTATTTTTGATATTCATAGCAAGCCTTAGTTCATGGTCAATTAAAAATGTGTTTGCAAATTTGTCTATTTACCTAATATTCTTTTGTTATATGCCTTCATTTCCTGCCCTACAGCATTTACTGACAAGGGTCTTATGTTTTGGGGTGAATCTAAGGGTCTGTTCCCCTCCAGATTTCGTTTAAAGCCTTCCACATTTTTATTTATTTATTTATTTATTTATTTTATTTATTTGTTGGACTTGTATGCCGCCCCTCTCCGAAGACTCGGGGCGGCTCACAACATGTAAAAACAGTCACAACAATCCAATTAATTAAAATTTAACGATTTAAGAAAAGAAACCCCATATGATAACAGACACACACACAAGCATACCATGCATAAATTAACGTGCCCAGGGGAGATGTTTAGTTTCCCCATGCCTGACGACAAAGGTGGGTTTTGCGGAAGTGTGGAACCTATCTGTTCTTTCATCTGTATCCTATCTTTACTTTTCTTTCAGAGAGTATTATGCTTCTGCCTGTAAATACAGGCCCAGTTGTTTTCATTCCATACCTTTATATAGAAGTGTAGAATGTGTTTAATAAAATGATTGATAAAATCTTTATAGGTTGCTTCAACCAAGGAGACCTGTGGAAACAAACACGTGCAGGAATTAAACATGCATCTACTATTAAAAAAGTAGAACAGTGGGAGTTGGCAAGCTACTTTGCATGCTTTTGCAACTCAAGGGCAATTTGGATGCATGTTAAATATAATTAAATGTTAGTAACATTTCTGAGTGGTTGCCCTAAGGATATTGTAATATCATATTCATAATTCACTGCAAGTGAAGTTTAATGACTGCCATTCCACAAGCAGGACACAAACGGAAAAGCAAGATAATTTTTAGTACTTTAGAAAATAAGAATATATTTAGCATTGTAGGCATTTAAAACATTGTATTTCCTCCCTCCCTCCCTCCTTCCTTCCTTCCCTCCTTCCCTCCTTCCTTCCTTCCTTTACATTATAGTTAGCGAAGACCTGCCGTCCTTGGCGCGCATGCACCCATTGGGTGTGATCACGCCCATCAGTGTAAGATTTGGCTTCTGCGCATGCGCAGCAAGATATATATTGCATGAAGACACTTGCACAAGTGAGATTTCAGCTATTTTCACTGATATTTTTTGCTTCCACACATGCACAGAAGCAAAAAATCTGTGAAAATCATCAAAATCTCCTTTGCACTAGCATTTTCACACAAGATTTCTCTTGCTGCACATTTGCCAAAGCCAAATCTCATGTGGGGGCATGTGTGCACATGTTGGGGGCACACAGCTGTGCACACCTCCTGAAAATCGCTACTGGAACATAGTACCTTACCATTCCGGTAGCAGGCCATCACTGATTATAGTTATTAAAATGACATTGTTCAGGGTTTTTTTTAAAAAAACCCAGAAGAAGTTCAAAATGTCCTTTGTGGCTAAACAAAAACATCAAGCTACCCTTGAGCTACACTGTTTAACTACAATACTTAAAAGGATAAAGTCAAACTCCAACAAAGGAGTAGGAAATTCAGTATAATCATACTCAGGGAAAGAGTACATTTTTAAAGAAACTGTTGTTGGATTTACCGGTAATTGGATTTCAGTGAAGAATATTTAGATGCCTAAATGCCAGCATGTTGAGGATGTCATGGTAGAAGCGGATATGACAAAAGTATAAAATGAAAACAGAAGTGTAAGAAGCCAAGTAACATCAAAGAATTTAATTTAATTTAATTTAATTTAATTTAATTTAATTTAATTTAATTTAATTTAATTTAATTTAATTTAATTTAATTTAATTTAATTTAATTTAATTTAATTTAATTTAATTTAATTTAATTTAATTTAATTTAATTTAATTTAATTTAATTTAATTTAATTTAATTTAATTTAATTTAATTTAATTTAATTTAATTTAATTTAATTTAATTTAATTTAATTTAATTTAATTTAATTTAATTTAATTTAATTTAATTTAATTTAATTTAATTTAATTTAATTTAATTTAATTTAATTTAATTTAATTTAATTTAATTTAATTTAATTTAATTTAATTTAATTTAATTTAATTTAATTTAATTTAATTTAATTTAATTTAATTTAATTTAATTTAATTTAATTTAATTTAATTTAATTTAATTTAATTTAATTTAATTTAATTTAATTTAATTTAATTTAATTTAATTTAATTTAATTTAATTTAATTTAATTTAATTTAATTTAATTTAATTTAATTTAATTTAATTTAATTTAATTTAATTTAATTTAATTTAATTTAATTTAATTTAATTTATTTTAATTTAATTTAATTTAATTTAATTTAATTTAATTTAATTTAATTTAATTTTTTAATTTTTTAATTTTTCATTCATTCAATCAATCTCGTATTAGATTATAGATACAAGTATGATGTTTTTCCATAGTTTTCAAAGAGGACCTTGACATCTTGGGAGGATATCAAGACTTGCACATGAACTGCATTAAAGTGAGGGAGGGGTGTGCATAATCAGCCTCACTCTCTCTTCCCAGATTCCAACTTGCTCCAATAGCATGACAAGAATCAAGACAGTGTGAGATGGTCTGGGTACAATGGTTGACCAGGGCTTCTTTCATGCCTTGCCATGCTTTTAGCATATCACATTGCTTGCAGAGACCGCCTTCATGACCATTGTCATAATCTAGTAGATTTCATCTGCTCAGTCCTCCAGAATCTTCCTTCTCATGCAAGGCATAGACAAGTCTCTATCTCACCGAAGGTTAATGACTCAATGGCTACTTTTTGGACATGCCCCACCTAAGCATCTCTAAAATCCTTAGGCTTCTCTCCCCCCCCCCCATGACATATAATTCTTATTATTCAAAAAGTGAACTACTCACACAGAGGAAGCTTAAAAGGCCATTAACTAGGTTTAAACAAGGTTCTGACTATTCCCATTAAAAATGAAATTGCCCCCCAGTGGGGCGTGGGCTCCATATTGGGAACCAGGGTTCTAAGTTGTCTAAGCCCAGAATTTCAAGGAGTGGAGGACTCCTCTCATGAAATATTTCTGGACAGTAGTACAAGTATCTGCAGTTATAAGAATGGGTTCTTTAATTCAGAGAATTATCCTTGGTCAATGCTGAAGAGTTAAGAATTCTTTGTCTTCTGATAAGGAAATAGCAAATCAGCACACTAACTTTTCATATGTATCACCTACAAAAAGATATTGACAAAATTGAACGGGTCCAAAGACGGGCTACAAGAATGGTGGAAGGTCTTAAGCATAAAACGTATCAGGAAAGACTTAATGAACTCAATCTGTATAGTCTGGAGGACAGAAGGAAAAGGGGGGACATGATCGAAACATTTAAATATATTAAAGGGTTAAATAAGGTCCAGGAGGGAAGTGTTTTTAATAGGAAAGTGAACACAAGAACAAGGGGACACAATCTGAAGTTAGTTGGGGGAAAGATCAAAAGCAACATGAGAAAATATTATTTTACTGAAAGAGTAGTAGATCCTTGGAACAAACTTCCAGCAGACGTGGTAGATAAATCCACAGTAACTGAATTTAAACATGCCTGGGATAAACATATATCCATCCTAAGATAAAATACAGAAAATAGTATAAGGGCAGATTAGATGGACCATGAGGTCTTTTTCTGCCGTCAGACTTCTATGTTTCTATGTTTCTATGTATTTATTGATTTCTATTATTTCTATATCATCTCCCTGAAATACCTCCTGGCAATATAACATCTATAGTCACATTCTTGGTCCCATTGTCTGTATAGCAGATATTTGCCTGCTTTGAAATATGTTGCCTGCTTTAAGCTTTTTTCTAAAAACTTTACACTTAATCTGTGCTTATTTATTTATCTATCTATCTATCTATCTATCTATCTATCTATCTATCTATCTATCTATCTATCTATCTATCTATCTATCTATTGGATTTGTATGCCGTCCCTCTCCGTGGACTCGGGGCAGCTAACAACAGTGATAAAAACAGCATGCAACAATCCAATACTAAAACAACTAAAAAACCCTTATTTATAAAACCAAACATACATACAAACATATCATGCATAAATTGTAGAGGCCTAGGGGAAAAGAATATCTCAGTTCCCCCATGCCGGACGGCAGATGTGGGCTTTAAGGAACTTACGAAAGGCGAGGAGGGTGGGGGCAATTCTAATCTCTATTATCTCTATTCCAGAGGTGGATTCCTCATGGTTTGGACCAGTTCACCCAAACTGGTAGCAAACCGCTGGTGACATCAAAACCAGTACAGTCTGTGCCAGTCCATGGGCACCGCCATCTTTTTTTAAAAAATATTTTTGTTATTTTTTTGGATTATTCTAGAGGGGATATTTGTGGGTGGTGGTGTTTCCAATGAGTTTCCAACACTGTGCATGTGTCGCCATCTTGTTGTCTCTCTTTTTTGGGATTTTTTTTTCCAGGACAGTGCATGCACGCACATGCAAAGTGCAAATGCACCCACAAGGCATGGCCACCGGAAGCAAGGTAAGTTAGAACCCACCCCTGCTTTAATCCCACTATATAGAAAACATACATATCCCTGATCTACAAACGTGGGCAAGTGATATAGTAAAAGTTGAAACTCAGGGAAGCAGATTTACATATGTATATTTTGAGTGTGTGCACTGCAGGCTTCACTGGAAATCTGCGCAGTCATCTTTCTTTCTTTTCTTTCTCCTTAGAGTTTTTTCCCCTTTAAGCATCAAATAGAAAGGTATTATTTTTACTAGCTTGCATTTCACAGTAGTTTTTTTTTCATTTTCAATAGCATGCAATGACACTTTCAGTTCCACTAAAGAGAGATGAAGTTAGATAGCAACGCTTTTCCAGACACTGCGACTTAAAAAAAGACTGTCCTAAATCTTAGGTTAACCTACCGGAATTGAATTTTCAAATTTGGATGGATTGATGGAGAGAGATGTCCACAATACCTGGCTGCACACATACATAATTTGTATTATTATTAGGGTTCTTTTTTAAAAAAAAAATGATTTTATAAGAATAGAATTATGGACAAAAGCTGTGCAACAATCAATTTTTTGAAATCTATCCAAACCTGCAGTGTTAAAAAGCAACTGGAATGTTGACAGTTTCCTATCTAAAAGAACCCAAGGACAAGGGAAGTATGATGAAGTGATGTACAGCCTTAGGGAACATTAAACCAATCCAGAACAATATGGAAGTAATCAAGAGTCAGTCAACAAACCAAATAAGACATTATAAAATATAAGTACCAGCCATAACCAACCATGATTAGATTGTACTATATGCCATCTGTCTACATCATAGAACAAAGAAGAAAATAATTAATGCTGTCTACAGTTAAGGGCCTTGTTGTTTATTTAGTGGTTTTTACATGTCTCTATATACTGTATGTGATACGTACATGCATACATATAGACATACATGGGTGTATTCACACACACACACACACACACACACACAAAAAAAAAACTCTTATAGTATTCTTTTGAACTCCGGTGTGGTGTTGGCTTCCCTGACAAATTTTTCACTATCTAGTTTTATTATTTTTATTATTTTTAAAAGATTCATTTGATTAAAAGCAATGCAAAGCATCATCTGGGTTCCCATCCGTGCTTCTGACTCTCACATGGTGGGTGTTAGCTTTGCTTGTCTTATGCTAAATGGCTGCATATTCTCAAGGTTCTAAATATAACTTCAGCCCAGAAAGGTTTGGGTCCAAGTCTTATACGTACAGTATACACTGACACTGAAGATGACAGCTCACAACCTGATTTGTTTGCACATATATAGAAAGTGAGATAAATATAGATATAGTTATCTCCTGGGAACTGCAGCTAGGTGAGCATATTTTCTCACCAGTTCTTCAGTGCCTTTTAGCTCAGTTCAAAATAATTCCATTGTTTCTAAAACTATAAAAATTCAGGACAATATTTTTTGTCACCATGAAAAAGTTTCTTCTCTGTCTAGCCTTCCCTTTGACCTTATTGCCTGAAAAGGTTTCACGTTCAATGCCTGTAAGCGTTACAATGTTTTAGCTGACCACATAAAGATATTATAACAGATTATTTTTCCCACAAGGCCACCAAAGTTACTGTTACATTTATACATTTTGCAGTGTCCCTTATAGTGTCCCGTATAGTGACCATGATACATGTAATGTTATCACGTTTAGAAACTCCAAGTTGTAGCACAACCAGGTGGGAAACTTTCACACAGGGATACTACTAAAATGAGCAGGTAAGCCATATTAAAAAGTAGTATCTTTCTATGTTGGTATATTTTGCAGTAAGGGTTTTATAAATAAACCTTTTCCTAGATTATGGTTCTAATTTGAAAAATTGAAAGCAAGAGATTAACAACTAGATATCCTAGCCAATTAAAGAAACATTTTTCTTTTTGACTTTAAAAGATTTGTCAGTGCAGTAACTAATTTTGTTTGGACAATAGTTTGCCATGAATCTAGAGCAGTAAAATAATTACTTATCATTAGGAGCAGTGATTTGCAGCTCTGCATCTGGGTTTGTCTCGTGTTTATTGTTGCCATTTGATGGTTGCTTTATTTCCAGAGAAATAAAGTCAAGAAAACTTGTTTTTATGATTAAATGTCAAAAGCCAATGCGACCATACCTTAACTCTGAAATGGCTTCTACATAATGGGCTCAACTTAGAGCAGCACTGTGACCCTTTCACACCAGTAGTGAAATCTAAAAATTTTCCCTACCAGTTCTGTGGGCATGGCTTGGTGGGAGTGGCTTGTTGATCATATGACAGGGTGGGTGTGGCTTCGTCATGTGACCAGGTGAGCTCAAAACCAACTTTCACACTTTACACAAAAATAATGCAAAAGCTACACAACTGACTCACACACTATGCAGAAGAAGCTGGACTTCACACAAAATGGCCTCTGCAACAAAGCAGGAGATTCACAGAATTCCAGTTCCAGCAAATAGATAGTTTTTAAAAAAAAAAATTATTTAAAGAAGTAAAAAAAGGTTCATCAGCTGTGACTATCAGCTGTGACAATCAGCTGTGCCGCGTTATTGCGGATTTTTTTTAAAAAAGGTTAAAGCATTTTTACTACTGGTTCCAAGATCCTGAAGTATTTGTTACTAATGGTTCAGGTGAACTGACCTGAACTGATAGCATTTCACCTCTGTTTCACCCCTACAGTTCCTACAATAATGCCACATATCTCATATTGAGTAATATATCAATTTGTTTTGGGAGCACATGATTGTGACACCCACATACAGAGAAAAAAAATGAATAAATGAATAAGGGAAGATAAAGAGAAGAAGAATAAACCTATTGAATATTATTTCAGGATAGCAAAACTTTCCAGAATATGAAGCAATAGATTAGATATAAAATCAATGAGGTTATGTAGAAAAGAAAAATAATGAAAGTTGCTGCCTGTTTCTGATTTATTGTGATATATATTGTATAGAGTTAAGTCGGGTCGAGTTGAGTCGAGTCAAGTAGAGTAGACTAAAGTAGAGTAGTTGGAAGGGGCCTTGGAGTTCTTCTAGTCCAGCCCTCTGCTCAAGCAGAAAACCCTATACTATTTCAAACAAATGGTTGCCCAATCTCTTCTTTAAAACCTCCAGAGTTGAAACATTCACAACTTCTGGAGGCAAGTTTTTGCACTGATTAATATGCCAGAAATTTCATATTATAGTCAAGGTTCTTTGCAGGTGCTGTTAGCTTCCTTAAACATTAATGTGATGACTGGTTCCTTTTGGCTTATTCTTCTTTCTATTAGCACTTCTATGTTATGTAAAGATAAAATAGAGTAGAAGAGAAGAGAATTTTATTGGCCAAGTGTGATTGGACACACAAGAAATTTGTCTTGGTGCATATGCTGTCAGTGTACATTTAAAAAAAGTTTGTCAAAATCATAGGGTACAACACTTAGTGATAGTCTGGGTATAAGTAAGCAAACAAATCATATTAGGAACCAGTCAATATAAATTGAAGGATACGAGCAACAAAGTTTCAGTCATACGGTCATTAGTGGGAGGAGATGGGTGATGGGAATGATGAGAAGATTAATAGTAGTGCAGACCTAGTAAATAGTTTGACAGTGTTGAGGGAATTAAATGGGGTCTGTTGTATAGATTGAGAAAGATATAGTCCTCTTTATATCTAAAAAGCTCAGTTGTGTTTTAAGCTTCAAAAATAAGTTCCACTTAAGATTTAAAATAATATAACTTCTATTAAAAGACAAAATGTGTATTATTATAGCTAGTTACTGTTTATGTGTTTATTTGATTTAAGTGTTTCTCAGATGACCTGCAAATAATACAATATAATAAAATAATAATATTTGTTAAATAATTATTCTAACAAATAATGAAATGCCATTACCCTCAATCCTAAACTTTTGAATGAAACTCCATTGCAACTGAAAAAGCTGAAAGTTATGATAAATTATTTCTCTTTTGTAGTAGAAGCATAAACTGTTGAAAGTAAGGAAATAGGCAGGCTTTCTGAGAGTTAGCATTTGATCTCCTGGAGATTCCTTGATATGGGATAGGGATTTTCAAACCATATGCTACTGCCACTCTCTAAAATGATAAATGTGTTTGTGTGAACTCCCTAGAATAATAATATCATTGACACTGTAGTAGGTCAAAAGATAAACATATTGCTTATTTTTATTATGATTTAATCTACGGGTATTTTTTTTCTCAATTTTGCAGGGTTGTTTGGGCAATGTAGGGAGGGAATCCAGACTCACACTTGGTCTATTCTAGGAGCCATCAAACTTGGAAATATTAAGACTTGTGGACTTCCTCAGCCAACATGTTGGAAGTCTACAAGTCTTAAAATTGCCAACTTTAGAGACCCTTTGATCAAGCTTGATCAAGCATTTTATGAAAGGATGGTTTGGATTATGCAATAAATGCATTTTTTTGGGTATGGCATGACACTGGTCTAAAATATTTAGTAATTCATCCCATGCAAAACAGCTTGAATAAATAGAATACTGTGCATCATTCATGAAAAATCTTTCCTATGAAGCAGATGTGTGCAGTGAGGTAATAGTATAAATATGTAAAAACTATATAGAACAGAAACTAGTAAGAACCTTTATCACAAATTCATTAGGGTTGTGGGTTCAGCTGCAAGATCATTTTCTGACTTTCTGCCAATGTTTCAGTCTTCCCAAAAGGGCAAAGTTCATTTATCCTCCAGATTCTAAAAATAGTGAGACGGTGGTTAAAATGGGGGGAGGGTTAGGAATAGTACAATGATGAGCCAAAAAGATGTAGGCTAAGTATAAGAATGAATTCCACCACTCCCAACTCATAAAACACTATGTCTCCTTGTACAATAGGAGCTATAGTCGCTCACATCTGGAGGACATTGTCTATAACCAGTTTTCTTGAAATTAAATAAGTCTACTTCTTTCTTTTTAAAACATGATTGTCTAAAAGGCTGAAATTCCATTAAAAATTTCAAACATAGGCCAACATCTTGCCATTCTCACACCAGAAAAACCAAGCCACTCAACCTCAAATCACACATATTGCATGAGATCCTGACTGCATAAAAGTGATTTTAGAGGCAAGCACAGTGCTGAAATGTGCTTTAAAACAGACGGTCAATGCAGACATCCCCTTCAAAATGGAAGGGGGGGAAATCCAACAACTTGGAGGAATTATGGCACAGCCATGAAATAGAACAAAGAAAGCAATCAATTAATAAAACACATGAAACAATGAAAGAGACAATCCAAGTTTATTTTTAATCTTTCTGGAATTTTTAAAATCCTTTGGAGAGCATGCTTTCCAGATGGGTCATGGTCTGAGGCTTCCTCCCCTTCCCTCTGCCTTAGGCATATATTTTCCTTTAAGGAGGCCAAGTTTCCATAGCACTAGGGGGTGGTCATGCTGGGATGACAATATTCAACATGTTGAAAAGATGAAAACAATCTATTTGGTTACATCAAAATGCCATTGAACATGCAAGTCAAAGAAATAACATCATTAATAAATACATGGTGGTTTTTGCAAATAACCAATTTAAACACATAATCATGATTAAGCTCCTGTAGGAAAGTTATTTCTTTCTTGAGGTAAACCAAAACTGAACATGAGACTACAGATGCTGTCAGTCGTTCTAACAAACAAACAAAAAATGTATGTAATTTATAGATGATATTTATTTCTTGGTTCCTTTTTATTAGTTATGCATGTAAATATAACATATTCAACATTTTCTTTATTTGACATGGAATATAGTGGAAGACGGCTGATACCATGGGGGGGGATATTTCTACTTCTCTCTATTTTTAAAGTTAAATTTGTATCTACAAATCCTTATTTATATTTGGGTCTCAGTCTCTCTCTCTCTCTCTCTCTCTCCCTCCCTCCCTCTTTCTTTCTTTCTTTCCTTCCTTCCTTCCTTCTTTCTTTCTTTCTTTCTTTCATGTCTCACATTAGGAAACTGCCATCTACCTAATAGAAGACCTCTGGTAGGTTTCTAAATGTGACAGAGTTCAAAATCCCTTTAGATACTATATTTTTATTCATTAGGTTGTAAAGAATAAATGGAAAAGAGAGGGGAGGGTAGAGGAAGGGAGGGGAGGAGAAACACATGCAAAATATAGCTTCTGTATTTTTGCCAGTCCTTTAATAGTTTTTCCTAATTAGACCATATGTGGCCCAAAAGTTGTTGTGGCAGCAGAC
Organism: Erythrolamprus reginae; assembly: GCF_031021105.1. Taxonomy (NCBI): domain Eukaryota; kingdom Metazoa; phylum Chordata; class Lepidosauria; order Squamata; family Dipsadidae; genus Erythrolamprus; species Erythrolamprus reginae. Next base: position 289,976,131 of record NC_091951.1, read on the forward strand.
TCGGACAGGAGGTTGGGGAGGAACATGGGCCAGTCCTGAAGTCTTGGGAAGGTTCTGATGAGTGCTCTATGTTAGAGGCAGAGATGGGGCCAGGACCATCTGACAGTATCAGCTACCTTTGGAGTTGGGAATAAGTGGAGCTAAAGAACAGCTGGAGTCTGTTCCCAATGTGCACATGCGCAGAGCTGTCACATAAAGGAAACAATTAAGGAACAGAAGTCAATTCAGGAGTAAAGGCAAAAGGGGATGCTCTATACCCCTCCCATAGGAAATAAATAGGAACAAAGTGGGAGTGGTGTTTGCAGGAGACAATTAGTTTGTATTATTAGTGGAAAGATTTGTTTGTCTGAGAGACTCCTTGCCAAGTATTTCCTTGCAGCTAGTAGCTATCGGCCTGGCAACTATCCAAGGACTGATAAGGTCTGTGGTTGCAATTCCATCTTGAAAGACTGTTTGCTGGGACTTTGCTGGATGTGGATGGCAGAAATTCACATTAGCCAAATAAAAAGGGGTTTTGGGGGGACAATCAGTCTGTTTCGTGATTTGGTGAAGCCTACTTCAGAACATCATCATCTTCTGGGCTACTGCAATGTATTCTACCAGTAATTGCCTGTGAGGACTTTCCAGAAACTGCAATTGATCCAGAATGCCTGCTACTGACTGGCACACATAGCATGTGCACATAAGATATCAGCTTCTCCTGCAGAGGTTCCATTTTGCTTTGTAGTGCTGTTTTTATTTTTTGAAGCCATGTGTGATTTAATACTTTGTACTTTCAGGATTGTGTCCTGTAATAGGTCTTGACTATTTCATACATTTGTCCTGAGAGAACCTGCTAGTCCACCATTTCTATAAAACATTGGCATTAGAGCTTTACAGGTAATATTTTTAGAAGCAATACCTGTAGTTTGGAATTGTTTTCTTTTAATAATTTTATTTACCTCCATGCTGTTGGCGTTCTATAAGTTGTTAAACATGGAGTGTCTTTGAAAAACATTTGAGACCTAGCTGATTTCTTTAATCATGTTACATTTGTTTTCTTCTGTTGTTGTTTTATTGTAGAATAATAGACACTTTGTAATATGCATTGATGGACAACTGAAGTGGAGATAATTCCCATCCAATTCAACAAAATAATTTGATAACGTCTTTCAAAAAGGTCCAAAATATTTATTTTCCTGCAGAATTAAGCAATATTTTTTCTACAATATACTTCACTGTCTAGTCATCTGTGCTTTGGGACTTTATTATAGCTTCTTCTGCCAGAGCTGCAAGTAGATCAGCCAGAATTTCCATTATCAACTTTTTATTTGGAGTTTTTCTGTAAATGTGCCTTGAGCGGAAACTTTATATAAGGTCTTGGCCCAAGAAGTATATGTGTATTAAATACTTACAGTATTTGGTCGTATTAACTTGGTTTGGTCCTTAAATTAAATTAAATTAAAGATAATATTTCATTAATAATAAATTATTGCCTCAATAGCATCAAAGAAACAGCTGAATTCTGAAAATAAATAATTTCACTCCCAAAGGGACATATTTAGTTTTAGGAAGTGGAATACTGCTGACCCTAGGCATGACATAAACCTAAATCTCTTCTTAGGCACATAAATGAAAGCATAAAATAAATGGCCTATGCAAGCAGTTGTTTATGCTTTCTTGCCATGGTTCAATAAGGAGGAACATATATTCACACAAAGTGCATTGTCCTGATGTCTCAGCTTTATGGCACTCAGCATTGAGACTAGGTAGGGATACTGTCCTTACCATTTTCATTGTTAGACAATTTCAAGGAAGTGATTAGTGGCTTCCCTCCTGACCCATTTCACCTATCAGCAGAAATAAACAAGCAATAATTGTTTTTGATAAAATGCAGCAGAGAAGAAAGGAGAGACTTAACATGTTCCATCTCCCACCCTTCTTAGGCTCCACTATTTTTATTTCCTGAGAAGTCTTTTAATCACTTTGGAAAGCTGCATCTTAAACACCAGCCTCCTCCAGGACTAAGGTGTTTGACCACTGAAAATATAAATCTCTTAATCTTCTGCCAGATACCAAAGATCATCAGAGTGTTTTCCTTATGGCAAAATTAAACCATACTTTTTAAAAGCCACTTCATCAGGTTTCAAGTACAAGATGTAACTAATCAATTAAGCAGAATGGGGGAAGATGGCTTATACACAAGACCCACTGATAACCAGGAATAAACCAGTATGGCAAACTTTACTGGTCCCACACACCTGCCGATTTATTAGTTGCGAATGCTAGTCATATAATTATGTATTCAGATTTTATAATTGTTCACTATTTCAGGTCCATAGCAACTTCCAGTGCTCATTTTCTAAATACTAGTTTGGTTTAGAGATGTATAAAATGATTCTAATGAATCATTGTGAGCACAAAACAGCTAATTTCAGTGGCTTGTGAATGAAACATAGTTTAAACAATCTGATTAATATATAAAACACAGTCCTTTTGGGTGGAAAACGTTCTGATTAATGTATGAAACATAATCCTTTTGAGTGGAAAAAAAATTAATTTTACCTTCCCTTTTTTGGTGATATGAGCAAGCCCAAATCTAACTCCTACTCTACCCAGCCCTAAATAATCCACCCTATTCTTTTTCAGATCCAAATTTATCTCATTGCTCTCTTCCAATCATGTTATCAAAAACTCCTGACACCTGAGATTGGCTGTATGACCAACAAGTAACGAATGGTTATTGAAAGTCTGAGATATTGGGTGAATATGTTGTGGGATGTCAAGTAAATCATGTGAACTCACAGCTGTGCAAAAGCAGAATCCTTCCTGTTAGATGTCAGCTTTGAACAAAGAAAAACCCAGAATAAAGTAATATTTGAAGTTCCTGGCCATTGAATTACCTGAATTGGGAATAGCCAATGGCCATAGTGTTGGGGTATGGGGCCTTACAATTGGGTAGACTATGGAAATAATTTTAACAAAAACTGTTTTGCTTGGTCAGTATGGACTACAAGGAAGAAGACAGCAGAGTAAAAAAAGAAGAAAAGAGGGCTTTGAAGACAAAAAAGAGGAAAACAGAAGAATTGCAATAATAGCACTGACAAAAATGAGATAACATGCTCTTTACTTAACTGCACTCCTACTCAGCCAGAGCATCCATTGCTGTACATGTCCAAGGAGACACTGGTGGTACTAATGTGGCTGATGGTACTAATGTCACTTCTCCAAAGTGCTCTTGGGAAAATATTTACTCCTTGTGAAATCGCCTATAGATTATTTCATGGTTTGGCTCACTAATGCTAAAGGATCCTTATTTATGTGAGCAATCACTGTCCCCTTGACTGGATACAATCCAGACACACCAGAAATAACAGACTGTCCTTTGCCTGTATAACCTGGCACACTACATGCAAGTTGAATATCTCCAACACCTGATATATGTTTACTGCAAGAGGTAGGATAAATGGAAAACCTCATTAGTGACTACAACAAATGAGACAAATATCAGATGGCCAAGTAAGGAAAGCGTTTAAGAAGTGCTATCCAATGTTCAAATACACATACCAACTGAAATTTACAGTTTTTCATGGATTTTAGCAGCCTAAAATCTTGTTCTAGGTGATTCCCAGATATGCCCATGTTTCACCAACACTCCGCAGCCTGCACTGGCTGCCGATCAGTTTCCGGTCACAATTCAAAGTGTTGGTTATGACCTATAAAGTCCTACATGGCATCAGACCAGAATACCTCCAGGACCACCTGCTGCCGCACAAATCCCAGTGACTGATTAGGTCCCACAGAGTTGGCCTTCTCCAGGTCCCGTCGACAAAACAATGCCATTTGGAGGGACCCAGGGGAAGAGCCTTCTCTGTGGTGGCCCCACCCTCCTTGCCTTTCGTAAACTTTTGAAAACCCCTCTATGTTGCCAGGCATGGAGGAATTGATATACCCTTAGCTGTCTTGACTTTATATATGGTGTGTTTGTGTTGTATGATTGTTTTTTAATAGGGGTTTTTAAAAACTGTTTTAATATTGGATTTGTATTTGATGTTTTTACTTGTTGTGAGCCGCTCCGAGTCCATGGAGAGGGGTGGCATACAAATCTAATAAATTATTATTATTATTGTTGTTGTTGTTGTTGTTGTTGTTATTGTTGTTATTATTATTATTATTATTATTATTATTATTATTATTATCATCATCATCACTATCTGTCATGCTCAAAATGTACCAGTATTGAACAACGTGGGTTTTGAGTTTTGTTTAGATGAAATACAGACACAGAAAATGATTATTTCTATAAAATCAAAGCCAACTTGAAGGTGTTTGTAAGAATCTTTGAGATAGAATGTTTGTTTCGAGTTTGAAAAACAGCATATTTTCCATTTGGGGCAGACTCCCTAGTTCGGCCCATTAGTTTTATTAGTAGCAATGTATAACTTTAATGACATTGTAAGCACATTTCATCCAACTATAACATCTGTGTTGGTCTGATTGAAATCACATTTGTGTTTCCAAAGCCAAGCGTCTTGAGAACGAGTGTCACTTTTTGAAAATGGATATGACATTTTAAATAGTTTGTGGGCAACTTTCTGAACACAGATTGAAACCATGCCAAATTATCTCCTGGTTGGCACCAAGGAGAATGTGCCATTTTCTCTCACACATCTGTCACACTAAAATAGAAATCTATAAATAAATGAGCACATGTTTAAAACTGAAGATGTAGACAATTTAACTCATATCTTTAGAGCAAAGTTCTGTGCATAGTAAGATATAACTTTTTAGACTAAGACAGATTTAGGATCATACTGAACCATTTATCCCCTTATTTAACAATACTGCATGATGGATGGAAAGAATAAATGATCTTGATAGTCTGTTCAGACTATTAAGTACTTTAAAAGTTAGTATATTTTAGAAGCATGTAGATATATGCGTGCAATATATGACATTGAAAGGACAGTATTAAAAGGTGTTTGTGAGGTCTGTATGTGCAACCGGGGTCAGTCATATGATTGAAAGGTATGTATATGTTTTCTAGTAATATGTGTAAGCTGAGAAGACAGTTAAGAACATAACACATTCTCTGTATCTACGGTCTGAATTTCTTGCAGATCAGAGGTCCCCAAACTTGGCAACTTTAAGACTTGTGGACTTCAACTCCCAGAATTCTGACAGTTGAAGTCCACAAATCTTAAAGTTGTCAAGTTTGAAGGCCTCTGATATAGATCATCTTCCCTTGTACACTAAATTAATTAATTCATTCATTCATTTTTTATCACCATCCATCACAAATTCATGACTCTGGGTGGCTAACAGTAACTAAAATTATATAAATCATACACACAACACAAATACAAAAATAATCCACATTTTCTTAAGTACTAGTTGGCTTGATATGGCATTAATTATAGATTATGAAACTATTCTAAACATATTGAAAGTCTGAACAAGGATTACAACTTCTATGTGGTCTGCTCTGGGAAGTTTTTCAATTAAAAAGGATAACGAAAGGATACAAATTTAATAAATAAGATTATGTTACACTAATAACATTGTTCTACAAGTTAATATTTACTGGTATTATTATAAATAAATGGTTCTTAGAATATCTAATGGCAATGCAATATAATAAATACAGTAGAATAAAATAGCTATGAAATACGTTTAATAGGAAAGAAATATAAACAGCTAAGAAAACATGTCAGCAATTTCACAAATTAGTTACTGGGTAAAGACCACTTTGAATAAACCTGAATTGACTTTGGCTGATGAACTATAATTAGGAACCTAGTTAGTCTACTGTGTATGCCCTTAGGTGACTTATTGGGTATGTAAGTCATGCCTCATGCATCATGTGGCACCTTTCATCCATTGTTTTCAATGTGCCTAGAATTTGAAAGTAGCAATAACAATAGCAATAGCGCTTAGACTTAAATAATGCTCTGTAATGTTTTACAGCCCTCTCTAAGCTTTTTACAGAGTCAGCATACTGCCCCCACAATCCTCATTTTACTGACCTCAGAAGAATGGAAGCCTGAGTCAACCTTGAGCCGGTCAGGGTTGAACTCCTGGCAGAGAGCTGAATTAGCCTACAATATTGCATTCTAACCACTGTGCCACCACTGACCCTGGCCTAGTATATCTGGAGGGCTTCAGTTTGGCTTATTGAAAGAGCAGCATTCACTCTTATCTTCGCCTGCAAATACATGCCTGAAGTATGCACTCATCTGTTACTAATGGTACCATCTTAATTCACTGAAATTTGCATAAGATACATCCCTAGTGCCACTATATTCATATCTTGACTGAAGCAAAACTGAAAGATGGAGAAGTACAACAAGCCAAATCTCTGGAACATTTTGAATATAAACAAGGAAACAAATACATAAGACAGTGAACAGTCCAACACATATGCTGTTTAATCACGTTGACCATTTATTATTCAGCTTAATGCATTTTGCACAATACACATTTCTTTGTGTGCCAAAACACCAGCAGAAGCTTTGTATATGCACATCAGGCTACTAGTAAATTACACTCAGAGCAATCAGATAATGTTGTTAATATGACTCACATCAGTGCAATTTCTTTGCTCCTCCCAGTATGATTAATTACAACGAAATTGATGTTGCCAGGAATGATTAATTTTACAAGTTTGGAGGCAGAGTAAATGAGCTAAGCAAAATGGAATTGGCACTGTCAGTATTTGAAAAGCCTACCACAAAAGATTCCACTCACAGCACAAACAGCTAGCTTTGCTTCACTGATAATTAAGGCCTGGCATTTCCAGCACAAACCTTATTTGTAATCTGTGCTGCTGCTCTTCAGTCACATGGTTTTATTTAAATCAGCCATATTATACTAAAGATTTGTTTTGCTCCTTGACACCAACCTATTCCCAGAATAAAAGGGTAGGATTCAATTCAGATTTCTGAAATACATATACTCTGGATTCACAAATAACTAAACCCAAATAACTAAACATATACTCTGGATTCACAAATAACTAATTCCCGAATTACAATTTTTTTTTTGTAAATAAATTTATTGAATATATACATTAAAAACAGGGTACAGAAAAGCAAAAGGGATATATATAATATACATTCTAACATTTATAATTTACTTATATAGTACATGTAGGTGGGGAGGGAGAAAAGATGAAAGGTAGGGGGTTGGGGAAGAAGGGAAAGAGATATAAGGGGAAGGGGGATAGGAAATTGGAGCAGAAGAGGAGTGGTAAGAAGAGAAGGCCAGCGTTAGAGCTGGGGCTTTCGTGGTTTGCAGCCTGTGGTTTGAGCCCATAGGTGGTGTAAATTTCCCTAAAGTTTTATCCATATGTTTTGGATGTAATTGTTAGTGCCAATACGTATCAGTGGTTTAAGGGTTTGTTTTCTTTGTAATTTAAAGTTCGTGTCAATCGATGTTTACAGTTTGTCATTTCAATTTGATGTTATGATTTGTGATGTAGGTTGCTAGTTTTTCAAGTTGTTTTTAATTCCTAATGGCTGAATTCAAACAACCCGCTAAGCCAAAACCATACAAAACCTATGATAGCTTAACATAGTGTAAGAATCTCTCCAATATGTCTACCACCAGAACTCAACTTTTCTTCCTTAGCTGCAAATATGGGTAGCAAGCAATGGGTGACTGTAGCATGCAATGTTAGATCAGATGTCTTGTGGTGGCTGTTTTGTCAGCTCAGTCCTGTTTACCCAGCATGAAATTTGGTTTATTTTATTTTTTTTAAAAAGACAAATCTTATTTGTAGAGAAATCTGAAAATACGCTCTAGTATTTAACCACTCAGATTTCTTATGAATACATTTTTTACTAGTTTTATAAACACATAAAAGTGTAACATATTAGTTATGGGGAAGAAAGAAAGACAACGGGAAGAAATAGCAGGACTAAAAAATAGGTAAGAAATTGAAGAGAAAAATATCCTAAAAAATTAGCTTGGAATGTCAATGACTGATCCACATTAAGCACCCCTCCCTCCCAATCATATGACCAGGCTGGAATATAGGCAGAGCCCAGGATATGCTTCCCAGAACATGGGATACAGATACATGGGCTCTGCTGATAAAGGTATAGGAAGAATTCCAGGAGTCTTGCTCTGCAGGCTTTCTCTTATTATAATTGTCAAGAATGAATACTATGGGGGCGGAGCCAGCGGAGTCCATTAACCCATTGATTTCCTCATAGGCTATTTGATTATAATACTAACCCCTTAAGTGATTCTCTCTTTGGATATATATATATTAAGTACAAAGTTATTATAGTTTAACAAAAGGAATATTAGATAAGATTTACGCATTATATTATTCTGATTAAGTTTATATGTATTATTCTATCTAGTGATTTTCTTTGGGTATTTAGTAAGAGATAAACTTTTTTTTTTCCCAGAAACTAAATTCAATCAAGTTTAGGCCTTATTCTCTTAATAATCTATACAATATACATAAGTAATCAATATAAAACCGGCTTGATCCTGTCCCTTCGCCTTTTCTTCCCTCCCTTTTTCTCTTTCACTAGAAAGAAGAACCACTCTTATAATCTATATTCATATAAAACAACTGAAATTAACCTATCTTATTACTTTCTCATTCACTTTCTCTCCTTCTACCCCTTTTAACTGGTTATAATTTTCCATTGCTATTTGTACTAGGGCCTTTCGATAGATTTATCTGGAACCGCCCTCTCGCTTCTATAACAACTAAAAGTCCAGCAGTATATACTATTTAAATTAAACTCTGGATCGGACCATAAGACAATTATACAAGTGGGCTAGTTGGTGGTCCATCGGAAAAATGACAAGCCTTTCAAATTTGTCCAGAGTGGGTTCTGGGAGGAAACCAACCAATCAATCAACTTCAGCTATACCGAGTCCCTCTACTCAGAGATCTCTGGAAGATATGCTTCCCAGAGAAAGATCTAGCTCATATAAAGACCTTCAAGCCACGCTCCTTCAAATGCAGGAGCTAATGCTTAAGAACCACCAAGATATCAAAAAAGAGCTAGGTGAGGTTAGAAATGACACAGCAGAGCTAAAAGAGAGGATGCAAAATATGGACAAAAGGCATGAGGCTTTTGAACAGCAAATGATTAAACAAGATAAAAGGATTCAAGATCTAGAAGACAAAATAGACCAGGACCATAAACAATTGGAAGACCTGACAGACAAACTAGTCCTTGCCAACAGAGAACTTGAAAATACAGTGATACAATTAGAGAGCGAGAAAGCGAATCAATATCTTAGATTCCAAAATCTCAGGGAGGAGAAAAGCGAAGACCTACCAGACACTATGGCCGATATTCTTTCAAAAGCTCTGGGCATTGAAAAGGATACAATGCTCAACGAAATAGATGAAGTTTATCGGATAAATACCAATTACGCCAGACGCTATAACCTCCCCAAAGAAGTACACATCAAATTTGTTTAAAAAATCGGTTAGGGACGAAATATTGCACAGAGCTAGGGATGACCCCATAGAATTTAAGGGGAGACAATTGGTAATCCTTAAACAAGTTCCAAAACACGTCAGAGATCTACGTAGACCCTACACCTTTTTGTCAGCCAAACTGACCAGACACAATGTAAACTTTAGATGGCTGGTCCCCGAGGGCATGCTAGTGACCTGGCAAGACAGGAAGCTAAAAATCGATTCGGTCGAAAAGGCAGAAGAATTTTACGATAAAAACTTCCCCACTGAACGGTCCTCCGATATACAAGAGACGAAAGAAACAAGGAACCCCCAACCAACCAGTCCACCATCCACAGAGCAGACCCTACTTAGTTTGGAGGGAAGTCAGGCCACTGATAGTTTAACCTCAGGTAATAATGGCTATACAGGATATCCAAAGGAAACAAGAAGTACTAGGGCAACAAGACCTAAATATAGATAACCTAAACCTGGCTCAGGAAAACCCAAACAAGGGAATTGAGTTATATACAATTAATATAAATGGACTGAATGCCCCCAAAAAAAGGAATCAAATTTTAAATAAAATTGCTAAATTAAATTTCGACATCATTGCAATGCAAGAAGTCCATATTAAACATAAATTTGAACATCTACTCCAAAGAAATAAACTTGGGAAGTTGTTTACATCTTTGGCCGCAGAGAAAAAAAGGGGTGTAATATGCTACATCAATTCGAACATCCAAGCTAAATTGAAATACAAAGATAGGGAGGGCAGAATTTTAATCTTAGAATTAAATATAGAACGAGATACAATAACACTAATTAATATCTACGCTCCGAATGAAGGCCAAGAAAGATTTTATAAAAGACTGTTAAATATAATTAAAGAGCACTCCACAGACAATATCTGTCTAGTAGGAGATTTTAACGGTATAATTAATCCCGAACTGGATTATAAAAATGACAAGATGACCAAACAAAAGAAAAGAACATTACCGAAAGCTTTCTTCGAATTAATTAAAGAACTAAAATTGAAAGATAGTTGGAGAGATAGAAACCCCAATCTTAAAAAATATACCTTCTATTCCGATAGGCACCAATCTTGGTCAAGATTAGATATGGTTTGGGTAACAACAGAAATTAATACCAAAATTTATTCGACAGAGATCGATTCCAGTTACATCTCAGACCATAATGCACTCAAAGTAATTTGGAAAGGATCTAAACAGTGTTGCAGATGGTCTCTTCAAAAATCCATATTAACTCAGGAAGAGTTTAAGGTAAAATTCCAAACTGAAATGAACTATTTCTTCCAAGAAAACCCCAAAGATCATACAAATCTTCAAAATGTTTGGGACACAGCCAAAGCTGTTATCAGAGGGATAGCGATTTCATACATGGCCAAAGAATTTAAGCTAAAAAAGCAGAAATCGGCTAAATTAGAGGAAGATTATAGGGCCTTAGAAGAAGAACTCCAGAAATTTCCCCAAAAAAAGGAAATTAAACAAAACATGCTACAAATCAAACATCAACTAAATCTAATAGATCAACAAAATTTGGCACAACAAATTAAAAGAACTAACCAATATAATTTTGAAAATGCCAATAAGCCTAGCAAATGGTTAGCCAATAAACTCAGAAAGCAAAAAGAAAAGAAACTAATAAATTGTCTTAAAAACAAAAATGGGGAACTATGTCACGACCTGGAAAGGAAGAAAAAGATCGCTGACGATTTCTACAGCAAACTTTACGAGTATGCCGATATTACACAAAATAACACTCAAGAGCTAAAAATGCAAGAAATTTTAGAACAGGCCAAACTACCTAAAGTTCCACAAGATATGGTCAACATAATAAATAAACCGATCACTGACACGGAATTAAAAGAAGCAATTAAAAATCAAAAAAACAATAAAGCACCAGGGCCGGATGGGCTTCCCGTAGAACTATATAAAGATCTGCCTATAGAAATGGAAAAGGCCCTGTTAGAAACACTGAATAAGGCCTTAGACAGAGGTAAAATCCCAACTTCATGGACAGAAGCAAACCTAGCGTTAATTCCAAAAAAAGATACAGACCATACAGACATATCTAATTATCGCCCGATCTCTCTTTTAAACGCCGATTATAAAATCTTCACCTCTATCCTAGCGAATAGAATCAAAGGATTTCTAAACTATTTTATACATTCGGACCGGGAGACAGCTTAAAAATAATATCAGAATTGTGTTAGACACACTGGAGTATTATGAAGTTCATAACGAAAAACAAGTGGCGCTAATTTTTCTTGATGCCCAGAAGGCTTTCGACAATGTGTCCTGGAAATTCATGATTAAACAACTAGAACATATGGAATTTGGTCCCAAATTTATAAATGCAATAAAAGCCATCTACTCTGTCCAATCAGCCTATATTATTCTCAATGGGGACACATCGACAAAAATCTCTCTTTACAAGGGTACGAGACAAGGATGCCCACTCTCCCCTTTATTATTTATCTTAACCCTTGAAGTACTAACGAGAATTATTAGAGACAAGGAGACAAGGATAAGGGGATTAAATTGCAAGAAAGAAACCTACAAACTCCAAGCTTTTGCAGACGACCTGGTATTCATTTTAGAAGATCCTTTAGACTCAGGTCCCAAATTATTAGAAGTCCTGGAAGATTATGGTGCAGTGGCAGGCCTCAAAATAAATAAAACCAAAACCCAAATTCTAACCAAAAATATGCGACAATCACAGAAAGATATATTATCAGCTAAATTGGACATTCAAATAACTACAAAAATTAAATACCTCAGCATCAATTTGACAAACAGAGTGTCTAGCTTAAAATCAAACAACTATGATACTCTAATAGACCAAATACAAGCAGACCTGTCAAAATGGAGGAACTTACAACTTTCCCTACTTGGGAGGATTGCAGCTATCAAACTGAATATATTACCCAAAATTCTGTTTTTATTTCAAACAATCCCCATACAATTAAAACAGTTTTTTTTTTAATAATCTGACTAAAGTAACTAACAATTTCATTTGGCAAAACAAACGCCCCCGAATTCGACTGAAATATTTACAAAGTAAGAAAGAAGAGGGAGGACTGGCTCTTCCAATCTGGAAGGAATACTATATTGCCGCTTCCTTGGCATGGACAAGAGAGTGGATGAGTCTAACTAATACTAGACTTCTTAGCTTAGAAGGCCACGATCTCCATTTAGGGTGGCACTATTATCTCTGGGACGAAAAACCGACAACCCATAAATATTTCTCTAACCATTTGATAAGGAAATCACTAATCAACACTTGGAAAAAAATTAAAATTAAATTATATAAAGGAACCCCCATGTGGTACGCCCCGTTAGAAGCCTACGTACATCCAAATTTATACAAAAGAAACAATATATTAAGATATAATGACATTCTAAACTCAAATGGAACAATTAAAACAAGGCTAGAACTAGAAAATTTGGGTCAAAAAGTGGAATGGTGGGAATACCTCCAGATCCAATCTAAATATAACAAAGACAAAAAAATATCTGGGATAAGGAAAAATGCCCTTCTAGACAAGCTATGTATAGGCCCTCAAGAAAAGCTAATTAAAAATTTCTATTGTTACTTAACTTACAATGATTTGGACAACTTTAATATAAAAATTAACGTTAAGAAATGGAACCTGGACCTCAAAAACGAAATTAAAGAGGAGGAGTGGCAAACACTCTGGACTAGGAATTATAAATTGACTATCGCCACTTCCTATAAAGAAAACTTGATCAAAATGTATTATCGATGGCATATTACCCCAATCAAGCTAACTAAATCAAACAACAAACTCTCTCCAAATTGCTGGAAATGCCAACGAGAATTGGGCACTTACTTCCACTTATGGTGGCAATGTACCAAAGCAAATTTATTTTGGAATAAGATCGGAATTTGGATCGATGAAATGTTAAATTTAACACTTGACAAAACTCCTGAATGCTTTTTATTGGGCATAATCAGACAAAATCTATCGAAATCCCAAGTACACCTAATCATTCATTTAGTAACCGCAGCTAGACTTTCATATGCGCAGTGGTGGAAGAACGAAGAAGTACCCCCAAATGAAGTAATAATTAAAAAAATATTATACTGTGCAGAAATGTCAAAATTGACTTCACAAGTTAGAAATGAATCCTCGGCTACGTTCAACGAGTGTTGGGACCCTTTTTATAACTGGCTAGGAAGCAAAAGCGTGAACAATAGGCTATAAGATTGTGATTTTTGACTACACTTCGAACTGTCACAAATCTGGTATAAACCATTTTATTATCTCATAAAATAACACGAGATGTTATATATATTTAGATATGTAGATTTATTATTATCTGTTAACTTCTCCGCAATGTGTTTATTTCAACTCTGGCATTGAACACTTCTGATACAATCCTCGAAACATGGTAATGAGCATATACAATCTGACCCAATTTTTGTTCTCAATACAACTCCCCCATTTACTCGCCGACACTTTTACTCGTTTTGTCTATAGGTTTTTCTTTTGTTTTTCTTTTTTTTTTCTTTTTTTTTTTCTGTACTGTTTGTCCTTATGTTTCGAATTGTATCTCATGTTGTATTATAAGATGTAAATGTTTTCATTTTAATAATAAAACAATTTAAAATTAAAAAAAAAAAAGAATGAATACTATCCTAGGTAATATTCCATTTAAGGTAAAAAAGTTGTAAACATGCAAAGCAGTCATACTGCTGAGTCATATTGACTAAGCTGCAACCTAATTGGGCTAGATCAGTATAAGAAGCAATGCACTTTTGCAGTGGATGTGGTGGTTTGGTTGGTTAGTCTTGTGGTTAGTCTTGTGGGTGGATTGGTTTACTGAATCATGCTTTATAGTTGTAGTAAAGTACTTTCTGTAAATAGAAGAATAGGAGAGATTCTCTGGGAGTAAAACCTCTTCAACCAGTTCCTACTGAATTGTCTTCATTCTTCATTGGCTTCAGTTCCTGAGTTCTTTTGTCACAGATTCCTGTGCCTAGCCAGTAGCTTTCGAAGACAACTAGGACAATAATAACTGTTATTTTTCCCCTTCCCTGCAGACCTCTTCCTCTTCTTCATTTTGGCTTGTTTTACTGGAAGGAGAAATAAATGTATATGTACTGCATTAGCGTGTGTCTATGTTTTAGAGAAAAAATTGATAGACACATTAGGATAGATACTAAGTGCATATATGAGGAATTTTACAGGAATTTTAATAATTATTATCCTTTTTTCTTTTTTTCTTTTCTAAGTATGACTTCTATCATATGTATTTATACATGTACATTGTTCTGCCAGGCTCTCTGGTATGAACCTCCCGAAAATTCAAGGGTACAAATTTCAGACACACAGTCAGGAAAACAGCAAAACATGGTCCTGAAGAACTGCGATCAAATAATCTTCCACAACGGCCAAACCAACACGCTGCTATTTGTATCAGCAGCTCTGATTACTAGAGCCCCACCCAAACACAGGTGGCCTCTCTTATCTCCTGTAATATGTCCTCATTTGGTCTCTTCTACGCATAACTCTGTGCGTGAGTGGGTCCAGGACTTCCGCATCTGAATCGACCGAAGATAATGGAGATTGGCTTCCTGGGCTGTGTGCCAAGCCTCCCTCTTCCAAGTCACCCCCACCTTCTTCTTCACCCGAGGAAACTGCACTACCTGCCTCTGTCGGCAATAAAACAGGCCTATGACATGTTGATGTTTCCACTGCATCCACCTCCACATTCCTTGGGGCAGGAGCTGGGCTAGATCCAACTACAACAGTACATATATAGCAATAAGTTAAAATTTATCAGAAGAAAACTAGGTTGGTTTCAGCTAGCAGCTGGGAAACCAATTAACAAGTATGGGAAGATGGACATTGCAGAAGACTTTTAGCAGTGTATACATATTTTATTTATTAGTCTGGAGCTCAAGTGTGCACATCAAACACTACCACAAAATAACAAGGATATTGAAGTACAAGGGTGGCTTAAAATAGTTCCATGGCTGAGAGTAGATTTAAGCCTATGCCTCCCCAGTTTCAGTCAACTATCTTAATCGCTCTCCCAAATCTCATGTAGAAGCTATGGCAGTCATTATGAGCAAATCCTTAAAACCTACAGATAAAAAGGAATACTTTGAAAAGGCCAAAGGAATGGGTTTTAATTATAACCCTTGAGGAGTCAGGAAGCATCTCAGGAAATGGTGGATTAAGGCCACCATATGCATAGGGTATTTGTTGTTAGGGCTCCTCCTGATTAAAACACTGCTTCTTGTATTATACATAATGGTGTTGTAGCTGTAGCCAATGTTCCTTGTAATGCTTTTTCAAGTACAAAAATTGCTTCAGAAAAAAAAGAAGAAGAGCATTTGGGGAAGTAATTCTGTGGAAACCAATGAAGTGGCTCACATAGGCAATGTGTGATGCAAATTTGCTTAAAGGATCTTATTTTAAGCTATTACTCCATGAGCCTTAAGGCATAAGGAAAAAAGAAGAGAGGGAGGGAGGCAGGGAGGTGGAGGGAATAGGCTCCTGTTTGGTATAGCGATTTAGAACATCACTGCAAGTATGTTCAGCAAGAAACCCTTCATTAATCCTTTCCTGTAATTCTACCCTATTCACCTTCTGCCATGCCTAGCTCAATAGAATGTAAAACCTGTTGTCAGCACAGTAACTAACCCAGAACCCATCCATTACGCAGTCAAGGCATTTGTAACGTTTGCTGATTTACTCATGAATAGAAGCACAGAGTAGAACAGGATTGAGAGAAGAGATTGTCCTTTTCCCACTTCACTAGCACATCTGCAGCATGTCTGATGTGTTGAATTGTTAGAAATGATCAAATGCTTTAATACATTTAGCTTTTGATTTATTCTGGCATTTATAATTGCCTAAACTCCTGATAAGCCACCCCGAGTCCTCGGAGAGGGTCGGCATACAAATCTAATAAATTATTATTATTATTATTATTATTATTATTATTATTATTATTATTATTATTATTATTATTTCAGTACAACACAGCAAACGAGATCACTATGCTGGATTTCATATTTCATCACCAGTCGGGCGCTTCCCAAGCACCTAGGACTGCGTGATGTAGTGGCGAATTATGTTTGCTGATCCCAGTAAAGCGGCCTTTTGCAATTGACAGATGGAGATTTTGTCAATTCCGATGGTTTTCAAATGTCCGCTGAGATCCTTTGGTACTGCGCCCAGCATGCCAAATACCACTGGGACCACTTTCCCTGGCTTATGCCAGAGTCATTGCATTATTATTATTATTATTATTATTATTATTATTATTATTATTATTATTAAAGAGGGAAGAAGAGTTACCAGTAAATGTTTGTCGCTGACAGTGGGGAAAAGGTACAGTAAATCTCTCATTAAAAAGCCATTTTTTATTGCAAAGTAGGCCTCTGGAATCCATTATATCTTCTAGAACTTGAACTGGGGTGGTATTCACTTACCTTCCCTATTGGTTTACAAATGTGAACACCTGTGTTCCTCTGTGCATGCACTTTGCTCCTGCACACACTTTCCATGCATGGCCTCGGCCTCAAAAACTTGCCTAAATAAGACAAAATAAAGCCGGGGCAGGTAAGTAGGGATGGGCTTACCCACAATTTTCACTACTGGTTCAGGTGAACAGATCCAAACTGGCTAAATACCACTTCTGACTTAAACCTTCTATATTCATAAGGAAATTTCAGTTTGTAACATAATTTATAATTTAAAAATGATCTATTACTATTGTTGTATGTACACTGAGAGCTTATATACCGGAGACAAATTCCTTATGTGTCTAATCACATTTGGCCAGTAAATAATTATAATCTAATATCTAATGTAATATATTCTGATATGCACATAAATATTAATTAATTTAAAAGGAAGAATTGGATCTGGGCTTGTTGTGGCCCGTTCACATCCTGTGCAATTAGCAATGGATCCAGAGGACTCAGAGACAGTGTAGGCATGGTACAAGCGACCTGGGTTCCTGGCACCTGAGCCTGAGAGAGAAGAGGATGTGGTGTCAGAGGCTGAAGAGCAACCAGGGCCTTCTGCACCTCTTGAGATGAGTGACTCAGGAGAAGAGGAGAAGCCTTTTCTTGATGCTAGGACTTGTAGGGCCTATAGGAGGTAAGAGTGGTTACTCAGGAGTAGGCTTCTTCCCTGTGATTTGATTCAATGTAAGTTTGTTTTGCTTCTTCTATTGTGCCCTATAAGAATATTTTACCTAAGCATGGACTTTGTCGTTTCCTTAATCCTATTACCACGTCAAGTCTGTTTCCTTCGGCTTTCATTGTAATTGGAGGAAGAAGACAGAAGTGCTCCCAGTATTTAAATTATTAGACTCAGTCCTTATCTGATTGGACAAGATCAATCTAGCCTGGATGATAGTTCAACTCTACAAGAAGGAGCATATCAGGTTAGTACCAATGCCCCTTCTAACTCAATATTTGAAACTTAAATCCCTCTTTCAAAGTTTATTTTCATCTCTACTAATCTGCTTTGTACAAATACATATTTTGAAGCTTGTGTACTTGACATGCTTTGTACAAATACATATTTTGCTTTGTACAAATACATTTTTTGAAGCTTATGTACTTGATTTGGAGGGGGGGAATCAAGATGCGAGTCATTTCCCATAACCTAATACAGTGAGAAGACCATCTTGAATAATACTTTTAAAATAGAGTTGGGACTTTCTCTTATATCTTAATAGTAAAATATTAATGTTGTAATCATGCTAATATAGATCAGAACTTCTATTTCTCTGCCGTACGTGATTGATATTGGATTTCATGCTTCAAGCTTGAGAACACGTACTTCAATAACTCAATGAGATTGGAGCAATCCAAAATAATGTATGGCCTGTGATGAAAGTGCTGCTTCTTTCAAATTCTCTACAGATTTCTCTTCCAGCACATTTCTGATGATGCCTCCCAACATTTGCTGGCTATCATAATTGTCTTATTTTGCCAAATGGAAATGTTTATGGAATCCTGCATTTGACTATGCTGAAAAGCTAAGCAATGTCATACCAGGTTAAGTATTTGGATAAGAGACTATCAAGAGTTTCCAGGGTTGGAGGCTTAAAAGAGCAAATGGGAATTTATTTGTGTGAGTCGAGCTCAATTGGTAATGTTACATTTATGAGGGGAGGAAAAGCCTTTAAAACAAAACCCCAAAAAATGTAAGAATGGATTACTCTGATTAAAATGATAGGATGAAAGAATTATTGATCCCTTTTCATCTCTCATGATCCATCATAGGCTGAGATTGCTATGGCTTTACAGAGGAAACAGCTTGATAATTGCAAGAAAACAAGGCAGAATTGTAACTTGTTCCCAGTGATCCCCCAACTTTGTCCACACTTCATTAACAAACTGTGATTATATACCTGTATATGGATGTGTTGTAAGGAATATCCTTCTGGTTCTGTTCCAAGTGGGTAAAAAGACATTGGATTCATGGAAGTTGCTTGGAAAGATGGTTTAATGGTGGACAGGAGCATATGGCATGAATTCCTGAACAGAAAAGGTGAATCACATGCTTTCAGATGTTAGATAAAAAGGGGGAAAAAGTTGCTGAGAGTTCCTGAGTTTTTATAATCTCTGTTTGGGTCCCACCTCAGAGTTTCATATTTCTGTATAAGAAATGCACTCTGATTGGTGGTCAGACTCCCAGGGGCCATAGAGGGACAACTCTGTAGGCTATGTTTTCAAGTTCACGTTTGGCTGACCCTTGCTAGGTGATGGCGTAATGAAAGGGCTTTGGGCAATTTCTCATATGGCTCTGTCTGAAGGAGGTAGATCTTTGTTATGTAGAATAGACTGGTCCAGGCTATTAACAAAGGTGGGAGGGGATAAGTGAGCTGAGCCATTGACAAAAGTGGGGGCTACTAAGACGGATTCTTTTTCTGTCTTAAAGCATGTTTTAAGGGACATTCTATGTAATATTATGCTTTTTAAATATTTCCTAGGATATTTTATTTTTCTAGGAGAGGTGTGGATTCTAACTTTTTAGAGATAGATGTTTGTGAACACATCCTCTAGCTCTGGATACAAGATAAGATAAGATACTAGACAAATTCAAATAACATACTAAGCTAAGCTTTAACTATAGTTCATTGAATATACCATGATTGTCTAGGCTCTGACATGATAGACCATCAGCTGTGGGCTAGATTGCCACAACATGCCTATCAAAAAGCACAACAACCCTACAACATGGCTTAGCATGCTTTGTGAATTAAAATTAAGCATACTCGTATTAATTTTCTTCTGGAGTGGATAGTCATCTAGCCAATAAGAAACTGCATTATATACACCAATAAAATGACAGTCGCCTTCCCCGGCATCTGATAAAATTTTATTCAGCCTGCAAAGCCTGCAAAAATGTGCAGCAACATTTGGTTTTGGATAATTAAGTCAAGGAAAATGATAGACTTGCTTTGGAGCACAAAACGGGTATGCTGTGGTCTTTCCCTTCTTCCAAGCATCTTCTCCTTCCTGTAAAATGTTGCATCTTATCTTCCCAACTGGTTTATAGAGCAGCAAATGAGTTCTGATAAATTACACAGTAAAAAGATTGAATGCTGCTTTGTTTTAACCTGCAGGAGAAGAGAAGCTCTCTTCCTCTAATTAGCCGAATGTTAAACCTCTTCCTAAGAACAGCTGCATTGTAGCTCATGGCTTCCTGCTGATCCAGTTGACATAGCGTGAATCACTTTGACCTGCTACTGCTTTAGCCGTCTTTTGATCCAGGCTCTGTTTGCAATTTGACCCATTCAGATGACTTTCTTAGAATAGCCTAGCAAGACAACAGCCACATCAGCTCCATTTATCTAATGGAGTCTCCCTTCCCCCACCCCATCCCAGAATTGAAGCTTTGCCAATCCTTTGTAGAGAAGAAAAGGGAATCTGTATCTGATGGACTTTGAACTACCATCTGGCAGTGTTTAATGTTTTGTGCTCTGTTCTGAGAGTGGTGTGCTGAATCATAACTTAAAGTTCAATAGCCATTCAGTCACAGGGCCCCAATTCAAAGTATTGTTTACAAAATGCTACCTCCTAAACAAAGCAGAATTTAGAGATGGGTCTCCCTGAGGCTGAGTCTTGCTGGCCTAGAGAGACCTTGTTCAAGTACCAGCCTCTTTGATTGCATAACGTTTAACTCTAAAATTATTGCCCCTGACAAGAAATTTTTGGTGTTAAAGCCAATGTAAAATGTTTTGAATTTGAAGCAGATGGTCCTCATGAAATACTGTGGTTATCGGAAGGAATGGAGTAAACAAAAACTTTCTTGCTAAATGAGCTACCATCACCGAGTTATATTTCCTCAAGTGAGCCTCCAGCCTAATATGTAAGATTGGGGTCCATGTCCCACTGAAGCAACAATAGCTCTATAACAATAGCACAACCACATTTTAATTTAATGGCACAATAACCTAATCTACTAAATACGAGAAGAATCTTCCTTTTAACAGAAAGGACAGAATTGGATGGGACCTTGGAGGTCTATTAGTGCATCACCCTGCTTAGGCAAGAAAGCCTATACCATTTCAGACAAATTGTTCTCCAAACTGTTCTTTAAAACTTCCAACGTTGGAGCATTCACAGCTTCTGGAGGCAAGTCGTTCCACTGATTAATTGTTCTAACTGTCAGGAATTTTTTCCTTAGATCTAGGTCGCTTCTCTCTTTGATTAGTTTCTATCCACTGCTGCTTCTCCTGCTTTTAAGTGCTTTTGGAAATAGACTGACTCATTTTGGAGCAACCCCTGAGATACCCAATTCCAGCAACCATTCTTGATATGTGTAACGGGGGGGAGAGGATGGAATAAAAGGAGGGTTTGGGAGGAAAGGGTGGAGACAGAGGGAATGCAAGGGGAGGAAAAAGGAACTTTGCTGGGGGGAGGGAGGAAAGGGGGAAAGGGGGAAGTGGAGAGTGGAGGTTGGGGAGGCAAGCTGAGGGAAATAAAGGGATAGAATATTCAATTCAATTCAATTTATTAGATTTGTATGCTGCCCCTCTCCGAAGACTCGGGGCAGCTCACAACAATAATAAAAACAATATTCCAGCGAAAACAAATCTAATATTAAAAAGCACATAAAACCCTATCATATTTTTAAAAAGCAAACAACATATACATACCCAAACATAAATATAAAAAAGCCTGGGGGAAAGATGTCTCAACTCCCCCATGCCTGGCGGTATAGATGGGTCTTGAGTAATTTACGAAAGACAAGGAGTGTGGGGGCAGTTCTAATCTCCAGGGGGAGTTGATTCCAGAGGGTCGGGGCTGCCAAAGAGAAGGCTCTTTTCCTGGGGCCTGCCAAACGACATTGTTTGGTTGACAGGACCCGGAGAAGGCCAACTCTGTGGGACCTTATTGGTCGCTGGGATTCGTACGGTAGCAGGCGGTTCCGGAGGTACTCTGGTCCAATGCCATGCAGGGCTTTAAAGGTCATAACCAACACTTTGAATTGTGACCAGAAACTGATCGGCAGCCAATGCAGGCCATGGAATAGCAGAGACTTTTATGGGGAAAGTCAGGGAGAAATAAAGAGATAGGATAGCAGAGGCTTATAAGGGACAAACCTTAGGGAAATAAAGGGATAGGATAGCAAAGGCTTCTGTGGACCAACCCTGATAGAAGAAGATAGGATGTGATAGGGGAGGCTTCTGTGAGGCAAGCCTGAGGAAGAGTAGAGTTAGAGTTAAAGGAGGCAGGCAGAGGAAACAATGAAGGAGCATGCCTGCTGAGAGGAGGCTGACACCCCCCCCCCATCCCCTGTCCCTGTACTCTTTCTGGAGTCTAAACATTATTTTCACGTTGTGCTGACCAAACTGGATGCAGTGTGGTCTTGCCAAGGCAGTATAAAATGGTATTAATGCTTCACGTGATCTTGATTCTATCCCTCTTGTTAATGCAGCCTAGAACTGTGTTGGCTTTTTTGGCAGCTGGCTGGCTCATATTTAAATGGTTGTCCACTAGGATAGTGTTCCCCAACCTTGGCAACTTGGAGATATCTGGACTTCAACTCCCAGAATTCCCCAGCCAGCATTTGCTGGCTGGGGAATTCTGGGAGTTGAAGTCCAAATATCTTCAAGTTGCCAAGGTTGGGGAACACTGCACTAGGACTCCAAAATCCCTTCCAGTTACTTCTGTTGAGCAAGGTACCACATACACTGAATCTGTGTACAGTATTTTGTTTTTCTTGCCTAAATGTAGAACCTTATTTTTTCACCATTGTATTTCATTGTGTTTGATGGTGTCCAATGTTCAAATCTATCAAGATCCTTCTGCATCTTGAGCCTATCTTCTGGGATGCTGGCTATTTCTGCCAGCCTGGTGTCATCTGCAAATTTGATGAGTTCCCCATCTATCTCCTCTTCCAAATCATTGATGGAGACTTTGAGGAATTCCGGGCCTAAAACAGGCCCTGTACTCTTTTACCGTATTTTTCGCTCCATAAGACACAGTTTTTTTCCTCCCAAAGTAGGATGAAAAATCAGCCTCGTCTTATGGAGCGAAGATGCAGGCAGGGGGGGGGAGGCTGCGAATTCGGAAGCGCCATCCCACCGGCTGGCTGGCTAGCTGCTGCCTGGCCCACCGTTCCCCGTAAGCTGCGCCCGTGAGCAGGCGTGCACCCCCAAATACACCCGAGCGCCCTTTTCCACGGGCGCGCGCTCCCCATCCCCCTGCCAGCCCGCGGGGAGGTGGGCGGGGGCGGGGAGGTGTGGCAGTAGAAGTAAAGGGAGCCGCGGCCGCCCCTGCCTCCCCACGGTGCCTCCAGCCAAATGCGCCCCTGGCTTCTCCACGCTGCCCTATTGCCCGCCCGATCCGCCTCCTCTCCTCCTCTGCCACCTCCTGCGTTGGGGCGCGATCTGCCTCCTCTCCTCCGCTGCCTCCTCCTGCCTTGGGGCGCAATCTGCCCCCTCTCCAACGTCGCTGCCTTCTGCCTTGGGGTGCGATCCGCCCCCTCTCCTCCGCTGCCGCCTTCTGCCTTGGGGCGCGATCTGGGAGTCCGGGACAGGGTGGCTTTACGCCATGAAGAGAAAACGGACGACTTTTCCCTGCTGCCGGAGCCGTTTCCTCTTCATGGCGCAAAGCCACACAGTCCCGGACTCCGGGATTGCTCGCCCAAGGCAGGAAGCGGTGGAGGAGGAGAGGGGGCGGATCGCGCCCCAAGGCAGAAGGCGGCGGCGGAGGAGGAGAGGGGGCGAATCGCGCCCCAAGGCAGAAGGCAGCCATCTGCCCAGACAGAAAGGAAACAAGAGAGAGAAAGTGAGAAGAAGAGAGAGAAAGAGGGGGAGAGAGAGAGAAAGAGAGGGAGAGGGAGAAAGAGAGTGGGAGAGGGGGGAGAGATAGCAAGAGAGGGAGAGAGAGAAAGAGAGAGGGAGAGGGGGGAGAGAGAGGGAGAGGGGGGAGAGATAGCAAGAGAGAGAGAGAAAGAGAGAGGGAAAGGGGGAGAGAGGGGGGAGAGAAAGAGAGAGGGAGGGAGAGAGAGGAGATAAAGAAAGAGGAGAGAGAGAAAGGAAGAGAAAGAAAGAAAGAGGGATAGAAAGAGAGAGAGAGTGAGAGATGCTCAGTGAGCCTTTCTTTGAAGTTGCCTTTCTTTCTTTCTTTCTTTCTTTCTTTCTTTCTTTCCTTCTTTCTTTTTCTCTCTTGCTCTCTTGCTCTTTCATTCTTTTTTCTTTCTCTTGCTTTCTTTCTCTCCTTCCTTCCCTCATTCCATTTCTTTCATTCCCCCTCTCTATTTTTATTTCTCTTTCATTTTCTTTCTCTCTTTCTTGCTTTCTTTCTTGCTCTTTTTCTTTCTCTCTTTTACCTTCCCTTCCTCTATTTCTTCTTTTCTTTCCCCTTCCTACCTTCTTCCCTCCCTCCCTTCAGTCCTTCCTCTCTTACTCTCCCCTTTCATAAGTTTCCTTGCTTCCTTCCTCTGTTCCTGTCCCTTCCCCCTTTCTTTCTTTCTTTCTTTCTTTCTTTCTTTCTTTCCTTCCTTCCTTCCTTTCCTCCCTCCATTTCTTGCTTTCCTTTTCCTTCCTCCCTTCTTCCCTCCCTCACTCCCTTCTTTCACTCCTTCCTCTCTTCCTCTCCCCTTTTTGGCTCAAAATATATTTTTTCTATTTTCCTCCTCTAAAATCTAGGTGCGTCTTATCAGCAGGTGCGTCTTATAGAGCAAAAAATACGGTATTTCCTAATAGTTTGCTTTTGGCAAATCTAATGTTCATTTTGGTTTTTCATGGATTTCAGCTATTGCACCTCTGATATATGTTCATGGAGTATCCCTATTTGCATATAACAACATAAAATAATTATTCCCTCCACAAGGCAATGTTTGCCAAGTAGAAGGCTAATGAGATTCAGCTGAAGATTCTAAGTTAGGCATTTCTGATTTTGCCAAATCTTTTTTCTTACGTTAGGGTTATGACAATGGTATCCTCATTCATCCATTTTGATTAATGATATTACAAAGGCAGGATTTTTTATTTTATTTTTTTAAAACCCTTTTATTAAGAAGCATATTAAGGTAAGAAGGATGAGCAGTTTCATTTTTTTTACTCTCACTTAGCAGGCAACTAATTGCATTGTACTCCATTGTGAATTACTTCCTGAATTTTATGCCTCACTTGATAAATGGCTTAAATTGGAAGGTGAGAACTTTTTCTTCTGTGGTTCAGGACAGCTTAAAAATGTTTTACGCGTGTATATTTTCACATTATGATATGATCTTAACATGAATACAATGCACTTTTTTTAATTCAACTTCTTAATTATAAAGTTAACATAGGATTTAAAGACATTTCTGGCAATTTTTTCTCTGAGGTGACAGGTGGCTCTTTTCTTTTCTGAGTGTTACTATAAAAGTAGACTTCCACTCTCCTCAATGCTTAGGGGATCACTTGAACAGGGTAGACCACATTATGCGACATATCTTTCTCTTTTACATGTTTCTCTAGCACATATCCGACAATTCATTTGAGTTTTTGCAGGAGAGGCGGAGTAACGACACGGACACAAGAGCTGGATTTAAAACTGGGTCATTTTTATTAATTAAATTTGCATAATTTATTCAAATAAATTAGCATAATTAGCATAATTAACTATAACCCTAACAAGGACCCACAGGGTCAAACAATTGCTTTCGGGGCAGAAAATGACATCAGAAAAAATTCCGGGGCAACTTATGGGCGTAGCTCCATGCTGATCCAGGTGAGGGACCACGCCCTCACCTGAGACATTGCCATGCACTTGCATGTGGGAGGTCCCGCCTGCTAACCCCTACAATGGGAAGTAAATGGGCGGGACCCAAGGACAGGTTCCCCCCAATTGCTCAGGTCGCTCACACCACAAGCCTTTGTAGAGAACCTGTCAATCATCCCCAAAGATGCCCAATGGAGAACACGCAGTTGCTAAACCACCACCCAGTTTTCCGCCCCTAACCTGCCTACTCAAATGACCAAAGGTAAGCCAATTAGCCTAAACGGGGACGAAGCACCCCCTTAACGCTTATCCGTCTCCACAGTGTGGAATAGGCAAAAAAACAATCGTGGCAAATGCCAAAACCGCCAAAAATTCCTATTCGGCCCCTTGGGCGGCCCTCAATGGCACACTGCAAGATAGGGAGGGCGGGGGATGAAGACCACCGGCAGGTATTCTGTTTAAACAAAAAACAAACAAACCTTTGAACAGTATTAATATTTTACCAAACCCAACTAGGTTTATTAGCTCATAAATAAAATTATAAATTTTCAGCAGCCATTGAATTACCTCTTTTAGTCGTTAGCAATTCTCTTCTGGAAACTACTTTTGCTTCCCATGATTCTCTCAAACTATTTTAAGACTGTATCTGTTGGCAAGTCTATATATGTGCTACCTTCTATCTCCTATAAGACGTTTTCTAATGAGAATTACTATTTGGCTACTCTCTTTATCAGCAAATGAGGACTAATACAAATCAGTATAAGCCATTAATTTGAGTTTCTGCATGGAAGCCTGCACACACAACTAGGTTGGGAGAAAAATGTGTCTGAATGCAAGTTTATCACTACTGTGACCAGATCTCAAGGTAAAAAAAAAATAGACTTGCATGTTAATTAGTCTAAGAGCCATGATAGCGCAGTGATAGCCTTCCATCCTTCTGAGATTGGTAAAATGAAGATCTAGATTGTTGGGGGAAATGTGTTGACTCTGTAAACCACTTGTTGACTCTGTAAACCACTTAGGGAGGTCTGTAAACCACTGTGAAGTGGTATAAGTGATATTACTATTACTAACATTTTTCTGGCTTATATAGGTGTTTGTATAACAGATTTTCTCATTTGCGATTCTCAAATTCAATCTAGAGCTGGTAAAAATGTAATCCCTTTATCCATTTGTATAGTTAATTTAGTACATATGCTAGCTCAAATGACAGCCAAACTTTACAAAATGAACTAAGGATGAATGTGAAGAAGACTAAACAAAAGCCATCCATCTCAAATTTCACCAACCTGACCTCATCTGTGCCTTAAAGGCCTTTAAGGGACTGGTTGGGAAATTTTATATCAATACAATAAAGTCATCGGTCAGGCTATCTTTTACCTTTTTGTATTCAGGCCTGCCTCATTTTCTACTGTGGGGAAATGCGAGGCAGGATTATATGGTGTAGGTCAGTGATGGCAAACCTATGGCATGGGTACCAGGTGGCACGCAGAGCCATATCTGCTGGCATGTGAGCTGTTGCCCTATCTCAGCTCCAACGTGCATGTGTGTGCTGGCCAGCTGATTTTTGGCTCACATGGAGGCTCTTGGAGGCATTTTTTGTTTCCAGAGAGCCTCCGGGGGATGGAAAGAGGATGTTTTTACTCTACCCTGGCTCCCTGGAAGCCTTTGGAGCCTGGGCAGTGTTCTGCCGGCTTATGACACAAGCCTTCAATTAAAGGTAAAAGTAGCCAAAACAGACACACACTGGAAAATGCAACAATAGTTTCTTTATCCAAAGAAAAATAGAAGCGAAACTCCTTTTTAAATTCAAAGGGATTTCTTGTAAAAACAAAACACACTTGAATGCAGTGAGATAACAAAGACAATATAACTCCAGTCAATTAACCAGTAACTGTGAAATTCGTCACAGCCACTACTCTTCAGACATTGTAAAACTCATTATGATTTATGGTCAAAGTCCTGAAATCCAAAGAGAGTCCTGAGAACAATCCTGAATGGCAAGCATAGTTCCCTCTAAGCTGAGCAGTGAGCAATCGCTCACTTAAAAATCATCATCAACTCAGAGTTTTCCAATCCTGCCCAGAAGCCGAGAGGGAAAGAGTGAGAGGGAAGGAGAGAGAGAGAGGAAGAGAGGAAGAGAGAGAAACAGATAGAAAAAAGAGAGGAAGAAAAAGAGAAAGAAAAAGAATGGGAGTAAGGAAGAGAGAAAGAAAATCAAAATCTAGTTTGAAACTAGCTCAACTATTTAAGTGGCATTTTGATATTGATAGAGTTGCCCTATTATGAGCTCACTGTTATAGACACACAGTACAGTACTTTATTTTGAAATTCTCTGAGGCAAAACAGGGTTTGTTTATTTATTTATTTATTTATTTATTTATTTATTTATTTATTTATTTATTTATTTATTTATTTATTTATTTATTTATTTATTTATTTATTTATTTATTTATTTATTTATTTATTTATTTATTTATTTATTTATTTATTTATTTAATATTTCTGTGCCGCCCAGTCCCAAAGGGACTGTCGCTCAGACACTATACTTTTTCGCCCACCTCCAAAAAAAATTAGAGGGAACACTGATGGCAAGTCAAGGTCCACAAGTACGATCAGATAATCTTCCACACTGCGAGGCCGGCACGCTGCCCATTTAACAGCAGCACTAATTACTTAAACCCCACCCAAGCACAGCTGAATTCTCTTATCGCCTGTAATACTTTTGAAGTTGTTCTCTCCTATGCATAACTCTACGCATGCGTCGGTCTATCCTTGTTTCCTCATCAGAGTCTATTGAAGATAATGAGGACTGGCTTCTTCCTGGGCTGTCTGCCAGGTCCCACTCTTCCATCTCACAGACACTTCCTTCTTCAGATGATAATTCACTGGCCGACTCTGTCGGCAGCAAAACAGGCCTGTGACATTTGGATGTTTCCCCACATCCACCTCCACAGTCCTTGGGGCAGGAACCGGGCCAGAGTTAACCACAACAGGGAGGGTGAAATGGGAGCTTACTGGGCCCACCAGAAGTTGGGAAACAGGACATTAATGGACTCTAGAGGGCCTCTGGGGGATGAAAGAAGCTGTTTTCATCCTCCCCAGGCATTGAATTATGAGTGTGAGCACTTGCGCTTGCACAATAGTGCATACACATGCTCTTTTGGCACCTGAGGAAAAAAAGGTTCACCATCACTGGAATAGGTGATATGTAGTAGTCTAAATAACATTATTTCCAGAAAGTCAAAGTCACTGTGCCTGGTAGCTGTGATGAAGTGACTGGGAGGCATCTTCAGTTTTGGATGATGCCTGATTGGCTCATATTCTGGGTATGTGGGTGCTGGGCAGGGACCTGAACTTATTGCCTACAGGTGAATCCAGATTTTTCTGGGCACCTAGTAGCTCTTACTCTTAGAGTCAAACAATAATACATCATCTAGCTAAAGGTAAATACAATTCTCTGCAATCAGATTAGAAAGTTCCATTTTTAAAAAACCTTTAGTGATACCCTATCTTTTGTCTCTAAATGAGGTCCACAAACCACCCTTCAGAGAAAACAGTTTTATACATACTTTGTTTCTCACAAAGACAACCAATATTGGAGCATTTCTTGCTTCAGCAAGATGTCCATTTAATTAATTCTAATGGCTCCATTAATCAGCAGGGTCTAACCTTGGATAGCTTAGAAATCCAAAGCACTAGTAATAGTCCCTTGGCAGAATTAGCTTGAGTGTAGCAATATTCATGAAATAACAATTTCTTCCCAAATGCATTTTTGGTCTTTATGGTTTTTATACTTCAGTGAGCAAAGCTATTTGAGTAAACAATCCATCCTTGACTCATTCTGTGTAGAGAAAGAGGATCTGCTTGGGACTAGTGTTTTTATAAACTGGAAAGCTGCCAACTCTCCCTGGGAAGAGGAATAGCCCATTAATGATGACACTGTGAATATAGCTTTTGTTTGGTCTTTAACTAAATTTAACTTTCATGTGTCCTCCTCCAGCTTTTGATAAAAGATAGCTTTGCTAGTGTTTTCTTAAGCTTCTTGGAAAAAAGTTCTGACATTCAAACTGAATGAGCTGTTTTAGCATTCTTTTTGGAGTATTACATATCAGAGGTTTTGTTTTTCTTTTAATGTTGCTTGACCTGTCAATTTATCTGTTGAAATGTTTCAGCGTATCTATTATCTATATAAAGGCCTCCATCATCCTCTTTGCACCATGAGTTAAAGTAGGGGGGGGGGAAACACCCATGTAATCTTAACTGCATTCTATCCACTGGAGTTATTTATGGAAATAGGATCCAGCATTCTTTTTATATTCACTTGCTGGTAGTAACTGTCAGCCAAAACCTGGGAAAATTTGTTTTACCCTCACTGTTCTGCATGGTGAATATATTTCATTATTCCATCCTTACCACTTCAAAAAGAGTTTATTGATATGATGTTATTGTTGTTGTTGTTGTTGTTGTTTCACTTATTTGAAAATACACATAGTAAAAATGCAAATTTAAAATGCTATCCTTCCCTAGTTTGTTGTCATATGACCGCTTTCTCTATACAGGTGAAAGGATTACTGCTGTAGATTTCTGAACAGGAAGAAAAAAAGTGATTTACTAGAACTTTTTCAAATAAGTGGGTCATGAAACCAAGAGGCTGCATTTGTTGGTAAAGTGAAAAATGAATGTTCTGGTTAAAATATTCCTATCCCAGCTTTCTATCTTTCAAATATATGCTAGGCACTCATTTTCAAATACTCACAAAAACGAACCAGTACATATCACATATATGGTTCAAATGTCACAGGAAAATGTAAGCTTTTACTGATTCATCCACTGTGCTACACAATAGTATGGAGTAGTTTGATTTATTGTATTAACCCTGGATTCTGATGTAGTAAATAACCCAGCAAATTGTGCTTTATTCTGTATACCTTGTTTAGATTAAAATCGTTCTTTTATTCCATGTCATATTTTCAGAACAAACTAAATTCCATTTGAATTCTTCTGTCTTGATGGTGAAAGACTTTTGAATAACACTTGATAATTTAGGAGACCTCTTTATCAACACAAATGAAAAATAAGCTCTGTACAAAATCCCCCCTTTTTTCTCCATTTTTAACTGCATATATCTTATAGAGTACTGTGAATATCCAGAGGCTCATGCCTCACATTTTCCCAAATGATCTCTTCTCTCTCTTTCCCCCCCCCCCCTGTGAACTAGAAGACCCCTGGCTATATTGAAGAGAGCTGGATGGATGACTTCTAGAAGTGCATTGGAGGTGGTAAAGCAAAGATCTATGAAGAGAAAATGCTCCTTTGTAGAAAGCGATGGGTATCGATTTTATTTGACAGATGCTGAGGTCCTTTATAAAAAGACTATCGTGCAATAAAATATAGTTCAAAAGTGAAATCAATAGCATATCAGTAGTGAAACCAGTCTTCATAGTCTTTTCTAAGATATAAAACATACAGTTCAACCTTGAGACATTCAATCCATTAATCGGATTGGTTGCCCTTGAAATTCAGAGACACAGAAGTAAATGTGTCATTGAAAAGATGTGACATGGCTACATATGACATAAAAATATATGAAAGGATTCACAGTGAAACATAAAGAAAATTCACAAAATATCTATATCTATCCATCATACCTGTCTATCTATCATCTATCTATATTTTCAAGAGCAAAGGGCTTGTTGGCATCAGTAATACTTCATATCTCTGATGAATATATACAATACTGCAGACATAATAGTAATTTTCAAGTTCTTTGGAGAGGATCATTTCACAAGAGGACTAAAAGTAACTAAGAAATACTTGAGTTCTGAACAATATTTAAATAAAACTGAAGAACTGTTTCAAAACACAACATATGAGGAAAAAGGGGAAAGGAGGCATCACTTTAGATATGAATAAGTTTTTAACACTGGGTGCACACAAATGACCTGGGAAAGAGAATGACTTTGTTAGTCATCCCCTTTTGCTAGACCTGAAGGGAAAAAGACATTAATAAGCATGTGCATAATTGAATATACATAGCTCCTTCAGATACAGGTTTTGAAATTCTGTATGTACACACACATTAAACCTACCATGCCATTATTTTAACTAACTTCTCTATATAAGGAAGAAAGACACTGAATTCAATAACCATCAGTTGCCATCCCAGTGTTTATATGGGTCAGTGACTATAACAAACACTCTGCAGTTCACAAGAGACAGAGAACAAAATGTTTTTCACACATGAATATATTTTTACATTCACCCTTACATTTTCCCTTTAATAACAAGGGGGGAAAGGGTGGTAGCTAATGGGAATTCTATTCCAACACAGCTGGAAATCTCCAGGTTGGAGAATTCCGACTAAGGTCATTGTCCAAATCATTGTAATGTTCTTCAGAAATGTTAAGCTTTCTTAAAACTGAGTTGGAAGGAAAGAAACTGATTTTGAATGACTGCCAGATCAATTTGAATGCCACTATCTGGATTTTAGCATGACGTAAGGTATGTGACTAAGTGATCAAGAGTATAAACCAGCATAGATATAATGTAGATATAATGTCAGAGACAAATCCTGAACCTTGGACAAAAACCTTGGAATAGAATATTTTGCATGGTTAAAATGTGACTGCTAGGAAAAGCATAATCTCTATTTTCTCTTTTTTTCCCCTGTAAAATATTTGACTCTGAATAAAATGTGCCACAATGGCAGCATGCTATATGTTTTTTCAGTTCTGCTACAATTCATTTGCCAGGCATTTAGAAGGACTGGGAAACTCATGATGTGACAGTGCCATTTTATGCTCACTCCATGCATTTTCTATTTCCTTTCATGGTTCTGCCATTGAACCAACCAAACACTTAGCACCCATTGAAATGAAAACTGCTCTGGGCTTCTTGGAAATAGGATGTAGCCATTTATACACAGCCCGAAAAAGAGGACAAAAGAGTACACTCATTTGCATAAATTCTATCCATGGCACATTTAAAAAGAATGGCTATAATTTAAATAGAAATACAATACTCCACACCCTTTGTGTTGTTATAATTGTCTGGTAGTCTTGGTCACCTAGAGGATGGGGTATAGGACTTTATTCTTAAGGCTCTTTAATTTTAAGATCAAACTTGGGCTAGAACATAATTTACATAATTGTCCAACTCTACCTACCTAGCCTTCCATAAAGCACCACAGAAATGCCACCACCCCACCTCAAAGTGCTGGGATCTAAGGTGACTGCATGTCTTGTCAGTTGATTTGATGGCAGGTTTTTTTAATGCATTAGGGTTTTATAGTTTTAATATGCTCTTTGTATTGTTTTAATATTTGATTGAGGGTTGCCCAGAGTTAGTTATAAGATGCATGGATTATTTAAAATGTTTTAAATAAGTAAATAAATAAATGCCTTTAGGGAATTGTCTTGATGGCCTTTCAGAGTAGGTGGGACATAACATTATACACTTGGAGCAGCGAGATTAAAAAAATTATAAGTATATTTAAATTTGTGAATTACAGCTTTACCATTTCTGATAGTTAGAGTGCTGATGTAAAAAAAAAAGAATCAACTGTAAAAATTAAAAAAGGATGTGGTATGCTGCCTTCAATAAGAGTTGTGTGACAGAATTATATCTAATTTTGATGCAAAATTCAGTGCCTTCAATAGAATCCATATCCACTTCAAGCTGCAAGTCAACTATGGGTTTTAAAAATATGCTTTTATTTCTTGCCATTTGGTTATTGCACCGTTAATAATGTGAAGTGATTCCATTCAAAATCAAGTGTGTTTAATATGATATAAAACAACATGAAGATCTCTTAAGAGCTTATTCATACATGCATGTCACCTTATAAACAGCTGGAGAAAAATCAAGAAATGTGTACTGTATCTATGAGCAGACTTACATTTTGTAGGCATTTCTAAAAATAATGTAATTAAAATCAAGTGTGAGGGGGGAGTGTATAACTGAGTGGGAGCCAAGAAATGTTGGAGTCAGTTTAAATTTCTTTTTTACATAGTCTGTGATAGTGAACGTTTAGTTATTATTCATTTACCCATCTTTTTGCCAATGATGGAATAAATTATTCCATATACTGTCTACTGCCTACTATCCCTGTCTTACTGTCACATTGTCCTCATTTATCTATACTTACTTTGCTACTGTTTATGTTTATACCTATACTGTACTGTACTTGCTATCAGTGAAGGGCTACCCAAAATTTTACTACCACACTGTGGGCGTGTCTTATGCAGGATGCCCTGCATTTTCTTTCAACATCTTTCAGTGCAAATTGGGTGCTCTGAGGTAGAGCTCCATTTTTACTACCCTACTGAGTTCCCCCCCCCATCCGGGCAGTTGCCCACCCCTGCTTGCTATTTTGTACATGTTTGACAAACAAATGAAAATTAAAAAGAAAAATAAACAAGTTTTTGTCCTCTTTTTAAGTAAGTCAATTTTTAAATACAAAATAGAAGTAGAAATAAACATTTCCTAATAATAGAACAAAAATAAAATATCAATAACTGATATGATGACCTACTAGAAAAGCCGGTGTATCTTCATAATATCTCTTTAGCTTCAATATAATTGTGAGATTCTACCTGAGTCAGACATTCCACATAACTTAATGGAAATAATTAAAAGCTAAGTAATCTTGGATAGTGACTCAAATAGAAGAAAAAAAATTGAAATCATATCTCCAGACATTGTAGCTTTCAAAAATGGGGCACTAAAAACATGCAAGCTTGCATGTTTTTAGTGCCCCATTTTTGAAAGCTACAATGTCTGGAGATATGATTTCAATTTTTTTTTTCTATTTGAGTCACAACAATATTTGAGTCACAACAATATTTTTATTGTTTTTATTTTTATTCAGGAAGATTTATGGACTGTTACGTTTCTCTCTCATTCACTGCTGAAAGGAATTTTATTCCTTAACTTTTTGTCTTGGTCATTATCAAATACCTCCATCTTGTTTAAATAACTTGGTATTTAACTTCTATTTGATGTTGAAAATGTAGGGCTGTTGAAATTGCAGCCAAGAGGATATGACTGTGCCTATGTGTGTGCAAGTAAAGTGATAGCTTTCTTTTTTTAAAAAAAATTGCTCTATCTATTCCATTATTTACAAAAGTTGAAACTACATGGGCTGTATTTTTATTTTTATCTTTTAATGTTGCCAAAATACTATTGGATTTTGTGAAGTTTTCCTTTGATATACAATAGATAGGCTTGCACAAGAATCCGTTACCTTTTTTTAGCTTAAATTTTGGAGGATAAAAACTAATCATTTAAGATCAATTTACTAAGGATAAGAAGTTAATTCCAAACGTACACCTTTTTAAACCTATTGAAATAATGGAAAACTAAGCTGATTTTAAGCATGCTTTTTCTGATCAAAATAAATTTATCCAATATTGCTAACTAAAATCTCTAATAGCCAAAATGATCCTAGTTTATGTAAGGCGTTAATGTTTTTGGTGTGTGTTTGAATAATCGTATTAAATGCTGCAACTGACAATGCTGCGAGTCTACGGAGAGGGGCGGCATACAAATCTAATAAATAAATTGGATGGGAATAAAATTTGTCCATAGCATTGCCAATGATGAGCATTCTGAATTTAAGAATACCCAAGTAGAGCTAAATATTAAATTTGAATCATTATTTGTCCTTCATTCATTCTTATATATCCATAGTTAAAATTCACAGATACCTTATGTCAGGTTATAATTTAATATTCATGGCAACAATGCATAATACTGTTTAAGAATTCTACAGTTACCATAAATAAATGCTTGCTTAAGTTTTATTATTATTATTATTATTATTATTATTATTATTATTCAAACTCTTTGGTTTCCTACTGATTCATGCAGGAATTTTATTAACTCTGATTTTAAACGTTCTCCATTCTTCTTCTTACCCCAATTCTAGCTGTTGTACTAAACATGTACAGGACATGATTGTTTACATTCCTTATGTTATAATCACAGTATTAATTTGTAGAATAAGTCGGATATGTTATTCTGGTGTGGCAAAGTAGGGAAGATTCTTATAGACTCTTAAAGATAAACACAGTTATTATGGTATAAGCAATTGTTGATGGAAGCTCATGTCATAATAAATTGGTCAGTCTTTAAATGCCTCCAGTTACAACATTTCAGTTCATATGCAGAAAAGTTCAGAAATGAAAGCAGAATGAATAGGGAAGAGAGTTATGGGAAAAAAGACATCTTATAATTGGTTCTCTTTTAAAGTACCTGGACCATTGGAATAGAAAACATTAGAAATGGAAATCTCTTTAAAAATCCCAAATTTAACACCATTGCTTTTCAGTTGATTTCAATAATATCAACCATAATAAGTTTTTCTGGTTCAAGTAGAGTAGGACAGGGCAGGATAGGATAGGATAGAATCTGACCATTTAAGCTATGGTTTCTTAGCTACAAATATGCACACAATCAAAAAATGACAACAAAGTCACACAGAGGACTCTCCTTGCTGTCTAAGGGCTATTTGGATTTCTGTGCAAAATAATGCCTGTATTTTTTAATATAGTGTATAATCTCTTTTCAGCAGTCCATGAAAGAGTTGTGTGGTTTCAGCAATCCTTTGTCTCCATGAAAGAGAAGAATACCATCTGCCATTTTGGGTTACATCCAGGGGTGGGATCCTCTTACCTTCCTACCAGTGCGTTGTGTACGTATCGCGATATTTCATATGCTTGTCCCCTCACACAATTTTCTTTCTGTGCATGCTCAAAGAGCAAAAACATTGCTGAAAATTAGGAAACAAAATATGGTGCCATGCACGGGCCAGCAAAGACAGCGCCAGAGTCGTCATGCACAAATTGCGCAATTGGCAGGCCACTACCAGAGTCCACTACCACTGGACTGGACTGGTAGGAACCCATCTCTGGTCACATCATATTCTTGTTTTTCTCTGACAAATGTAGCAAGACAAACATTTCATTAAATAACCTATTCTGGTTTAAGTACAAATTTTATTTATTTGGACAGATATAGGGACAGAACTCATTCTTAATCTGAGGACTTGCTATACGGTGTTCCCTCAATTTTCGCCGGTTCAAACTTCACGAAAAGTCTATACCTATTTCAAAAATATTAATTTAAAAATACTTTGCGTTTTTTCCCCTATATTATGGTTTTTCCCACCCAATGACGTCATATGTCATTGCCAAACTTTCGTCCGCCTTTAATAAATATTTTTTAAATAAACTTTAACAAATAAACATGGTGAGTAATAATCTAAATGGTTGCTAAAGGAATGGGAAATGGTAATTTAGGGGTTTAAAGTGTTAAGGGAAGGCTTGTGGTACTGTTCATAGCCAAAAATAGTGTATTTACTTCCGTATCTCTACTTCGCGGAAATTCGACTTTCGCGGGCAGTCTTGGAATGCATCCCCCGCGAAAAATGAGGGAACACTGTAATTCAAAATATTGTTTTTTAAAATTATAATGGTTTACATCTGGGTACCTTCTGAAGAGATGCTATCTGGTTGTTGTTATATTTATGCATCCATTTTTTATTGTTATTATGCTGATGTCATGTTTTAACTATTACAAAACATACATTCTCTCTCTGTTTCTCTCTGCCACAAACACACAAAGCATAACAGTATATATATTTATATACATATATGTAAAAAAGGGCAGTGAATAAAAATTTAAAAATTATCTAGAGCTGCTTAAGTATATGTCTATGACTTTTTGTAATGTACAATTTACACACCTGGTTAGAATGTGCAACTGAACTGAGTTCACGCCAGTTGATCAAATCTTATATGACTTGGATAAGTTTGAAATCCCAATGATAGATTTCATGTGTACACTGTTTTAAAGAATTAATAGGTTTCTTCCCTTGAATAATGAATCTTGGGGAAAAACCATTGCCTCAGAACAGCAGCTGCCAGAACTGACTTTCCTCCTGTGCTTGAGAACTCATTGCACTTTTCTTTGAACTTTCAGAGTAATTGGCTGTGGTTCCCTGTGGTAAAAAAAAAAAAGAGGGGGAAGAATGTGCTTCTCTTTCTTTTTAGGAGGAAAAAAAATATGATTTCAAGAAATGCGGTGTACTTTCTGCAGATGGAATACTTTCAAATGTGTAAACCACAGACCAAAACCAATGGACGCAGATACAAGAATTATGTTAATTATTCAAGTATTCTGTATCTCAGTGAACCTTAGAAGGGAGGCGAAGCAAGAAAACTAGTTCCACTTTCCTGTTTCATTGTTTTTCATAAAATTAAGAGAGTCAC
The DNA here is from genome assembly GCF_031021105.1 of Erythrolamprus reginae. Lineage (NCBI taxonomy): Eukaryota > Metazoa > Chordata > Lepidosauria > Squamata > Dipsadidae > Erythrolamprus > Erythrolamprus reginae. Next base: position 290,014,060 of record NC_091951.1, read on the forward strand.
AATTCCAAATCTATAGGAGCAGAAATGTCTGGAGAAGGCTGAATCAAAAAAAGTCGAGAGGACAGCTACAACTACACAATCAAAGCCTTGTCTTTTTTATGTGTGTCACATAAACAGGTCTTTGATCACACAGTGACAGACACATGGTCTCGTACCATTTTGACTTTTAATTCCCAAAGACTCCCAAAGAAATCTGGGAAAATGACAAATTAGGCCAACTTTAGGTTTATTAAGAGTAGCATGCTTTAAAGTTTCAAAGAAGTCTCACAGAACTGCTGGCTAATTTCAATATCATTGTTTTCATGTACAGTGTTCCCTCGATTTTCGCGAGTTTGAACTTCGCGTATAGCCTATACCACGGTTTTTCAAAAAATATTAATTAAAAAATACTTCACGGTTTTTTTCCTATACCATGGTTTTGCCCACCCGATGACGTCATATGTCATCGTTAAACTAATAATTTTTGCAAATAAATAACAAAAAAATAATTATTGTTAATAAATAATTATGTTTATAAATATCAGGATCACTAAGTGTCTTATTCAATGGTGAGTACCAGTAATAATGGTGAGTAAATGGTTGTTAACGGAATGGGAAATGGTAATTTAGGGGTTTAAAGTGTTAAGGGATGGCTTGTGATACTGTCCATAGCCAAAAATGGTGCATTTACTTCCGCATCTCTACTTCGCGGAAATTCAACTTTCGCGGGCGGTCTCGGAAATCGAGGGAACACTGTATTACGATTGAATGTGTGTAGTGGGCAGACTTTCACCCACATATGATAGAAACTCATAGAGGCAAATCTCCAGACATTCACTAGTCTAAATACATAATCTAAATGACAGTGTAAGAAAACAGACCAAGCATTCTTTCCCATCCATGTTCTGAGGTCAACATTAGAATTGAAAACTGCTCACTAAGCAACTGCAGACCTTTTAGGCATCACAGAAGTCATTCATGAACCCCAATCAGCAGCTACCAAGACATTTGTACCCGTTGAAATTTCCAGATAGGAATAGGTACAAGCATCACAAAATAGTACCTATCTTTAAAAGTAGGATGTCATGGTCAAAGGTACTGAACACTGTTGAGAGATCCAAGGGTACTAGAAAGATCACATTCCCTCTAATATAAAATAATGCTTGTTTTGCAAACTATTTTTAAAAACCCAAGACCTTATTTTATTTTCAAAACCTTATTGCTATAGTATGCCTAAGCAATAATTCAGCTTAATGATAGAATATAATAAAATTCTAATTCTAATTCATAAGATTACATTCAGTTTTTCATATCCTATAGGGCAGTGGTTCTCAACCTGGGGGTCGGGACCCCTTTGCGGGTCAAACGACCATTTCACAGGGGTCGCCTGTGAAAAGACAAATATCTATTCTGGTACCTTGGAACATATTTTTACAATCGAACCAATCAGGCGTTTACAGTGGGGGTGTCCCTTTGACCTTCCTGCCAATAAGTTTAAAGCTCTGTTGGGAGAATTGGTGCTAGACTTATGGTTGGGGGTCACCATAACAGAAGGAACTGTATTAAGGGGTCGCGGCATTAGAAAGGTTGAGAACCACTGCTATAAGGGATGGAGCTTTTATCGAATCTGACAAGCTTAAGGACAAAAATCAAAAGAGTTTAAATCACCTCATAATATTTCCTACAACCTTAAAATCAATCCAAAATTGTGAAATTGCCCTTTACTTTCACCATTACTTGAAATGAATATTAAATATGGTCTTTGTCATGTTGATTTCCACAAAGCCTTGCTTTATCTGACAACAACAATGGGGATAATAATAGTGCCACTAAATATTCCTAGAAAGATACATTTGTCTTGAAATTTATCCTTTTTTAAAAATAATTTTTATTAAGTTTTTTAGTTAAAAGCAACATAAAAACAAAAATAAAAATACATTAAAAAATAAAAAATACATAAAATACAAACAAACATGGTAACAGCTAATCACTTTTACAGCTATATTATTTCCAAATATATTTACAATTCACATTATTACTATTTTAATTTAAACAATCACTATTATTTATTCAGTTCTATGTTCAATGGATTGAGTCTCCTAATATAGCTGTAAAAGTGATTAGCTATTACCATGTTTGTTTGTATTTTATGTTAAACAATCACTATTATTTATCCAGTTCTATGTTCAATGGATTGAGTCTCCTACTATATATTCAATAGCCATTTCTTCTATTTTAATTATATGAAGCTCTAATTGTATAAATAAGATGTGAGATTGAGAACATTTGTTATTTCTTTATAGTTTACCTTTTATAAGCAAATTTTAATTTTTTGGTTGTTATTTAATCACTTATACCGATTTTTCCAAGCATCATAGAATTCTGTATCTTCTTTTTCACGAATCTCCATTGTTACAGTAATTTACACATCATGGAGCATTCCAAAATTTTTCTAAGAAGCATTGATGACATGGGTATAGTATTATTTTTCAAGCTCTGGGCGTAGGCAATCCTCGCAGTGGGGCTTATATGGAATATAAAGTAACTACCCTCTTTTTTAAACTCGTCTTGAAATTTATCAGTGACTGAAAATATCCTAAGTATGCAAAGTGCAATTAAGGCAATTTGATAAATAAAGTACCTAAAAGAAGTACCAGGCTGTTAGTAGAATGGCAACCAATCAAACAGAAAGAAATATATTGTCCACTCCTTGTTTCAATTTTTATTCTTCTTTTCCCACTCTGTTTAATGCTGTCCTGTTATTTGTTGGTTGCTGTTGCTTGTAAAATTGACTTCAGATGTTTAATTCCTTTTTAAATGGAGAAAAACAGATTAATCCACCCACTTACCAGCAGACATGTCTGCATTACAAATAAGCACTTATTTTGATTAATAATGCAAGCAACTTTTTAAAAAAACCTACTATGGTTTGTTTGGGGAAAAAACCCAGCCTTATTCAGCCCATTATTGAGCTATAGGATAGCAGATTTGCACAGCAGTTCTGTGCAGATTTCTTCAAATTTTCTCCTTCAACATTTCCACAAATAATACTATATATTTAAAAGTCCCCCCCCCTTCTTAATAAATTGAATCACAAAGAGATTCTACCCTTTAATAAGTAATAAAACTAAAAAGCTCATCTTTGCTGCAACTCACTAATGAAAGGCAGCTTCTGTGCTCTGTAATTTATTCATTTATGAAGGGGTCTTCTAAGACAATGAGAGTACTGGAGAATGAAAGGAATAGTAAGTTTAAGTGTTCTTTTGATGTTGGGGGGTGGGAACCATGGATCATATAGCAGTGGTTAACTTGTGCCCTTGGTGAAAACAGCCTTATGATGCAGGATACAATTTCTGGTGAGGCACAAGGGATATACAATCCTCATTCGCCTGGAAGCAGCCCATAAATCCTCCCATTAAAACCACCTGGAATGTGTTAGGAGAGCCATTTGGAAGACTTCCCCTTTGCTAAGGATGAAGGAAAATTGTTAAGATTGCCTACAGGGATAGTTAGATTAAGACTCAGCCAGCCCATGACCTCCTGCTTTCCATATTTTCACCTCATGGGCCTCTCTACCCTCAGGTGCTTTAGAGCAGGTCCTAACAGAAAGCTGACACAAAGCAGAGATCTGGATCCTGTCTGCCTAGATAGGATGGAAAGTTAGAAAGTGGGAGAGAGAGAAAGAGTCACTCTAGTGAGTGATGCCAGATTCCTCTGATGCTGTGTGATTTGGGTCGCAGTTGGCATCACTTGAATATATTGAAAACAAATGGTGGGTATAAGTCCCAGAAACATACAAGATAGATTGTGGGTGTTAAAAGAAGAAGGAATACATATATATATTTATAGATATACAGGTACTTCAAGATTATTTTAAGATTTTAAGATTAAGATTTATTTTATTAATCTGAGTCTGAGCTTTATTTTTTCCTATCTAAATTCAGCTCCATTCCTTCAAGCCACCATGACTAATTATGATGGGTGCTGGAAATTTCAATTCATCCACAAGACCTGCTGCTTAAATCCCAGTACAGTGTTCCCTCGATTTCCGCGGGGGATGCATTCCAAGACTGCCCGCGAAAGTCCAATTTCCACGAAGTAGAGATGCGGAAGTAAATACACAATTTTTGGCTATGGACAATATCACAAGCCATCCCTTAACACTTTAAACCCCTAAATTACCATTTCCCATTCCCTTAACAACCATTTACTCACCATTATTACTGGTACTCACCATTGAATAAGACACTTAGTGATCCTGATATTTATAAACATAATTATTTATTAACAATAATTAATTTTTTTGTTATTTATTTGCAAAAATTATTAGTTTGGTGATGACATATGACGTCATCGGGTGGGAAAAACCGTGGTATAGGAAAAAAACCGTGAAGTATTTTTTAATTAATATTTTTTGAAAAACCGTGGTATAGGCTATTCGCGAAGTTTGAACCCGCAAAAATCGAGGGAACACTGTATGCTACTTGTTCTAGTTTCATTCCAGTTCTCAATTTTTTCAGCTGTTGCTCTGTACTTTCATGTAAAAAGCAGCAAATGGAGGCCACTCCACTAATGCTGCATCAGATTTGAACCTTTGTATAGAATTTCTTATTTTTCAGGAAGGGATCAACTTATAATGAACTGTGAAATTTTTAAAACAAACCTTGTTTAGTCACTTCTGTGACTCTTAAATCCATCTTACAATATATTTTTCTCAGCCCCTGGAAACTGCTAAACAATGTCAGCCATTTAAAATGCATAATTTTATATTTTTCTTTTGGATAGCTTTGGTTGCATTATCTACTATTAAGACAAATTGCAATTAACTCCATTTTATATTTTTCTTTCAGATGGCTTTGGTTGCATTATCCACTATTAAGACAAATTGCAATTAACTCCACTTTCTTTTGTCTCTTTTTTCTAATGTTCTGTACATAAAAAACTTGCTGTATCGGTTGATGACTTCTCAATTGTCCTATAAATTAGAGCTATAAGATAAAAGCCTAAGGAGGAGGGGAGAGAGTGATTGATTTTCTTTCTCCTTGATTTTATGTTTCTTAGTATTATGTTTGTCAATCATTATGACAAACTGGATTAATTATGTTTAGAATAGAATAGAATAGAATTCTTTATTGGCCAAGTGTGATTGGACACATGAGGAATTTGTCTTTGATGCATATGCTCTCAGTGAACAGAAAGAAAAGATACATTTGTCAAGAATCATGAGCTACAATACTTCATGATTGTTATAGGGTACAAATAAACAATCAGAAAATAAACAATCAGAAAAGAATCAATATTAATATAAATCATAAGGAATGTAATGAGACTTTGATTTCATCCCTCCTTTAATCCACCTTGGAATAAACCATGTGAGCTTGTTGAAAACTTCTGTGTTTTATCATTTTCTGCTTTCAGTATTTGCTAACTTTTTCTTGAGCTGGATTGAATGCAGGATGTTATTTGCACTAGGTTTGAGGGGGAAAAAGGGATGGCTGTGTAGTCAAAGCTACATCTTCAATTGGATTACAATGAACCCCTGCTCGGCGCTTTACACGGTTTTGATTTAGACCTTCCAGTGGAGTCACAGTAAGGGGGCTAAACCCTGAACAGTTTGATAATTTTAACAGTGTCAGACAGTGGAAATTAAATCACTCGGGGATACCGATTGACACTTCAATATTTTTGCTGCCAAATAAAAACAGGGCTATATGGCAGTTTAAATAAAAGAAGGGAGAAAAACCCTGAATTTTATAAAAATGTCATTAAATGTCCTTGGAAGCAGTCTTATTTTCTGAAAAATAAACATATTGGAGCCATGGGGGTCCTGATTTAGTTCATATTTTTAAAGCAGAAAGCAGGGTAACCTTCTGGGACCTACAGAAAAGCCCCATTTTTAATTAAATGCTGAGGTACCATTTTGGACATAGCCCTAAGGTTTTGTGGGATAATCCTGTGCATTATCCTGATGGGTACAGTCTGACTCTGACAATTATATTGGCATGGCAGTGTTTCTAGGTTGAAGCTCTTGGATGAATGTGTAAATCAATTCACACAAACCATAGATGTGGATAAAAAGAATCAGAACAGCTGGACTAGAATTACAGTAGACGTTTTGTCATTTTCTCCTTTATTATAATATAGTCTAATTATGATTCTGTACAATCTACAAGGTAGATGTTAGGCATAAACAACATTGTTTTTGCATTAATCCAGAGTTTAACTGTGTCCTATAAATTTATTTATAGTCTCATTTGTGCTAATATTGTGAATAGATAATCTAAATGTTGGGCTCTTTTTCTCTCCATCATTACTTTTCTTTTAAAAAAAAAAAGCACAATTAAACTCAGTACTTCTCTGGAGGCATATCTAGGATTATGTTTGTCCTCTTTGAAATCAGTACAATTGCATCAAAATCACATATTGATAGACCTCTGCCAAACAGCAGGGAAAACTGGTCATGGCAGAATCAACAACACTGAAGCTGCATTTTGTTTTTTTAGTCTGAACTTTCATTATCTGCTGACACAAATTGAAAAGCCAAATCAAAATGTGACAGTGATCCTTCCCCCATTCTCATTCTTTTTAGCAGAATTTTATTACTGGAAATCTCTGCTAAAGGGAAGATTTGTAGCTTGAGCTATAGGAATGAGGTCAGCAGATGGCATATTTATCTTTCCACTGTGGCTGCAACAAAATGGTACAGTGTGAATGGCTCTGTTTAGAATTACAAAGCAAGCACAGTGTTTTTAAGATGCTTGTTCCACTTCCATTCACATTGAGTTTATGTTCTCCATAAAGACACATATAGTATTTGGCAGACTGTTTCACAATTTCTGGGTAGTTTTCAACATGCATAAATGCATGCACACACACACACAGAGAGAGAGAGAGAGAGAGAGAGAGAGAGAGAGAGAGAGAGAGAGAGAGAGAGAGAGAGAGAGAGAGACCTGGGTTAACAATGATTGTACTAAACAAATAATCCCCTCAACACTGTCAGACTTTCTACTAAATCTGCACTTCTATTCTACTAGTTTTTCTCATCATTCCTTTCACCCATTTCCTCCCATGTTGACTGTATGACTGTAACTTGTTGCTTATATCCTAAGATTTTTATTAATATTGCTTCTTCATTGCTTATTTGACCCTTATGACAATCATTAGGTGTTGTACCACATGATTCTTGACAAATGTATATTTTATTTTATGTATGCTGAGAGCATATGCACCAAGACAAATTCCTTGTATGTCCAATCACACTTGGCCAATAAAAATTCTATTCTATTCTATTCTATTCATTTTGTAACTATCTGAAATGACCCCAGTGCTGAATGGTTGTTGTGATGAGTCCTCGAAGTTCCAATCAACCCAGCACCCACTCAACCCCATCATGAGCCTGCAATCTGAGCACTTGACAATTGGAATAAACTTACAACGGTTCCAGTAGCCTGCAGTCACAGGGAAACAATTTGTCACTTTCCCTGTCTGCTTCCCATAAGCAAAGTCCCTGGGGAAGCTATTGGGAAAAGGTCACAAGGCACTCAGAATAACAGATTTGGAAAATACCTTGGAAATCTAGTCCAACCCCTTCACAAGCAGAAAATCCTATATCATTTTGGACAAATGGTTTTTCAGTCTCTTCTTAAAAGCCTCCAGATTTGGATTAAAACCTCCAGTGTAAGTCTCCCCATCTGCTCATGCTGCACCTCATTGGTCACCTTCTCTGAGCCTCCCTGCACTCATGCTGTGCCTTGGCCACCCACACATCCTCCTGAGACATTTGCACACCCTCTCTCACCCTGCCTGCTGAGCCTTGCTGAGCTGATGCTAAAGCTGCCCAGCCACTTGTCTACCCTCTCCCAGCGTCCCCCACCTGCCAGGAACCACCCAAGCCTTCAGCCTGCTTACCCCATCACTCTCCCTCCACCGAGGCACCCTTGGCCATCCTTCTTGAACCTTGCTGCAATCATGCCATGCCTCTCTGCCCACTCGCACATTATCCTCACAATTGATACACCCTCACACACTCTTCCCCAGTCAGCAACAACCTTCCCAATCTGCATTGTGCTTGTGCTACACCTCCCATACCAGCAACACCTCCCCCCAACCAGCTCTTTCTCACTTGGTAGCAGCCACTTACTTGTCTACCAGCCTGATTGCACTGCTTAAGACACTTAACTTCCTTCCAGCTTCTCTGTTGATTTGATTGTTGGAAGCCAGCAGATATTGCAAGGAAGTGTTCGCATAATGACTCAGGATCGGTGGTGGGTTGCTCCCAGTTCAGCCCATTTCTGCAAATTGGTAGCAGTGGCAGTGGGATGCTCCACCTACCTGCCTGGGAGGCTTCTGCACATGCACGGAAGCATTGCAGCAAGCGAACCAGTAGTAATGGCTTTTAGATGCTCATTTAATGATGACTGCAGGGATTGCCATTGCAAGTGATGTGGCCATGTGATATTACACTTTGCAATGTCACTGCTTACTGGTGGGAATTTTAGTCCTAATTGCTGTTGTAACCAATGGTCACTCTAACCTTAGAAAATTGGAAACTGCTGCACATCATTCTCTAGGTATGTGTGAAAGTGAACAGGTGCGCAGCCTCTGATATTAGAAAACGGCAAGCGAAAGTTAGAAACTGTCGTACACTGTTCTCTTATTAGGTGCATGGCTGGGGCCCCGTGCAGCTTAGAGGGAACATTGGTTATAACTGGAGGATGACACCCCTATCACAAGGACAACTCCATCTGTCCTTCCATTACACTGGGGGGGGGAAATATTGACCCCCCTCAGAGAGGTTCCGCAACTTGGGCGTCCTCCTCAATCCACAGCTCACATTAGAGAAACATCTTTCAGCTGTGGCGAGGGGGACGTTTGCCCAGGTTCGCCTGGTGCACCAGTTGCAGCTCTATCTGGACCGGGAGTCACTGCTCACAGTCACTCATGCCCTCATTACCTCGAGGCTCGACTACTGTAATGCTCTCTACATGGGGCTACCTTTGAAGAATGTTCGGAAACTTCAGATGGTGCAGAATGCAGCTGCGAGAGCAATCATGGGCTTCTCTAAGTATGCCCATGTTACTCCAACACTCCGCAGTCTGCACTGGTTGCCGATCAGTTTCCGGTCACAATTCAAAGTATTGGTTATGACCTATAAAGCCCTACATGGCATCGGACCAGAATATCTCTGGGACCGCCTTCTGCCGCACGAATCCCAGCGACCGGTTAGGTCCCACAGAGTGGGCCTTTTCCGGGTCCCGTCAACTAAACAATGTCGTCTGGCAGGACCCAGGGGAAGAGCCTTCTCTGTGGTGGCTCTGACCCTCTGGAACAAGCTACTCCTAGAGATTAGGATTGTCCCCACCTTCCTTTTCTTTCGGAAACTCCTTAAAACCCACCTCTGCCGTCAGGCAGGGGGGAATTAAAACATCTCCCCCTTGCCCATGTAGTTTCTGTGTATGATTCAACTGTGTGCTTGTTTTTTATATATTAGGGTTTCTTTTGGATTTTTTAACCTAAAACTGTAATTTAGATTGCTAAATATTAGATTTGTTACTATGTATTGTTTACCATTGTTGTGAGCCGCCCCGAGTCTACAGAGAGGGGTGGCATATAAATCCAATAAATCTAATCTAATCTAATCTAATCTAATAAACACATATTCATTTACCTATCCCAGTGATGGCAAACCTATGGCATGGATGCCACAAGTAGGATATGAAGCCATATCTCCTGGAATGTGAACTGTTGCCCTAGCTCAGCTCCAATGTGTATGTGTGTGCTAGCCAGCTGATTTTTGGCTCACACAGAAGCTCTGGGAGGTCATTTTTACTCTTCCCCGGCTCCAGGGAAGCCTTTGGAGCCTGGGGAGGGTGAAACACGAGCCTACTCGGCCCACCTGAAGTTGGGAAACAGGCCATTTCTGGCCTCCTGAGGATCTCCGGGGGGGGGAGCTGTTTTCACCCTCCCCATGCATTGAATTATGGATGTGGACACTCCTGCATGCATAATAGCGCGCATGCACACTCTTTCGGCACTTGAGGAAAAAAAGGTTTGCCATCACTGATTTATCACTTTATTTTGGAAACCTGAGAAAAAGTACAAACATAATTATTTCACTATTGGTGTATAAGATATATATCCAATGCACTTAGTGGCTCTTTGAATAAAAGACATTTATTACATTTTGAGCATGTGCTGGACTTTCTTATTCATATAACCTTCTTAAGAAAAACGTTATTCTGTGCTGATTGACTGGCCTTTGTTTCAGTCACAATGGTGCCTTTCCACCTTAAAATATAAGGGCAATATTATATGTATTCTTTAAAAAATTAAAGCATCCAAACTTGAGCAAATACCAAATGTGCTTGAAAAGCATCTCTAAAGATGGAGTTCAAAATTAAAATCAATAAGGCCTTAGGTCTACTTTCTGCAGCCAGAGTAATAACCATTATGAATGACTCTTCATTTTTCCCTCTGACATTTACTGGATTTATCCTAAAAAACATAATCAACTCAAGTCTCAAAAAAAACCCCAACCCTTTTAATTATTCTGAGTGAAAGGATTAAAAAAAACTGTACTTGATCATTAAGATGTTGAATCCAGATTGGAAAAACTCAGTTTGAGAACTATTATTAGCCTTGAAAACTGACAGAGTGACTCTCAGGCTCAGACTCACATTTCTCAGACCAGTCTACCTTTCCGGGTCGTTGCACAGGAAATAAACTGAAGGTAAAACTCTGTGTAAGCTTCTTTGATAGAAAAGGCAGGATGTAATTTTTAACAAATAAATAAGTAGAAACAAAACAGAATTTTTGTTTTTATTCTGCAATAAAATTAACTTTGGAAAAGTACTAAAACTTATATTCAAGTCACAGATTTATTTTTCGCTGCAGTTTTCTCTCTTCTTCCTTTTTCATTATTTCCTTTTTAATGATACTTCCCTTGATGAGAACTCAGAAAGAAGAGCTGGTCTTGTTAGCTATATTTAGTCAGGTCAATATTATGGACCTTCCTTTGCCATGTTGTAGATCTCTTTCAGTCGTGGTTCTTTGATCCAAAGCTCATACCAAATAAAAGGCTTGGAAGTAGATACCCAACCAACTTCACTATTTCACAATCCATCATGGTATATTCTTCTCATTTTATTATGGAGAGTGTGTCTGTCTCATTCATGAACTCTGCCTTATAAAAATATTAATAATATCCCATTCTCTTCAGATGAGAACATTTTTCAACTGAGCTTCAGGAATTTTTACCAAATTCAAAATTGAGATATTTTTTTTTACTCTCTCTCTCTCTCTCTTTCATCTTGGTAACTTGATTTCAAATTCTGTCAAGATGCACTATCAGAGGACATTTTTAATCTTTTTTTCCAGAAATGTTACAATACCAGTGCTAAATTAAATGGAACAGTTAAAATTGTCTTTGCTCCTGTCTTTCTTTGCCTTTTCTTTTCTATTTAGAATAGAATAGAATAGAATGGAATAGAATAGAATAGAATAGAATAGAATAGAATAGACTTTTATTGGCAAAGTGTGATTGGACACACACAAGGAATTTGTCTTGGTGCATATGCTCTCAGTGTACATAATAGAAAAGATAAATTGTATTCTTTTCTATTTGATTTAACAGTCTCATAAAGCAAACTTTTTAACAAAGTTCCCTCCAGGTTGGTTGGATGGTGGAAGTTGTAATCTGGTGCATCTAAGTATCCAGTTGGGGAGCATATTGTTCAATGCATTTAGCTTCATTTTAATTAATTAAATTGAATCTAGTCATATACAAACTACAATCCTGGCACCAGCATTATTGAAAATTAAGAAAGATAACAATGATTTATTTATTTATTTATTTATTTGTTTGTTTTGTCAAGTGAAGATATGATAATATTAAGATACATGATACTAGTAAAAGTCAAACATTTGAAAAGAGTATTAGAAATAATAATATTCAAATACATGAAACTAGTAAAAATAAAGAACATTAAGGACAGAAGGCATGTTGGTGCACTTATGCATGCCCCTTACCGACCTCTTAGGAATTGAGAGAGGTCAATAGTGGATAGTCTAAGGGTAAAGTTTTTGGGGTTAGGAGAGGTACAGAGTCTGGTAGTGAGTTCCATATGTCAACTACTCTGTTACTGAAATCGTATTTCCTGCATTTGAGTTTGGAGCGATTTACATTAAGTTTGTATCTGTTGTGTGCTTGTGTGTTGTGATTGAAGCTGAAGTAGTCATTGACATTGAAGCATATGATTTTATGGACTATGCTTAGATCATGTTTAAGGCAACGTAGCTCTTAGCTTTCCAAACCAAGGATTGTAAGTCTAGTTTATCTAGGATTGTAAGCCGATTATCTAGGTCCCCAGCAGTCGGGTTTCAGGCCCGGTTACAGCACGGAAACTGCTTTGGTCGCGTTGATGGATGATCTCTGGTGGGCCCGGGACAGGGGCTTGTCCTCTGTCCTGGTGCTTCTTGACCTCTCAGCGGCATTCGATACCATCAACCATGGTATCCTTCTGCGCCGGCTGGAGGGGTTGGGAGTGGGAGGCACTGTTCTCCAGTGGTTCTCCTCCTACCTCTCCGGTCGGTCGCAGTCGGTGTTAGTGGGGGGTCAGAGGTCGACCTCTAGGTTTCTCCCTTGTGGGGTGCCTCAGGGGTCGGTCCTCTCCCTCCTGCTATTTAACATCTACATGAAACCGCTGGGTGAGATCATCCAAGGGCATGGGGTGAGGTATCATCAATACGCCGATGATACCCAGCTATACATCTCCACCCCATGTCCAGTCAGCGAAGCAGCGGAAGTGATGTGCCGGTGCCTGGAGGCTGTTGGGGCCTGGATAGGTGTCAACAAACTCAAACTCAATCCAGACAAGACGGAGTGGCTGTGGGTCTTGCCTCCCAAGGACAATTCCATCTGTCCGTCCATTACCCTGGGGGGAGAAACATTGACCCCCTCAGAGAGGGTTCGCAACTTGGGCGTCCTCCTCGATCCACAGCTCACATTAGAGAAACATCTTTCAGCTGTGGCGAGGGGGGCGTTCGCCCAGGTTCGCCTGGTGCATCAGTTGCGACCCTATTTGGACCGGGAGTCACTGCTCACAGTCACTCATGCCCTCATCACCTCGAGGTTCGACTACTGTAATGCTCTCTACATGGGGCTACCTTTGAAAAGTGTTTGGAAACTTCAGATCGTGCAGAATGCAGCTGCGAGAGCAATCATGGGCTTTCCCAAATATGCCCATGTCACACCAACACTCCGCAGTCTGCATTGGTTGCCGATCAGTTTCCGGTCACAATTCAAAGTGTTGGTTATGACCTATAAAGCCCTTCATGGCACCGGACCAGATTATCTCAGGAACCGCCTTCTGCCGCACGAATCCCAGCGGCCAGTTAGGTCCCACAGAGTGGGTCTTCTCCGGGTCCCGTCAACGAAACAATGCCACTTGGCGGGACCCAGGAGAAGAGCCTTCTCTGTGGCGGCCCCGGCCCTCTGGAACCAACTCCCCCCAGAGATTAGAACTGCCCCTACCCTCCTTGCCTTTCGTAAGCTACTCAAAACCCACCTCTGCCGCCAGGCATGGGGGAATTAAGACTTCTTCTCCCCCTAGGCTGATACAACTGTATGTATGGTATGTTTGTACGTATGCTGGTTTTATATATTAAGGGGTTTTAAGTTAGTCTTTTAGTATTGGATTTTTACTGTATATTGTTCATGACTGTTGTTAGCCGCCCCGAGTTTTCGGAGAGGGGCGGCATATAAATCCAATAAATGAATGAAATGAATGAAATGAATGAATGAATGAATGAATGAATGAAAGAACATTAAGGACAGGGGATGGAAGGCATGTTGGTGCACTTATGCATGCCCCTTACCTACCTCTTAGGAATTGGGAGAGGTCAATAGTGGATAGTCTAAGGGTAAAGTTTTTGGGGTTAGGAGAGGTACAGAGTCTGGTAGTGAGTTCCATATGTCAACTACTCTGTTACTGAAATCGTATTTCCTGCATTTGAGTTTGGAGCGATTTACATTAAGTTTGTATCTGTTGTGTGCTTGTGTGTTGTGATTGAAGCTGAAGTAGTCATTGACATTGAAGCATATGATTTTATGGACTATGCTTAGATCATGTTTAAGGCAACGTAGCTCTTAGCTTTCCAAACCAAGGATTGTAAGTCTAGTTTCATATGGTATTCTGTTACGAGTGGAGGAGTGAAGAGCTCTTCTGGTGAAGTATCTCTGGTGTCAGGCCCAAAGTATTGTGTGAAGTCAGAGGTTTTGGCCTGACACAGTTAGCAGTGATAAGGAGTAAAAGAGAGAGGGGGGAGGGGGGGAGGGGGGAGAGAGAGAGAGATTTATACTAACACACATTCCTTTATGCAGAGTCTGAGGTCAACTGAATAAATGAAGAAGCCAGTAATCCCTGCACCAGATTGGTCCACATGATTGCATTTGTGGATGTGGGGATGTGAAATGAACTTTAACCTAGATGGGAAATGAAGGGAAGTTCAGTGTTGGAATGAACAAGCCACAAATCCAAAATGGCCATGTTAATAAATCAAATCTGGTGTGAGAACACAGGAGTGGAATGTGATTTATTTCTCAAATGCTATTTGGTTCGCTGACATCTGGACATTTTCAAGAATGTTTATGATAGATTAAAAAAATGATAGGAGAGAGCTATAAGTGGGAAACAGAGTGGGAATCAGCTTTAACCACAACAACACACAAGCACACAACAGATACAAACTTAAAGTAAACTTCTCTAAACTCAACTGCAGGAAATATGACTTTAGTAACTGAGTTGTTGGTGCATGGAACTCACTACCAGACTCTGTAGCATCATCACCTAAACCCCAAAACTTTACCCTTAGATTCTCCACTGTTGACCTGATTCCTAAGAAGTAAGTAAGAGGTGTGCATAAGTACACCAGAGGACCTTCCGTCCCTTGTCCTAATGTTTCTTTTTTCTTTTTACTAAAAAATACAAATGGTTAAAGGAATTATAATAATAATTTTTAAAAATATTGGGACCCTGGTACAAAGATCTTGTCAAAGATGCGACATACCAGAGAAGAATGTAAAAACTAATGAAATAAAAAGGACTCAATTGTGTTTTTGGGCTTTTAAAAGTATTAAAAGCAAAACAAAACAACATGCCATACTTTATCTCCCACAGCTTGACAACTAGCAAACAGCTGCCTTTTGCAAGACTTAACACTGGTACCCCCAAACAAACAAGCAGAGAACTGAGTTGTCTATATAATAGGTATTTTGGTAGAGTTTAAGTAGTATCAAAAATCTATTAGCTGTTGATTTATTACAATTAATTTTGTGTAATTCTATTCAAATATTTCCTTTTTGTCCCCTTTTCCTAGAAGTGATGACAGTTGCCTACTTAGAAAAGTAGGAAGAAAGACTTATATAGTTCTTAATATCACAGCAGACTTACTGCTCAGGAGTTATATTTTGCTTATATCTAATACTATACCTTTAAGTCCCATATCAAATCCCTTAAACCGAGTAGACATAATATTATATTCTTCTCTGGCACTTGATACCAAAAGAGCTTTACAGCACAGACACATTAATAGTGCCAGAACCATATCCAGGTCAAGATATTCTCAGTATATACATATATATTACACGAATCACGACTGTAGTTAATGATAATAAAAGCCAAAATTTGGTAAAAATAGAACAGATTCAGCATTAGAAGATCAGTTTTCTAAATGAATAAATGAACCATTCATATTTCTGTGAATGTCAGTCTTGATGTTACAATATTTTTTGTACACCTACAAAAAGAAATTGACAAAATTGAACGGGTCCAAAGACGGGCTACAAGAATGGTGGAAGGTCTTAAGCATAAAACGTATCAGGAAAGACTTAATGAACTCAATCTGTATAGTCTGGAGGACAGAAGGAAAAGGGGGGACATGATCGAAACATTTAAATATATTAAAGGGTTAAATAAGGTCCAGGAGGGAAGTGTTTTTAATAGGAAAGTGAACACAAGAACAAGGGGACACAATCTGAAGTTAGTTGGGGGAAAGATCAAAAGCAACATGAGAAAATATTATTTTACTGAAAGAGTAGTAGATCCTTGGAACAAACTTCCAGCAGTTGTGGTAGATAAATCCACAGTAACTGAATTTAAACATGCCTGGGATAAACATATATCCATCCTAAGATAAAATACAGAAAATAGTATAAGGGCAGACTAGATGGACCATGAGGTCTTTTTCTGCCGTCAGACTTCTATGTTTCCATGTTTCTATATCCAGTAAAGTGAAGTATTGGTGAGTCCATTTCTTGACTATATTGCTGGAGGATGACTGTTGCGTTCAAAGCGTTCTAAGAACTCCCGCCAGACGCACAAGTCAGCCCTGACCCTGGCACATAAGTGGGTACGATGATGGGGCAACTGGAGCCCCTTCATCGCACCATACAACCTCCTAGAAAAAGCCCAGCCAGGAACAATAACCCGGCAGGCAAAATTCAAAATCCCCGCTAATTCTTGCAGCTGCCGAAGGCGACCTTCCTGCAGCCCAACACTACATCGAGTTTACCCCGAACCTAGCCTAACCAGTCCAGGGGCAATCTAGAAGATTGCTCCTCTGAGTCCAATTCAATACCAAGAACGGTAATCTTGGAGCAGGGCCCTCGGTCTTCTCAGGGGCTAAAGGCACCCCAACTGAGCACAAAGGGCTTCGAAGTCCTGCATTAGAGCAAAGCATAGCTATGAACGCACAGGCCCTACCATCAAGAAGCATCAAGGTAGTGAACGACCAAACCCAGACCACTGCGCCTCCTGAGCGCCCACTCTAAAAAGGTGCTAAAGCTCTCCAAAAGGGAGCACGAGACAGAGCCACACATAGGCAATGCCCTGTTCACATAGAAACCACCTTCAAAGTGGGAGCCCAAGAGCTCGAAGTCGGCTGGGTGAATGGGGAGGAGCCAGAATGCCGACTTAATGTCGCATTTACCCATAAGGGCTCTGACCACACACTTCCTCACCACGGCCACGGCCGCATCAAAGGATGCGTACCGGACTGAACAAAGTTCATCAGGAATGCAGACATTCACTGACTCCCCTGTGGAAAAAGACAAACGGTGAATCAACCTAAATTCACCACTCGCCTTTCTTGGTGACCACCCCAAACGGGCACACCCTAATATTCGGGGAGGGCGGTACCAGGAAATGTCCCAGAACCCTGCCCTCCCCACCACCCCGTCCTTTATCAAACCTCTAACCTTATCCGCATGACCTGCAACCTGTCCAGGTTGCCGGACATGAAGGCTCTCCTAACCCCCATAGAAGGGATCCTAAATCCCTCAAAGAATCTCTGCAAGAGAGCAGTCGCTCTCAAGCGAGGGTGGTAGTTTATTCAACCAACCCCCCAAGGACAGAAAGAGTAATTGGGCCGAGCCCCTTTATCCCCAGCAGGTAGGGGCAGCTTAACCCCCCGCCCCTGACGCCCCAGGCCCCAACGGAAAAGCCGTCCCAGGGGCCTGAGCAGCCGTAGTCAGAGTCGGCGGGGAGCACACCTGGTTACAGGTGCCCACCGGAGACCCCCCAAAAAAATTAACCCCAGACCCAAAAAACCCGGCCGGACAAAGGCCTGACCGGGTAGAGGGAGGAGCAGAATGGATGACTGTAACTTGACCTGCCCGAAGGGGGTATAAGACTCCCAGGGCAGCCCTGTTCCCCTCGGGTCAGGCAACGCCCCAATCGGGGTTCCCGCCCCCCCCGAGCCTCATTTGGACTCACCTAGCCCGAGCCGAAGGCCCACACGTCCTCGATGGCTCTGCCACTGGATGGGCCGGTGCCTGACAGTTTGAATTTATCTACCAGGAGTAGAAATTCAAGGCTTTAATGCTAGTATGTGATAATTTATTGCAGCATTCACAATGATATGTGTTTCTTGTTTTAAACAGGGGGGGGCAGAGCCACAAGGGCCCTGGCCCTTTTATTTTTATTTATTTTATTTGTTTTTGTTTTGTTTTGTTTGTAAACAATGACAGAGGGAACCCTGCCTGGAAGGCAGAGAAGTAGCAGAGGTGCCGCTACCGTTTTATTTTTATTTTATTATTATTTTTTATTTTTTATTTTTATGTTTTTAATTTTTTAATTTTTCATCCAAGGGGAGCCAAAACTGACCAACGTCGCCCTCCTCAAACCCGAGGAGGAGCAGGGCCAGATGCTTCCCGCCTCCCCCCTTTGACGGCCCACTAAAACCACTGCCAAGGCACTCAGGGGGGGAGCGCGCGACCGAGTACCCCCCCCAGCAATCCCCCCGTCCCGAGGGATGAGTTACTAGGGGGGGGCACGCCGGACAAGCTTGTTTGGAGCAGGGAGCGCAGCTATCGCAAACCCCTCTTTAACCGAGCGCGCAGCTTCGCTGACGCAGGGGCAAACCGCAGGCCACGGATGGGCCGAAGAGGGTCTTTCCCCAGCTGCTCGCAATGAGCAGCAGTTGCCTCAAGCCTCCGCCGAGGCTTCCAAAGTGACGGCCGACTCCACGCGGCCGCCGAAAAAGGCTCCAAGAGCAGACAGCCAAGTGTCTGCTCTTCTGATGTGGTCCGGGTGAACAGGCCGAACCCGGGCCTGCACGCCTTTTTATAGGGCTGGCAAGCCCCGCCCGGCCACGTCAGCAATCAGACCACCCTGCCCTGATTCTCGGCCGAAGTCTCGCAATCTCGCGAGACCTCAGCCGAGATCCAAGATGGCGGCTGCCATGTGTCCGCGTCGTCCCGACCCTCCTGCAAAAGGCACCGGCGGGTAAGTCCGCCGGTGCTAATTTGGCAAATTTAATCCATATTAAAATCAAATGGATTCTTTTATTTGCAATTATTATTTTTAATTAAAAAGCTATCAAGACCCATAACAGGCAAATAGTAACTCTGGAAAAATGCAGAAATAAAAAATACACATGAAACAGGAGTGATGAATAACCTGATAACAGGTTATCAGGAGTGATGAATAACCTGATAATGCTCAACATATATCCTATGCACACGCAAAGCTTTACTCAAAGAAATTTTACATCTAATGTAAAGGTCATTTTACAGTGCCTAAATATTTGGATATCTGTGTCCTGGACTTCATAATTTCTGAGATCAGAACATGCAAAACTCAAGCTACTGTCTAGACATTTCAGAGTAGAGAAGTGAAAAGGCTCCTTGAATGAGAAGTGAAATGTTTTCAAATGAAAAAACCAAGAATCCGGTTGCCTTTTGGAAAAAGTACCTTTGGAACAACCATGACTCTAGATGATTGGTAATCTCCACAGACATCTAAATTTAGAATATAATTTAATCAGTCACATTTGTTTTTACTCTTGAATATTTCTTTGTTGATTTGCATCACTTCAACAATATGCTTTTAAGAAAACCCTCTGGGGCACTGGGGATTAGAGATATAGATAGATTATTTACGTATGTATGTATGTATGTATGTATGTATGTATGTATGTATGTATGTATGTATTTATTTATTTATTTATTTATTTATTTATTTATTTATTTATTTATTTATTTATTTATTTATTTATTTATTTATTTATTGTTACAGTTGGAAGGGACCATGAAGGCCATCAAGTTCAACCCCCTGCCCAAGCAGGAACCCTGTAGTACACCAGTCAAGTGGCAGTTCAATCTTCTCTTAAAAATGTCCAGAGTTCACAATGTCCACTGGTAAGTTGTTCCATTGGTTGTTCGCTCTGACTGTCAGGAAGTTCCTCCTTATCTCCATGATGAATCTCTCCTTGGTCAGCTCCCAGCCGTTGTTCCTCGTCCGGCCCTCTGGTGCCCTGAAGAATAAAGTGATCCCCTCCTGTCTGTGACATCCGCTCGTATACTTGTAGACTGCTATCATGTCCGCTCTGGCCCTCCTTTTCTCTAGGCTATCCGTGCCCAGTTCCCTCAGTCTCTCTTCGTAAATCTTGGTTTCCAATCCCTTAATCATCTTGGTTGCTCTTTTTTGCACCTTCTCCAGAGTTTCAATGTCTCTTTTGAAGTGTGGTGACCAGAACTGAATACAGTACTCCAGGTGTGGTCGAACCAGGGCGTAGTAGAGTGGTATTAAGACTTCCCTGGTCTTGGAGTGTATCCCCCTGTTGATGCAGTTTAGGATTGTGTTGGCTTTTTGAGCTGCTGCTGCACATTGTTGGGTCATGTTTAGTTGATTGGGGGGAGAGAGGTAGACAGATTGGGGGGGAGAGAATGAGATAGAGGGAGAGAGAGAATGAAAGAGAGAGAGAGAGATGGTATCGATGGTATGAATATATGAATATATTGTAGATATAGATGATATAGATATAGATGGGGTAGATTATTATTATTTTATAGAGAAGAAAGCATGAGAAATAATGTTAGGTTATTTTGTCAAGTCTGTCAAAAAAGTAACACTTTCGCTTTCTCAGTTGTGTCTCATTAAAGTTGTACTCTAATTCTGTCTCAGCTTGGTGTCTTTGCTTCATAAGTTATTGCCTGCTATTACTTTTACTCTGAGAAATGAAATTTATTCTACTTTATGACACGGAAAAAGAACTAAAAGACAGGCAGCTGGGACATTGGAAATTAGCTTATTCTAGTGTTTTCTGAAAAGACTTTTTTCATAGCCAGGGGTTACTATAAGTGTCAATTTGAATATGTGTTTTTGTTTAATTGTCTTTTCTAAAAATAATAAAATACATAGTATTATAAACAATAAAACATGCTTTGCTTCTTATGTTGTCATAAAGATCAATGTTGCTAATAAGGTCACTGATTGTTTCCTCTGGTATTCTGTAATTATACAGCTACTATAATTACCCAATTACAATTCATAGTCTGAAAGCTTCACAGGCTGCTATTTTATCTTTGTGTGTATATACCTTAGTATACATTTTTTGGAATATAGTGACAAGGATCTGAAAATTATCAACCATATCCAATTATTAACATGTAGTCTATGGTCATAAACATAAGAATATCTCCCGCATAAGCTTTTTTTATTTAATGGAAGATGGAATGTCTTTCCCAAGGATATAGATTGGGGGGTGTGGGTGTGTGTCATATTTTAAAAATAATTCTCTTAAACAATAGCAATATTATATTATGTAATAAAATTATAATGAACATCTGACAGATGACAATTAATATTTCATTAAGCATTTCACAAATTCAGATTAGCATAATGCAAACGAATAGGTCAATTAGTAATAATAACATCAACATTATACCCAGCGGTGGACTACGAGCCAGAACGCTAAATTGTGCTCACCGTGACGGCTGGTAAGTTCTTGTGGGACCAGCACAATTTTGCTGCTGCACCTGTGGAGGTAGAAAAATCATGCATGGAGCCGCAGGTAAAACCTCACCGAAACACGGGCGCAATTTTGCTACCTCAACAAGTGGAGCAGTAAAATCGCGCTGGTCCCACAAGAATTTATGAGTTGTGGCAGTGAGCGCAATTTAGCCTTCTGTCTCATAGCCCACCGTTGAATAAACCTATATTAAGGAAGCAATTTTTAGGACTATGTCTTACTTAGGGTTTAATTTTGAGAAGAAATGGTCAAGAGTATATAGCAAGCATTGTTTTTAAAAAATCAATAATAATAATAATAATAATAATAATAATAATAATAATAATAATAATAATAATAATAATAATAATAATAATAATAATAATAATTTATTAGACTTGTATGTCGGAATACAAGAACAGGAATATGCTATGGATATGTTATGCCTTTCAAGAATCATGTGAATAAATGGATAGGGGATCTTACATAAAGTAATTTTAATACAATTTCCTTATATATTTACATATAGCCTAATAGGTATCTTGAGGTCTTCATCTCCCTACTGATTTGTTATCAAAAATGATTTTGCTGTTTGTTTGTATGTATGGATAGTTTATCTACACACATGGAATCATTTCATCAGATTTTTCTCCCTTGAATTAAAATGGAATATTTGGCCCACTCTTTAGATAAGATTTTTCCCATCTTAATATTTAACGCCACCCAGATGTTGTACATTACAACTACTATTACTCAAACTCTCTAATGCTCCATCAGACTTGATGGAGAATTTATTCAAAATATTTGGAAAATATCAATTTAAGGAAGGTCCTGTTGTGTCCTTTCTATGATAGAATAATCAAGCAAAGAGGTGTACAACTTTTGACTATTCTATGAATTTGAGCATTTTTAAAATTAAAAACAGATCGGGTGGTATTTGATCTTTACAGGGAATTCACGTATGTCCATATTCAAATCAAAGTGTTAGGTTTTCCCTTTGCTGTATTTGTATGTACCTATTTAAGATATTTTATCTTATTCTAATTTTATATAGAGTAGAGTAGGGTAGAGTAGAGTAGAATATAATTTTTTTATTGGCCAAGTGTTATTGGACACACAAGGAATTTGTCTTGGTGCATAGGCTCTCGGTGTACATAAAAGAAAATATATGTTCATCAAGAATCATAAGGTACAATGCTTAATGATAGTCCGGGTACAAATAAACAATCAAATCATATTAGGAACCAATCAATATAAATTGGAAAGATGCAAACAACAAAATTACAGTCATACAGTCATTAGTGGGAGGAGATGGGTGATGGGAACGATAAAAAGATTAATAGTAATGCAGGCGTAGTAAATAGTTTGACAGTGTTGAGGGAATTATTTGTTTAGCAGAGTGATGGCATTCAGGGGAAAAACCCTGTTCTTGTGTCTAGTTGTTCTGATGTGCAGTGCTCTATAATGTCATTCTGAAGGTAGAAATTGAAACAATTTATATCCAGGATGCAAGGGATTTGTAAATATTTTCACAGCCTATATTTGACTCGTGCAGTATGCAAGTCCTCAATGGAAGGCAGGTTGGTAGCAACTGTTTTTTCTGCAGTTCTGATTATCCCCTGAAATCTATGTCTGTCATGTTGGTTTGCAGATCCAAACCAGACATTTATAGAGGTGCAGATGACAGACTCAACAATTCCCCTGTAGAACTGTATCAGCAGCTGCTTGTGCAGTTTGAGCTTCCTGAGCACAGAAAGAATATTCTTTGTTGTGCTTTTTTGATGATTTTTTTGGTGTTAGGTGTCCATTTTAGATCTTGCAATATGGTAGAACCTAGAAAATTGAAGGTCTGTACTGTTGATATTATGTTGTCTAGTATTGAAAGCGGTGGAAATATGGGTGAGTTTCTCGTAAAATCTACCACAATTTCTACGGTTTTGAGTGTATTCAGTTTCAGATTGTTCCAGTTGCACCACAAGATTAATTGTTCAACCTCCCACCTGTATGCAGATTCATCAATGTCTTGAATGAGGTTGATCACTGTTGTGTCATTCATGAACTTAAGTAGTTTAACAGATGGATCTGGGCTGAAATAAAGTCTTTTAAGATAGACCAAATCTAGGCAACAATATAAACATATACTGTATAGGCCTTTTTTCAAAACATACTTAATTGGATCAGTTGTGGGAAGGCAAATGCATTATTCAGATTCCAGAAATGAGTGTTGTTTCAGATTTAACTGTATACAATTTTAATTTACTCCACTGAGTCAACTGTGTTGGAGGAATACTAAAATTCGGTCAATTTCTTTCTTTGGCCTAACTAATTCTCTTGGAAAATGTGTTGGGGAGAACATATGGCTAAAAATAACAATAGCATTTAGACTTATATACTGGTTTATAGCGCTTTACAGCACTCTCTTATCGGTTTACAGAGTCAGCATATTGCCCCCAACAATCTGGGTTCACATTTTACCCACTGCAGAAAGAAAAAAGGCTAAGTCTTGAGCCTGGTGAGATTTGAACTGCCAAATTGCAGTCAACTGGCAGTCAGCCTGCAGTACTGCACTCCAACCATTACACCACCACAGCTCATGCAAGTCTCTTCATTGTAGAAATCATTGCTAAAATCTGACAGCACAAAAGCATATCCAAAACATTATCTTTAATAGTTAAACCACGTGAATCATTTAACCAACTTCTATTCAGATTTGTATGAGAAACCATGGTATATATTGTTAGAAAAACATAGATCAGATTGTAAAGTAAACATGGCAGTTCTTTCATTCTTGACAATAGAAATACCTAGTTAATGCCCCCCAATGAATAGCATGCCACCTAGATCTCCTTCCTTTTTATCTTCCGCAGTACTGATCTCTCTCTCCCATAACTGCACTTTTAATTTGAAATTCTTCCCTGCTCAATAATTTTTATGGAAACCAGAACCAATGGAAGTATAGAGTGATCCAAGGAAGTATAGAAAAAGGAAATGACAGGAAAGGAACAGACCAATGTGTTTAAAAGGTGCTGTGCTTGATTGGGGGGTTAGAAGAGTTGTTTTCCATTCCCGGAAGTGGTGCCCCAGGCCCTGCTTGTTATCTTTTTTACATCTTATTTTTAAGATAAAGTGGACCATATATGCTAGATATTATCCATTGCCTAGCCATACCTACTTGTGCTTGCAAATCAATGAAGTGTCACAAGAGTTAGTCAAAGCTTTTATATGTGATTTCCTAATTTACAGAACATGAAGCAGATACTAGAGAAAATGGGTGGAACTCTGTAGATACCAAATGCTGATTTTTTTACCTTGTTGATGTATTTGTATACCACATGGAACAAGATTCCACCAGACATGTTCTATGCAATCACTGTTGTGCCAGCTTAGCATTTCAGAGGCTCTCCTCGTTGGCTTAAAGGACATTGCAGCAGTTTTATAGCCTTCATTTCTTTCTCCCTCCCCAAAACAGATGTTCCTTCTTTCTGTAATAAACTTGAATGGTTTAGGGATATATAGCCTAATCACTGAAATTGGTATTTTCATCTTCTTGGTTTACAAACTAATATTACTGCTTGCTAGATTTAATGAAATTACAAGGAGTAATTTAGAAATATGGTCCAAATTAGCTTCTAATATGGCAGCAAGTCTTTGTTGATCTGTTTATGCAATTTGTTTTCAAGGAATACAGATTATTTCAACAATCTAAGGTATGATAGATATGATGCATGTGGGTTTTTGAAAGAAAATTCTATATAAGCAAATTTTAATCATGCAAAAAATGAAGCATGAAACATCCCTGAATAAAAATAATAAATAAATATAATAAAGATGGCAGACCTACAAAATATGCTAAAGAGATAATCAGTTGAGCAGTTCCAGCTGATATCCATTGGTTTCCTTTTCTTTTCTTTTCTTTTCAAAGAAATATTTGCACATTGGGTATATAATGTAACATTTTCCAATCTTCAGCCCCGCTAACTTCTCTTCTATTTAATGCAGAAAAGAACAGTTGGAGCTTGAGCTCACTAGATTGTCAAAGGCAGTATCTCCAGATGTCAGTGTCTTTATTCAAAATACTCTGAATCTCATAATAGAGACTGTTGTATCCTGTAATGGCTACCTTGTAACTCTGTAAATAGTTTGTTCCTCTTTCAGCGCTGTCTGAGCCCAAGCAGGAAGTCGCTCCTGATTGGCTCAGACGCGGCCGGCTCTAGCTTTGGCGGGAACCGCAAATATATAAAAGGAGCGGTTTCTCCAGGCAGAGTCAGTCGGTACTCGCTGAATTGTCACTTTACCTTGCTGAGCTGTCACTTGTTCTCTGAGCTGAATAAAAGTACCGATTGCTCAAAACCCTGTCTCTGGGTCTACTTCACTGGCGACGAACGGACGGAAGAAATTTCGCGTGCAACATGGACAAAATCCAGATCGGCCAGGCTCCGGAACTCTTCGATCCCGAGAAATCGACATGGGACGAGTACATGGCCACCTTCGAGATATTCCTCGAAGCGGCGGGAATGCAGGACGCCGAAGCCGATCGCAGACGGGCTATTTTCCTTAACTACTGCGGCGCAGAAATCCGTAGACTTGCCCAAACTCTCACCGAACCGGAACAAGCCAGAGCCACAGCGTGGGACGTCCTACAACAAAAACTGGCGAGCCATTTCAAGCCGACCAAACCAGCCATGGTTTTTCGGCATCAATTCCACATGATGGCTCAGAGGGAAACCGAGTCGATCAGCCAGTTTACAACGCGGCTTCGAACGGTACTTGCTCAATGCAAGTTTAAAGACCCGGAAGCTCGCCTCACCGACGCCTTAGTTTTCGGCATGAAAAGCAGCACGGTGAGAAATAAACTCCTCATCGAAGAAGAGCCGAGCCTACAAACCGTGATTAAACTGGCGCAAACCGCAGAAGCAGCCGACGCAGCGGCGAGAGAATTGAAAGAGCACGGAAGACGAGAACTCATTGCAAAAATCGACTCCGCGTCTCCCAGCGCCGTGGAAACAGACAACAGCCAACAAATTCCCAGCGGAGACAACTGCCTCCTGGTGCAAGACCAGCCGAGACACCTGAGAGCGACTCACCCAGCCCCCTGCGCGGGCTGCCGGGGAAATCACCAGCGCCATCGATGCCCCTTCCGAGACGCTACATGCCGCCGTTGCAACCGGAGAGGCCACATCGCCATCGCATGCAGAGCAACAGCGCCAGAGGAAACATTTGCCACACCGCAATACCAGCGACCTCAAAACCAGACCCCCCAAGCGCGAGAAAGGAGACCATTCCGCAACGCGGGTCAAAGGAACTACTCAACCGCTAACCGCGACTACTATAGAGGTAACTCTCAATTTTCCGTGAATAACACGGCAACCAAAAAAGGGGCTAAAATTGTTATATCACTGTTACTCAATAACCAACCTTGCTCAATGGAGCTGGATACGGGCTCTAGATATACCATCATGCCCTGGGAAAAATTTAAACTGTATATGCCTAATGTATCTAAGGCTGACCTAAATCAAACCTCTTTGGTGATTAGAGACTTTCAGGGGGGGGTAATCTCGGTCTTGGGAACAGCAAATGTACCTATCGCATTCAAGAATGTTAAATGTACCCTTCCCATGCTTATTGTAACAGGGGCCAAGCACTCTCTTCTGGGTTTAGCATGGATGGAACCACTGGGGATCGAGATTTCGGGTGTGTGTAATGTAAACTGTTATGATATGCCTAACTTTGTGAAAGAGTTCCCTGAAGTGTTCAGCCCCACACTGGGATTGTATAAGGGGCCCCCTATATCCTTCTCTATTGACCCCAAGGTCCCACCGATCAGACTAAAACCTCGCAGGGTCCCCCTGCCGCTCCTCCCCAAACTAGACATACAGCTGGACAAACTCATTAGCCAAGGTATTTTGGTCCCTGTGGAGCAGGGGCCATGGGAAACTCCCATAGTTACCCCTCTGAAGCCAGATGGCTCTTTAAGAGTTTGCGCTGATTACAAATCGACCCTAAACAAGGCACTTCAACACCACCCCTACCCCATCCCGGTTGTGCAACAACTGCTACACTCCCTGGGGGAGGGAAAAAGGTTCGCAAAGATCGACCTGGCGCAAGCTTACCAGCAACTTCCGGTCGATGAACAAACAGCAAACGCTCAAACAATTGTAACGCACAGGGGGGCTTTCAAATGCACGAGGTTACAGTTTGGGGTAAGCATAGCCCCAGGAATATTCCAGAGCATTATGGAACGCCTATTGTCAGGGGTAAATGGGGCCATTCCATACTTTGATGACATCTTAATTGCAGGGGAAAACCAGGAACAAGTAAACAAAAGAATAAGGGAAGTACTTAAGAGGTTACAGGACAAAGGGTTAAGAATCAAGCCTGATAAATGTGTCTGGGGAACCAACAGTATAGAATTCCTAGGATATAAAATAGATAAGGAAGGTATCCACCCCACAACAGAGAAGCTGAGAGCAATTAGAGAAGCCCCAGAGCCACGAGATAAGAATGAGTTACAGGCATTTTTGGGCCTCCTTAATTTTTATTCCGTTTTCTTAAAGCAGAAGGCAACAGTAGCAGAGCCTCTCCATCGTTTACTCCAGAAGGAAGCCCGCTGGACATGGGGGAAAACTGAACGTGAAGCTTTTTCTCAAATAAAAAATTTATTAACTTCTAAAAGTGTAGTAGTCCAATATAGTGCTTCACTACCCATTAGGCTCACGTGCGACGCTTCGCCGTACGGCATAGGAGGAGTCCTAGCTCACGTTCTACCTAATAAGACAGAGGCCCCAATAGCATTTTTTTCAAGAACCATGACCAGCACAGAAAGGAATTATAGCCAGTTAGACAAGGAGGCTCTAGCATTAGTGGCAGGGGTAAAGAAGTTTCACAATTACATTTTTGGAAGAAGCTTTGAGCTAGTCACTGACCACAAACCCCTACTAGGCCTGCTAGCCCCCAACAAGCCCACTCCACCTTTTATGTCCCCAAGACTAATCAGATGGGCTCTTTTCCTCTCAGGGTATCAGTATGAGCTCACCCACAAGGGGGGGAAGGAAATCAATCATGCAGACGGTCTCAGCAGATGCCCCATAACAGACTTAGTGGAAGATCCTGTTCCTTCCACAGATGTGTTAATGATAGAACTCGAGGAAAACCCACTAACCACAGCAAAAGAGGTAGCTGCACACACGCAGCAAGATCAAATCCTTAAACAAGTGGTGAACTGTGTTCTAAAGGGATGGCAAAATGATGTTGTGAAACCTGAATTGTGTGATTTTAAAAACAAAAGACTTGAGTTATCGTATGTAAAAGGTTGTTTGCTATGGGGGGATAGAGTGATCATCCCCAAAAGCCTAAGGGGAAAGGTACTCAAAATGTTACATGTGGGTCATCCTGGGATTGTCAGGATGAAGAGCCTGGCAAGGGGGCATTTATGGTGGCCAGGGCTGGATGCTGATATTGAAAGTTGGGTTTCAAAGTGTGATCCGTGCCAAGAGTCACGGCCCAGTCCCCCCAAAACAACTCCGGCTGAGTGGGAACAGCCTGCTGGTCCTTGGTCTAGAATCCACATTGATTTTGCTGGCCCAGTGGGGTCTCAGTATTTTTTAATAGTGGTTGATGCCTTCTCCAAATGGTTGGAAATAATAGCAATGAACAACATAACCACAAGTGCCACTATCAAGGTATTGAGCAGACTGTTTGCATCCCATGGTTGCCCAGATCTCGTAGTGTCTGACAATGGGCCACAGCTAACAGCCAGGCAATTCGAATTGTTCCTAGATGGCCTAGGGGTCAGGCATGCCCTCATCTCGCCTTATTCGCCCTGGGCTAACGGATTGGCAGAACGTTACGTACGGGTGGCAAAGGAGGCATTGCGCAGGTCAGGCCCTGGGGATGTGCAACAGAACTTGGACCAATTCTTACTCACCCAACACATTACCCCTAACTCGCACACACATGTAAGCCCTGCAGAGTTATTGATGGGAAGGAAGTTGAGGTCACCACTAGACAGGTTAAACCCAAGATTCTGTGTTAATAATAACCAAATGTGTACAAAACCTGAAAGAGAAATGTATTTGGGACAAAATGTATATGTAAAAAGTTTTGATGGAAATGTAAACTGGATGAAGGGAATTATTGTTAAGCAAAATGCACCTAAGACCTATGTTGTTAAACTAGAGGATGGTCGTTTGTGGAAACGACACATAGACCACATTCGGAAGCGAACAGAAAATCAATTGCCACAAACCGCTGACATGGACTCTCCCCCTTCAACAGACTTTAGTACATTGCCCGAAATAAGAGACACGCAAAGAGACTTATCGGGCCAGGGGGAACCATCCAGCGACGCTGAACCATCCTCGTCCTCCGAAGCCTTCGTTGGGCCCGCCAGGCCAAGTCCGCCACACCAGGAGAACAGCGGCGAGCCATCCTCCACAGTCGGTGGCGAAGGAGAAATTGAACTGCGCAGGTCAGCGCGAGCTCCTCAGAGGCCCCACCGATTGGACGACTTTGTCACATGGCTGTCTTGATGGATGTGTCCAACTATGAGGGGAGGGGTGTTGTATCCTGTAATGGCTACCTTGTAACTCTGTAAATAGTTTGTTCCTCTTTCAGCGCTGTCTGAGCCCAAGCAGGAAGTCGCTCCTGATTGGCTCAGACGCGGCCGGCTCTAGCTTTGGCGGGAACCGCAAATATATAAAAGGAGCGGTTTCTCCAGGCAGAGTCAGTCGGTACTCGCTGAATTGTCACTTTACCTTGCTGAGCTGTCACTTGTTCTCTGAGCTGAATAAAAGTACCGATTGCTCAAAACCCTGTCTCTGGGTCTACTTCAGAGACTTTCTATAATGACCCTTATCTACTAGATGGAAACTTTGAGAACTTTGAATTTTGATAAGTCATAGTAATTTTCCTTCTAAACTCTAGACTTTATGCTGCCACCACATTGATATTAATGAAACATAGTTAGGGAAAACTAATGCTTCCCAGTTTTCTCATCCATGGCTCAGAAATATATGATCTTTTCATCTATAATTTAATCATAGATGTAGATTTTATTTTTGATCAATCTGGAATTCAATAGCGACACAATTGGATCAAGGGCAAAATCATGAAGCAACTAAGAGCCATCTGGCTAAGAAAGACTGCATCTAAAATAAGGAAATGTTTAATGAGCATATCACATTTTAATAGACTGTAGGCAATGGACCATATGCATAAACAGGCCTTTCAGTGTGATGTAAGTATTTTGAAGGACAGCACATATTAGTTGCACCGGTAAGTTGAATAGCCTTTTGGGAGCTTTGATCATGACAGATTTTGCTTCCTTCCTAAAATAACATTTCCATCCCACTGTTGCTTTCCTTGCATTTGTTTTATTTGTTAATTGATTTCAGAATCATTTCAGCAGGGAATAACTATAAAACCACAGACCAAGACTAACTCATGATTACATTAAGAAAGGGAAAAAAAGGCACACCGTTCTCTAAATCATTTAAGTTAATAGAAAATATACAATTTCCTCTTATGATGAAGATACTCCCTTGTAGCACTTGATGTGGAGATGTAAGGCACATTTGCAAAACAGAATCAGTGGGTGGGATTAAGGTCATCAGCTACCTCTCTGCAATTTATGTAATACAATAGTTTTGGGCAAAGGAAAATAATGTGGAAAGAAATTATATAAGGGAATGGGATACTGTTTCTGTTCATCTGGATGTCAGCAAGACAATTCTCTGAAAACTAAACAGAATGAATTTAATATAGTAAGAAAAACTCTGCCAAAGGAAGGAATTCAAAAATAAACTGGATCAGTTTAGGGAAATGCAGACGAAAAAACTTCCAATATATTCCCATGGAGAGGCAGTCATACAGATGGTTGAATGTTGGTAACTAAGACTCCATCCCTCCTGATTATGTGACTCAGAGGGAGTACATTATATACCAATGATGGCTAACCTTTTTGGCACTGAGTGAAGGAAGTGCACATGCGCGAACACCCACAATGCAATGTATGCATGAACTCCCCAAACCCTGCTCCATACATGCATGCACAATCCCTCATGTGCACCCCCTACACATTAACACATGACTCCATGTATGCATCTCCCCAGGCATGTGTGCCTGACCCCATGCATTCATGCATCACCCTCATTCATGCGCACATGACCCCCACATGTCCCATCCCTGTATATGTGCAATGCCTCCGTATGTGCCCAGGCCCCTCATGCAGGAATGTGCATCTCCTACATGCATCCCACCACTCATGCAAATATGGCAGAGACCTGAAAACTAGGTGACCAGCAGGAGGCTCACACACATGCATGGTGGAGTTGAGCTGAGCGGAGGTGATGGCTTGTCTGCCTACAGAGAAGTCTCTGTGTGCCAACTGTGGCATGTGTGCCATAGGTTTGCCATCACAGTTATATACAGGCATACAGATTAATAGAGTTGGAAGGGACCTTGTAAGTCATCTTGTCCAATATACGCCTCCCTCCCCATATATATATTACATTATATGTAACTCATCTAATGTTTTCAGTCCTCGGAGAGGGGTGGCATATAAATCCACTAGATAAATAAATAAAAAATAAATAAGTGTATATATGTATATATACATATATATAATACATATATACATATGTATAATATGTATAACTTGTTGCTTGTATCCTGTTCTGCCGGGCTCTCTGGTAAGAGCCTCCCGAAAATTCAAGAATACAAATTTCAGACACACACACATTTGAAAATTCAAAACAATGTTCTTTATCCCAAAAGTCAAAATAAACTAAGCACTCTTTTTGTATTGCAAAGAGCACTCATCCTAAAACAACCGGGTAGTCTGTACAATTAACCTTAAGCAATCATTAAGTACTTAGCTAGCAGCTGTGAAGAAACTTCACACCCCTTCTTTCTCCCCCACATCCACCTGCACATTCCTTGGGGCAGGTACTGAGCCAGAGCTAACCACAACATATCCTAAGATTTTTATTAATATTGATTGTTTCTTCATTGCTTATTTGACCCCTATGACAATCATTAAGTGTTGTACCACATGATTCTTGACAAGTGTATCTTTTTCTTTTATGTACACTGAGAACATATGCAGCAAGACAAATTCCTTGTTTGTCCAATCACACTTGGCCGATAAAATTCTATTGTATATGTATATGTATATGTATGTGTATGTGTATGTGTATGTGTATGTGTATGTGTATGTGTATATGTATATGTATATGTATATGTATATACAAAGAGCCTTTTTTGTGGGGGCTCCGGTCCTCTAGATTCAGTTCCCCCTGGATATTCGTATTGCCCCCACGTTCCTTGCCTTCTGCAAGAGTCTTAAGACTCATCTATGCTGCTAGGCTTGGGGCGATTAGACCCTAGACCTCTTGCTGATGAATGTTATGTATGATTGTTTGAGTGTGTATGGCTGGTTTTTTTAATAATACTGGGTTAGATAGATAGGTAGGTAGGTAGGTAGGTAGGTAGATGATAGATAGATAGATAGATAGATAGATAGATAGATAGATAGATAGATAGATAGATAGATAGATAGATAGATAGATCCTACTGGGGGATGGAGAGTGGGTGTAGTTCTTATAATTTTTTTTAAAAAAATTCTGATCTTGTCTACTGGGCAAAGATGATCTGACTTTAGTTTAAAAAAAACTTTAGTTTCCATTCAGGCTATCTGTAATGGTCATCACGTCCTCCCTAGTAAGCGGTGGGTTGTTACTGGTATAGCCCAGATCTATAAACCGGTAGCGGCGGTGGCAGGAGGCTCCACTTACCTATCCCAGACATTTCTGCTTATGCAAACCGGTAGGGACAGGTTTTAAACTCATTACTGTTCTAGTGGTGATAATCACTAGAAAGTAGTCAAATATTTCCCTTTTAAATTTCCCACAGTGACCCCCAACTGCTGAAACATTATTTATGTGAGAACCCTTAATGGAACTTTTAGTCATTGTGGAAAGAGGAAATGGAAAAGAAAAATGCCATTATTATGTGAGGTTTTTTTAAATCTCTGAGAGCCATCTACTCTTCTACATGGAGTGTAGTCAACTGCACCACTGGGCATAAAGACATGGTGGGTAAAGGAAGGGAAACAGTTGGAGAGCATTGGCAATTGCTGAGAGCAGCATGTGTGATGAACACAGAAAGAAGCAGTTGGGTGAGAATACATTCAATTGGTTAATCATCAAAAGATACTCAGAGAACACTGAGAGACAGCTTAAAAGAGCAGCAGCATTGAAGACTAGTAGCACCTGGAGAAGATAGAGGCTAAAGCAACTGAACTGCAGCATCTGAAGTCACAGGGGAACTTCTGAGAGGGGAGGCATATAGAAAGACTATCCACGGTTGACCTCACCAGGTTCCTAAGAGGTCAGTAAGGGGCGTACATAAGTGCACCAGAGTGCCTACCGTCCCCTGTCCCTCCCATATCTCATATGTCTTCTCTTCTATCCCTGTATCTTTTTCTGCTGTTCTCTCATAGTTATATTTTACTCCCATATTTTCTCCTCTATTCTCCCTTTAATACATTCTACCTGAAAATATCATCTATAACCCTCATTGTGTATTATTGTGTATTGGACAAAACAAACAAATAAATAAATAAAAACTTTTCGTCTCTTCAGCTGATGAGACTTGAAGAGTCCAGAGCACTGAAGAAGCCCAAGCCTTGACAATGTGTAGAAAGGAGATGTAGGGAGCTAATAGAACTTTCCAGATCTAACAGGAGGTCCAAATAAGGGAGTCCTAGAGGCCAGAAGCAAAATTTGCTAATCCACAACCAAAGAAAAACAATGAAAAGGAAATTTGCTGGGTGAAGGAGAATAAAATGAAGATAATTTTGAGCACAACTGAAATATATTTGAGAATTGAAACATATATAGGCATATAATACTATGGTGCATATAGAAAAGGGGAGGAGTTTATGCCACTATACGATGAAGCATAGTCCATCATCTGTCCCTCTCTCACAATGAAGGAGAGTAATGTATAAGTCGCTTCAAGATGGGCGGCATAGAATTCTAATAAATAAATAAATAAATATAAATAAATAAATATTATTTGCAATATTACATTAAGTACTTTGGATACATGTTAATCAGTGGTGGGTTGCTTCTGGTTCGGCGCACTTGTAGTGGCAGCAGGAGGCTCCGCCCATCCACCCGGGATCACTCCTGTGCATGTGCAGAAACATTCACTCAACATCTGTATGAGTGAACCAGTAGCAACAGGATTTACAGCCCACTACTGATGTTAATGCTGCTACGGATGTAACTTCTTAAGTGAATATCATCTATCTATCATCTATCATCTCCAGGCATCAATAGTTTACATACAATTGAAAGACAATTAAAGAAATAACATATTTTATTTCTGGCTGGATTTCAGCAAAGTTAATCACACATTGTAGTGTGTTACTAAGTAATTCATAAAGTTTTATAAAATCTGAATGTATTCCTTCTTCTCTCAGGTCTAAGAAGTTCTGAAAAAAGTCAGGGAGGAATTCAGAAAAACTGGTATACTGATCAAAGAAAGCATTGTAGTTATAAAAAAAAATTATGTTAAAATGTAATGGATATTTACATTATAAAATAACAAATAGCAAAAAGCCTAAACCATACATATTTATTTGAAAGAAAAGTCAGGATAGTTTTCCAAATAAAACTCCATTTAAATGGGAAGGTTGTTTTCCTTTTGTTCAGCATACGGTAATGGAAGCAAATAATCTTTTCTCATATCTATATTTATAATTATATAAGTGGGCTGTCATAACATCAGATTGTCTTCTTGTTGCGTAATTATAATTTAATTACAGTTAAAACTATCCTTTTTGCTTTTAATTACAGGCCTACAGAGATGGGACTTTTCCGAGGAAGAGGAAGTGCAGAAAGGGAGGTACCACATCACAACTCAGAACACAATCATGACAAAAAGAAGGAAAGCATTCTTCTAGTCAAAAGTGGAAGGAGTAATTTTAATAGATATCATGTTGTGATGGAAAGGAACAAAAGTCTCCTGCCTGTCTGGTTCCTTTTGGGATAAGATTTGCCCTTCCTTGAGCTGGCATTGACTAAAAGAAGGAAGAGTAATATATTTTTTCATTATAGAGAAAGTATAAAATATAGATATGTTCAGACATTACTCTAGGCATGGTTTCTTAACCATGGTTTATTGGCAAAATGGCACAATACACTTAACCATTAAATATGTCAAACAGTTGTTGGATTTGTCCAAGTGCTAGGTCAAAATAATCTGTATTAAGATTTAGTTCGTCTTTCAGATTTTCAGATGCCACAGATTCTACCTGGGGGTCATATCCTTTAAGCTTTAAAAAAATATATATTTGTGGCAGCTAATCAATTATAGTTTTTAGCCTGAACAGAAACTACTTTCGTTTTTTACATGAGGCAGATCCCTTGTCAAAGCCACAAAGGCATTACAGAAATAGCTGTGCCTCAGAATTAATCTGTCTCAAGGGATAACTTCTGAGAGAAAATTATAGCAAAAAGGAACTCTACTATGAGAGTTTTAAGAAAACGCTACATTTTTGTAAGCATACCTAAACTTCTGATTTGGAAAGTACAAAAGGCCATGGAATCACGTATGAATATGGATATAATATAGACTAGGTTTCTTTGGCTTGTATTAGCTTCCCACAGCACTGAACAAACAACTTTGGGCCTCTATTTCCTTCGTCTTTGTTTCCCCGACTTTGGAATTCTTCAAAGAACACATCACTAAGCCAACTGGATTCACTACAAAGCTGCAGAGTAGCTCTTTTTTATCACAATGATCAAGGCAACAATTGTGTGCTGACAAGAAAAGAACAACTAAAACCATCAAGCAAACATTAAAAGAACAATTCTAGAGATAGTTGTCTTTGAACTGCCATAATGGGCAACATTCAGTCTGCGATCTGAATTCAGTGTAAAAGAATTCATTACTAAACTGCCTTCCCTGGTAATTATTTGAGTTGCTAGCACTGTGTAGCCTCGGTAGCACTGCTTTTGTCAAAAGGTAATATTTTATAGTCTTTCTGAACTCCACACAATTGTTATATTGACAGTTTATTTTTGTTTGTTGTATAGAGACATTATGAAAAGCAGAGGAAAGTAATTTTTTCTTTGGTTTTGTTCCAAACCACACACAACTGAGTATTGTTTGAAAAAAGAGAATGCTGAAGTATTGCTACATTTATTAAAAAGAACCATCATTTTGCTTCAACCAAATTATAGCAGACACAAACAGCTGAAAATAAAACTTTTTTGGGCAGAAAGTCAGCCACTGTTACTTTAGTTTTGGAGCCACACTATGTAAATACTTGCTGGCAATTGTTCCTGCTGATTCATTCATCTTTGCGGTTCTGTTACAGCAGAAAAATGCTTGAATAATGGTTGGAGCCTAGGTTTGGTCTTTACTAAATGAGTCCCATTGAAACCAAAAGAATGGAAATCAGTCACAATAATTCCATTCAATAAATCTCAATTTTATTCAATAAATTCACATCAGGAATTGAACTGCAAACTAACCATCCATCTTTTAGGCTAATGTGTTATGCAGGCCCAGCCCAGATAAGCATTTTACAATTAGCATTTTAGAGTTCAGTGTGGATTACAAGTCCAGAAAATTCATATAAATGTTTAAGCAAGGATAGTACAGTTATTCATATCAAATTTTATTCCAAATATGGCCAAACTATTCCAGCTGCATGTCTTTGAAAGGTCTCTGAAATTATAGAGGTTTTACTGTATGAGATTATCCTATATTCTTCAAAAAAAATAGCTTGAACCATTTTGACAATAATACTGAATTTAAAAAAACAATACATAGAAAATTGTGTGTGTGCTTATGTATATAGTGGTTGACATTATTTTCTAATAAATTGAATTACTGTGATGCACTCTACTTTTGGAGATTCAACCAGTACAGAATGTGGAAGTAAAATTAGTGGCAGGTCAATCACCTCGTTCAGGGAAACCCCATTTCTAACCTAGCTATGCTAGCTCCTCCAAAACATTGTATTCAGGAAATAGAACTAGAATGGTAGAACATGATCTCAAAATGGGTCCCTCAGAGCATTCTGACAGCCACATTTGATATAAGCTATGTTATATTTTTACATTCTGAACAAGGTCTGCATTCCAATCCACAGCTGCCACCTATATGTTCAAGTAATTCCAAGGAGCAACACCAAGGTACCTTTGAAAAGTGTTCGGAAACTCCAGATAGTGCAGAATGCAGCCGCAAGAGCTATTGTGGGGCTTCCAAGATCTGCCAACGTTTCACCAACACTCCGTGGCCTGCACTGGTTGCTGATCAGTTTCCGGTCACAATTCAAAGTGTTGGTAATGACCTATAAAGCCCTACATGGCATCGGACCAGAATACCTCCGCCTTCTGCCACACGAATCCCAGCAGCCAATCAGGTCCCACAGAGTTGGCCTTCTCCAGGTCCTGTCGACTAAACAATGCTGTCTGGCGGGACCCAGGGGAAGAGTCTTTTTGTGGTGGCCCCAGCCCTCTGGAACCAACTCCCCAGGAGATTCAAATTGCCCCTACTCTTCCCACCTTCCACAAGATGTTGAAGACCTATGTATGTCGCCAGGCATGGGGGGAATAACTATCTCTTTCCCCCATTACCACCTTTTTTCCTTACTGTAATACATGAGAATGGTGTGATTGTGCAGTAATGATTGTTTTTAATATCTATGGGTTTTAAATTTCGTTTTTAATTTATATTGTATTTGTACTCTGTATATTGTATTATTGTTGTTGTGAGCCACCCCAAGTCTTCAGAGAGGGGCGGCATACAAATCTAATAAATCTAATCTAAATCAAGAACATGCTATAGTAGCACATCAGTATCAATTTGTTTGCTAGCCATGAGTAATGTATCTGTGTTATACCTCAGTTAGTTGCAATGGTGGATTTCATTTTTACTAGCAGTTCTGTGGGCATGGCTTGGTGGGTGTGGCATAGCTTGATGGGTGTGATAGGGAAAGGATACCGTAAAACCGCCATTTCCTCCCCACTCCAGGGAAAGGTTACTGCAAAATCCCCATTTCTCACTTATCAGCTGGTACTTGAGAGGCAGAGAATAGATGGGGCTGGAGCCACTCAGAGGTGGTATTTACCGGTTCTCAAAACTACTCAAACTTTCTGCTACTGGTTCTCTTAACTACTCACAATTTTTGCTACTGGTTTGCCAAACTAATCAAAATTTCTGCTACTGGTTTTCCAGAAATGGTTAGAAACTGCTGAACCCCACCTCTTGTTAGTTGGATCACAAACAATCATCTTTGGGGAACGAAATCACCAGACATTCATGTCTGAAAGTTGGGGATGACACTCCATTCCATTCTATCATTCCATTTTATCCATGGATAAAATTAATATATCTATAAAGAATGGATAGCAGCATCACAGACAACCTTCTGTAACTTGTTGCTCATTAGATTTATTAAGATGTTGACAGTTCTGGGACATGTTGCTCAATGCTACATCTGAAGCTTTGTCAGATTATGGAAGACTACAAACCAAAATTGTTCAGTAAAAATACTACATTGATTTGTATAAAAGCATAAACGAGAGATTAGAGATTATTTAAATATGTATTTTATCTAGCAGTGATGATGTTACCTAGTTAGAGTAATGAGACATCGGCAAGAATACAAGAAAATTCAGAGAGAACCAAGGACCCCTTATTTCAAATATTCAATATTCTCCTTTATTTGTATTTTGTTCCATGTGATTCTTTCCACATAGTAAGTTTTGTGTGGTCCATCACAGAACTAGTTGCATTGCTCACCCCACAAATATTTAATTTAAGATGTTTGTAGTATAATTTTAATAGATCACAAACCACTGTATATATAAACAGATCCACATGTGGTAAAGCCATTTCATGGCAGTTCTTTTGGGAACAGCTATAAAATTTGGATATTTGTAACACAACCTTTATAATAAAACTTAAAGTATCAAAAAGGAAGGAAGGATGACTGAAACACATGTGAGGATAGAAATACTTCAGTTATTAAAATTCTGAAAAGTACAAATAATTCTTACCTGTTTTTTAAAGTTATTTTTCTTTTTAATGAGAAAAGGAATGAGTTTTCTCTAATGGAATTCCTACTGTTGATTTCCATCCATTC
Source organism: Erythrolamprus reginae (assembly GCF_031021105.1). Classification (NCBI taxonomy): domain Eukaryota; kingdom Metazoa; phylum Chordata; class Lepidosauria; order Squamata; family Dipsadidae; genus Erythrolamprus; species Erythrolamprus reginae. Next base: position 290,053,493 of record NC_091951.1, read on the forward strand.
TTGAAATTGCCATTGACTGAGAATCTGTGTTTCAACGTTGATTAAAATTGGTGTACCACAAAACTGCCTGTTTTAGACAACTCTTGAAGTCATACAACAGTATTATTTTCATCATCACCATTTCCCAAAGCTAGATGAGCATTGAGAAGGATGGATTTTAGTCAATATGGCACCGGTAAAGATCCAGGAAGTTAAAGTTTAGACATCTGGATGGCACACAGCTTGCATTTCAATGGTTAAAATGAAGGCTTGCAACCTAAATCAGGGATTCTCAACCTTTTGGTTCTGTAAACTCCTGACATAATAAATTTGTATAAAACTAAGGATTTCATCAGATGGGCAAGAAATAAATATACCCCCTTACTTTAATCATTATGTTCAGATATGTGATTCAGATGAGATCAGATTTTTTTAATATTGGAATTGTCTGCTATAGTATCACACAGGCAAACAAAGAGCAAACTAAATAGAATTTTGACAATGTTCCTGCTTTATTGGACATGATTATTAAAAAAAATTAAATCAAGAACAAAATTGTGATTGCCTTCTCCTAAATTTCCCATGATCCCTGGGGCAGAAAGAATGGGCTGGTATGACCCATAGTTTGAGAAATCCCAACGTAAGGAATTCCTCTGTTACTAATCTATGTAGTATGGTACATCTAAATTAAATGCTTTTTTCCAGCTTTTTCCTGTTCCATATTAATGAATAAAATGCTAATGTAAAAAATTAAGTAGATTTTTTTTCTGCATAAACCTTTGGGTGGAAAATTGAAGAATATTTGGGAGGAATCATGTATAAAACATAGATGAGATTTCACAGTAGTCTGACTAGCAGCTAAAAATGGGAGATTACATTAAAATGTAATCATGAAATCATGCATTATTTATATCATCATAAGAACAGTGCTTGGTTTCCCTCATTTCATATTACTATATTATTTACTTCAAATTGCAAGTCTTCAACCTATTAAACATAAATGTACTTTCTAAAAGGGTATTATTTTAAGAAAACAAATTATTTAGGTTACCTTGCACAATTTTTCAATCCCCCCCTAGACAGAAATAATCCCTTTAACATTAATTGCTGTTTTACCAAAGGATCCATACTTACTTAGTTAGAGCTCCAGATCCAACCGAAAAGTCCTTAAAACCCTCTGTTCCCTTAGCAGTTTTAATCTGGAAACAAACTGCTTTTTCAGTATTAGAAGTGTAAAGCAGCTGAGGCTATAATCTCATAATCATTTCCTAAGTAGTAAAGTATCTGGAACATATGAGACTTGTTTCCAAATTACCATGCATAGGATTGCAATCTTAAAGTTGAATATTAGATATGTATTCTGACATAAAGATACCAGTACTCATCTCATTAAGATATATAATTATAGCTTGAGGGATTAATGTTCTTTCAAGTCCAGAAAGAAATCCATGGGAAACTAATTGCCATACAAACAATCCTTTGATTCACTCCACATTAGTAGGACAAGTCAATCTCTCTGTTCATTCCATGATCCCATGGACATCAGCAGAAAACTCCATCTCAAGGATTTACAATTAGGTATATAGCAGGAAAATTCTGTCTGCCTCCTCTATCTTTTTTGTAATAACAAAAATTTGCATCTCAAGTTCTCTTTCAATCTGGATAAGCAACTCCCTTTTCCTGGGATAGCCCTTGAACTTTTTAGGATGGCTATAGGTCTTTGTTTCATTATAGTCACAGATTTTTTGTTGAGTTTGCAAGGGAAATAGTACAGTGTTCCCTCGATTTTCGCGGGTTCGAACTTCGCGAAACGGCTATACCACGGTTTTTCAAAAATATTAATTAAAATATACTTTGCGGTTTCTTCCCCTATACCACGGTTTTTCCCGTTCGATGATGTCATACATCATCGCCAAACTTTCATCCGCTTTAATAAATATTTTTTTTAACAAACTTTAATAAATAAACATGGTGAGTAATAATCTAAATGGTTGCTAAGGGAATGAGAAATTGCAGTTTAGGGGTTTAAAGTGTTAAGGGAAGGCTTGTGATATTGTTCATAGCCAAAAATAGTGTATTTACTTCCACATCTCTTCTTCGTGGAAATTCGACTTTCGCGGGCGGTCTCGGAACGCATCCCCCGTGAAAATCGAGGGAACACTGGACTTGGAATCTGTTCTGTCAGGCTCTCAGGTAGACTCCTCCCAAAAATTCACAGGTACAAATTTCAGACACACACACGTTTGAAAATTCAAAATAATGTTCTTTATAAAGAAAATTCACTTAACCTAAGCCCTCTTTTGGTATAGCAAAGAGCACTGTCTCCAAACAAACTGGTAATTGGTAAAAGTCCCTTATCAGTTCTGTGATACTTAGCTTGCAGCTGTGAGGTAATTCACAGTCCTTCTTCTTTCACAAAGTGAAACACACTTTGCTCTGGTTTAGTTTCAGCACACAAAAGGTCAAAGTCAGTAAAGCAGTCATGAAACACAATGACCAGATAATCCTCCACAATGGCCAAACCCACAGGCTGCTCTTTATAGCAGCCTCACTAATTACCACAGCCCCACCCAACCACAGGTGGCCTCATTTTCTTTGATAATAATCTCTCAGTTGTTGTTGCCTATGCATCGCTCTCCGCATGCGTGGCTGTATCATTAACTCTTATTCTGAATCCAAGGAGGAGCTAGATAATTGATCTCCTTCTGAGCTGTCTGCCACACTCTCCTCCTCCCTGTCACTCATGTCTTCTTGGTCAAAGGAGCCTTCATCAGCAGATTCCACCGGGGGGGGGCAAAACAGGCCTGCAGCATGTGGATGTCTCCCCCACATCCAATATCCTTGGGGCAGGAGCTGGGCCAGAGCTAACCACAACAGAATCCAAAGGCCTCCTGATCTAAAACCACTATAGCATGTCTCAGCTATTACCTCTGAAGAGCATTACACAGTGATACTTGTGTCCTTCAAATGACAAGGTAGGGAATCTTCCTCTTACCAGTATATTATTGCAACTATACTATTTCTCTCACAGAAGGGACACAGTGGCTCAGTGGTTAAGATACTGAGCTTCTCAATCAGAAAAAGGTTGGCAGTTTAGCCGTTTGAATCCCTAGCATTATGTAACGGAGTGAGCTCCTGTTATTTGTTCCTAGCACTGCATAACAGAGTGAACTCCTGTTACTCGAAAGCATGTAAAAATTCAAATAGAAAGGTTCCATGCACCTTTGGTGTTTAGTCATGCCAGCCACGTGACCACAGAGATGTTTTCAGACATCACTGGCTCTTCAGCTTTGAAATGGAGATGAGCACTGCCCCCTAGAGTCGGGAACAACTAGCACATACGTGCAAGGAGAATCTTTAACATTACCTCTCTCATCCAGCCTTTGACCAACATGAAGATTGCGTGTTAATGTCCTGAATGATAAACAGGCTTAATTGTATCTATTCAGAAATAAATTCTTTCCAATTCACCAGTAATTGCTTTCTGATTAAATGTCTAGTGTCTCTAATAATTAACATACATTCTTAAAAGAGCACTTGACAGCTACTTCTTTCCGGGCCACTGTCTCTCAACATAACTTATTATATTTTATTAAGATAAATAGTCTATTGATACTATTTTGTTCCTTGGATTAGGATTGGATCATTCTCTACTTTGGAGTAGGAGGTTGGACTAGAAGACCTCCAAGGTTCCTTCCATCTCTATTATGATTGAATTATCTGACCTCAATAGAAGACATACATTTTCTAAAACATAGAGCAGGCATCTCTTATTTTTTGTCCTTCAGAATGCAAGCCAACAGCTCCCATTGATGCAAAGTCAAAAGAGCACATGGGTTAGAGTTGACTTGGCCAATATTTTTTAAAGGTTACTAATGGTTGAGTTACTGTTTCAACAAAACATTAGTATGATATTGGAAGTGGGAAGTATACTTATAATAATCAGAAAACCCGGGAGAACTCATATATAAGAGCTGAGCCACACATAGTAAGTAGGTCATGGAATTCACAAGCTATCTTAAGAAAATAACAAATCCAGTCCACATGCAGTATATATTTACAGTATATTCAGAGGAAAGGTTGGAATTTAGGGTAAGGTTATGGGCTTCAGTTTCATTGGGTTTTGTTTTTGAGCTTTTAAGTTTAGGACATAGTTTAGGACCTTTTCAAAAGCAAGTTAATAGGCTTGGTCTTGGGTTTCTTACTGTGTGGGGTTTAGGTATTTTTTATAAAATATAGTAGGTTTATTTTTAAATCTATTTTTTTAATCCCATAACATTTTTATATTGCTGTTTAATTTATGAAACATTGTTAATATCCTCAATTTTGGCAAATCAGGTCCAAGACAGTCCAAATGCAAAGCTCTTCCATTTTTTTTCAGTACAGATTTTTCAAGGGGATTGCTGAAGAGATGGGAAGGGATCTCATCAATTCATGTCTTTCTTGTGAATTCATATGCCTTCAATTTGCAAAACATGATCTAAAGCCCTCCAGCCTGGAAATCACATCTGAAAGGTTATCTATAATGTCTTCACATTTCTTTCCTCTACCCCTCCTATCCCCTCCATTTTCTCTCTCCATGTTATCTCTGGCTGCCAGATTTGTATTGAAATAAAGAAATGTGAAACCCTTGAGGCAGAAAAGCTTTAGCTTATGGGAAGAATGTGGATCTTTTGAGGATCTAGCTATAATCCAAACTGTGAATGTTCTTATACCTTAAAGGATATACCTGATACATCATATAAAATGATTTTATGAATCACTTTTGTGGCTTTCATTAATTAACATTTTGCAGGTTTTACTGTCAATTTGCTTTGTAGATTTAGCTCCAGATCTTTCTGATGTCCAATTTCTTTTCTTGTACAGATGGCCAACATCTTCTGCACTTGGAAGACTTGGAAACTGTACATATGCACAGGAGACTATTTCTCTCACTATAAACAACTTTTCATCAACTTTTTCTCTTCTTTTATTCCATCTGAGCCATTATTGACACCTGGCAAGTACTTAGCATAGTCTGTGCAACTTTCTTGGAAAGAGTTCCAAGGTTGGCAGGACCATGGGGGAAGGCCTCCTCTCTGGCTACCCTGGCTTTATGGAACCAACTACCCCCCAATGTCTGTACTGCTCCCACCCTACTGGCCTTCTGCAAGGCCACGAAGACCTGGCTTTGCTGGCAGGGCTGGGGGCCATAAATTGTCCATCTTTCATAGCCAAATTTTATTTTATGAATGTTGTGCATGCATAAGATTGAACTGGTTTTTAAATAAATGAGTTTTATCATGGGGTTAGTTTTTAAAGATTATATTCGATTTCTTTTTATTGCTTGTATCTTTTTGTATTGTATATTATATTATGTTGTAAGCCGCCCTGAGTCCTTCGGGATTGGGCAGCATAGAAGTCGAATGAATGAATAAATGAATGAATGAATGAATGAATGAGTGAGTGAGTGAGTGAGTGATTGAGTAAGGAAATTTTGAGGAGGTTTGTCATTGATTTTAGAGATGGTTTGCCATTGCCTGCTTCCTAGAACTGCAACTGATAGCATAGGTCACCCAGCTGGCTGTATGCATAAGGCAGGACTAGAATTTATGGTATCCCAGTTTCCTGTCTGAGGCCTTGACCACTACACCAAACTAGCTCCATGAATCCCTTCCAAATAAATTAGCAGTAGATTTCAAATAAAGCAGTAGATTTTTTTTAGACATTGGGCAAGATAGGATTTGTAATTCAATACATTTGAAGAACCTCAGGCTCAAGAAGGAAGAAACACTAAGCTATGCATCCAGCTGTTCTTACTTGAGCAATGGAGTGATGAAAGTTTTCAAACTGGAATATGAAATATCCTATCCTAACATTTCAGATGAAAGAGAGGATTGAAACTTTATCTATTCACCAGAATGGAGATTAATATTTTTCAGGATCGCAAACATTTTCGATGTGTTAAGATATGGATGTAAAAGTATTATTAAGGAAAGAGTAGAGTTAAAAAGACATTTTATGAGGCAAATGCAGACATATACACTATATATTTCAATAAGACTTTCAAAATACCGTATTTTTCAGTGTATAAGATACACCCTTTTCCTCCCTAAAAGAGGCTGATAATTAGGGTGTGTCTTATACTCTGCATGTAACTCCCCCCCCAGCCCTAACTAGCTGCTAACAATCTTCCCAGCTCTTACCTTGCAGGCTCTTTCATAGTTTTTCTCTGTGAAGAATGTTTTCCAAGTCCTAAGTCTTTGCAGGGTTTTTTCCATTACTCCAACTTGCTCTGAAGAAGGTTTTTTCCAGCCCTAACCAGGTTCTAACAATGTTCCCAGCTTTTACTGGATTACATTTCATTGTTACTCTCTTTCATTGTTACTCTCTGAGCTTTTTCATTGTTGCTCTCTGAGAAGAAGAATGTTTTACAAACCCTGTCTTTGTAGGGTTGTTTTTTCATTGCTTTACTTGTTCCAGATGTTTTTTTCCAGACCTAACCAGGTGCTAACAATGTTCCCAGCTTTTACCGGCTTGCAAGCTCTTTCATTGATATTCTCTGTGAGGAATGTTTTCCAAACTCTAGGTCTTTGCAGGGATTTTTCCATAGCTCTACTTGCTCCGACTGTTTCTTTTCATGTGCTAACGATGTTCCCAGCTCTTACTGGCTTGGAGGCACTTTCATTGTTGCTGTCTCAGAATAAAGTTTTTTTAAGCCCTTAACCAGGGGAGAAAATGATGTGCTGAAGCTGAGCAGACTAAGGATGCTAGCCAGATGAATACCTCGTAAGCAGATTCTTTTCCCTATTTTCCTCTCCAAAAATTAAGGTGCGTCTTATACTCCAATGCATCTTATACTTTGAAAAATGTGATACTTTGAAAGATGATGATGATGATGATGATGATGATGATAATAATAATAATAATGATAATAATAATAATAATAATGATAATAATAATAATAATAATGATAATTATTATTATTATTATTATTATTATTATTATTATTATTATTATTATTATTATTATTTATTAGATGTGTATGCCGTCCCTCTGCGAAGACTTGGGGCGGCATACAAACTGCATTCAAGATGCAGTTTACAATGAAACTACTCCTCAGAAACATGATGAGAAAACCAATGGCCAAAAAATAAATCTATCAACACCACATCTGGAATGCAAAACTGCATGACGATTAGATCAGTGACAGGAATAAAGAAAATATCTGCATTTACTTATTTATTTATCCATGGATCATTTGGATATTTTCAGCTTGGATTTGGCAACATCCAAGTAGAAAATTTATATCTTTATTAGCTGATATTGAACAAATAGAATAATAACATTGTTTATGTAATGGTTAGGGCTTATAAAATTGTTCTTGTTCTCAAAAATCCATTTCCCAACAAAAGCCCTTTTGATACAAATCGTATAGTAGAAGATTTTTTAGTATTTCTTCCCACATGGTATTGGTAAAATTTTATTGTTTCCAAGAAAACTAGAAAATCATGCCTGATAACATGGCAGACCCTGAAGGTTTAATTAGTGACAAAGATGAGTTTTCTGATACAGTTATTGAAGTGACAATTGCTAGTTTTTTTCAAATTCCTCTTGTGTTATTAAAATCTTTTAAAATGAAGTCTAAAGTGACCTTAAAAATCATTGAGGTGGTCGATACCATATTAAAAAGCTATGCAGGAAATTTTACATAATGCCTGGGTAAGGACATAAATCTATAGCTAGCTAGCTAGCCAGATAGATAGATAGATAGATAGATAGATAGATAGATAGATAGATAGATAGATAGATAGATAGATAGATAAGATAACTGAATGTGAAAAAATGTTCCCTAACTCAAAACTGCAAGCTGAATGGAGAAATATGAAATCTTTCTGTTCCTTATCTACCCTTCTTCCTCTCCCTCCCCCAGTGGTGGGATGCTGTTGGTCCGGATCGGTTCTTTAGAACCAGTAGCGGAAATTTACTGTTGCTCATAGTAGTAGATCCTTGGAACAAACTTCCAGCAGATGTGGTTGGTAAATCCACAGTAACTGAATTTAAACATGCCTGGGATAAACATATATTCATCCTAAGATAAAATACAGGAATTAGTATTAGGGCAGACTAGATGGATCATGAGGTCTTTTTCTGCCGCCAGTCTTCTGTGTTTCTATGTTTCTATGTCTATGTTTCTGAAGCGATCCTCTGGTCTTTGCAGCTTGCAAAGTAACCCTCTGCCCATGTGCAAAGGCTTCTGTGCATGCACAGAGGGTCATTTTGTTGGTTGATATTTGAAGTTGCCAGTTGTTTGACCATCCTGCTACATGGTCAAGGTTCTTTTTGAAGGGTAGCAGCATTGTTAATGGTATTAAATAGTTTAACATCATCAGCAAAGAGAACACAGTTGTTTATAATGTGATCACAAACATAATATTCAGCCTGACATTCTAAACATTCATTAGAAAATTGTACTGGAAATTTTATAGCCTGCAGACCCTCCTTTGGGTCTAAAAAAATAAATAAATCTCAACTGGACAGGCACTTAATCTGAAAGTATTGCACTAAAAATAATGGACTGGCCATTCTTATATGAATCTGCACACCTCTCTCTCTCTCTCTCTCTTGCATTTTACAACAAGGAAACAACAGTTTCCTTTAGAAATGGTTGCCTTTAAAGTTATTATGAATAGCCTTGGAGATATTTATTTACTGAAACTGAAGAACAAGGATTTCTAAAATCAATGTTAGGCTGCAGCATGCCTAGCTTGAAGGAAAACACTCTGGTTGCTTAATATATAAGTTTTCAAATAATAGGATTCTTCTCATCTTCTGTTTAGCTTAATAGGAGGCCACACAGATTTGTCAATCACATTAGAATTACTGTCAGCCTATAAGAAGGCATTTTAGTTTAGCCAATATCAGTCTGCCCTGATTTATTTGCTTAATACATATCTAATTGACTTGCAGGCGGTGGCTCTCTTTTCAGCTATTAACCAACCAAGTACAACTTTAATTTCCAAGACTGATGGTTGGTCTGGTAGCAGCATGGGGAAAGATTGATTTGCATAAGGCCCCAGAAGGGTGCCAAAACTCTTCACGCTTTAAACAACAGCCTTTATTATTCTGTAAGTGGATGTGTTGCATTTTCATGCTTTTGTTTTCCCTGCTCAGTCCTGAGAGAAGAGAATAAAGTCGATTTTGCCAACACCCCTGCTGAGCCCTGGGGGACGTATTCAATGTGCCTCATTTGTCTTAATTGGAGAGCCACCCTTACCACCAGCTTTTTCTATGAATACATTAACGGAACAGACAGAAAAATCCCAAATCTATTTTTTTTTTGCACAAATAGGTTTTTTCTTTACTCCTTACAAAGAAAAAAAATGGGAAGACATGCATCATCTTTTATTCTTCTTCCAGTCATTGTTGTAAAACACTCTATTATGGTAGATGTGTCCCTTTATCTCTCCAGCGCTATTTGAGCTGGGAAGTGAAATATGTGATAAATACCATCTATGGCAGAGAGCTGAAAGCTGCTCTTTCTTTTTCCTAATGCACTAATCCTGTGTATTTGTTCTCCAGTGGGCTATGCTGCTTTTTCAGATGGAACAAATGGTTTTTGCACACAGGCAGACTGCGACATGGTGAGTATTAAACAATCAGGAAACAGAGAAAAAGAAGAAGAAACCCTGTCAAATAAAACATTATTAGTTCTAAAACAAAATGCAGTTATCCCTGTCACCATGACATTCAAATTTTAATAACTACTCATTTGCACAATAGGAAATGTTCTTATTCTTTCATAAAAGAGCTCTAAATATTGCACCAGGAGGCAAACCCCAAATCTCCAAAATAATGTTTGTGGCATAATTTTCAAAATGTAGGTCAAATTAATGATTCTTTCTCTCAATTCTCTCTACTGGAATTTTACATTCGAGAAGATCCACAGATAATCTTGTTTTTATGGCTGTATGTTTCATAGCTAATTTCCCAAAAGGTCCTGGTTCCTAGCCAGTTTCCTGCATCCAATTTCATTTTCCTTCCTGATCCTAGTCAGATGTCCATTACTGCAATTATACAGTAGTACATTCATGAAAGTGCTTACTCTGTTTCTCGGAAAAGTGCTCGTCTTAGCAGTTTCCCTGTTGAAAATATTCCCATTGTGTACAATGGGAATAATGCTCAATAATGTATATTGTTACGTTTATATAGAAAAGATGACTGTTTTCTGTATAAAGTATAGCCTGAATACTGTACTTTAAGATGCCCAGGGAATATCTGATATTGGTCAGCTTTTAATATCATATTACTTTTTAAAACTATTTCATATAGGTCACCATAGTAATACAGTGATACCTTGTCTTACAAACTTAATTGGTTCCAGGATGAGGTTCTTAAGGTGAAAAGTTTGTAAGACGAAACAATGTTTTCCATAGGAATCAATGGAAAAGCGATTAATGTGTGCAAGCCCAAAATTCACCCCTTTTGCCAGCCGAAGCGCCTGGTTTTGCGCTGCTAGGATTCCCGTGAGCCTCCCCTACATGGGAAACCCCACCACCGGACTTCTGTGTTTTTGTGATGCTGCAGGGGAATCCCAGCAGGGGAATCCCAGCATCGCAAAAATGAGTGCTTCGCTGCCAACGGAAGTCTGGAGGTGGGGTTTCCAGCAAAGAGAGGATCAGTGAAATCGCAGCATCGCAAAAACACCAAAGTCCTCGAAACCCCACCTCCGGACCTCTGTGTTTTTGCAATGCTGTGATTTCACCGAGGCTCCCCTCGCTGGGAAACCCCACCTCCGGACTTCCTTTGCCAGCGAAACACCCGTTTTTTCGCTGCTGGATTCCCCTGCTGGGATTCCCCTGCAGCATCACAAAAACATGGAAGTCCAGAGGTGGGGTTTCCCATGGAGGGGAGCCTCAAGGGAATCCCAGCAGCGCAAAAACGGGTGCTTCGCTAGCAACGGAAGTCTGGAGGCGGGGCATCTCCGTGGCAGTGGTGGGTTTGTAAGGTGAAAATAGTTTGTAAGAAGAGGCAAAAAAAATCTTAAACCCCGGGTTTATATCTTGAAAAGTTTGTATGACGAGGCATTTGTAAGACGAGGTATCACTGTACTTACAATAACTTTCAGACTGACAAGAATTATTATTCCATTTTGCAGATAAAATGGAGGACTCTCTAAGGGTGTGTGTGTGTGTGTGAGAGAGAGAGAGAGAGAGAGAGCATGTATATTCAGATGTAGACTAGATTTTCTTTGGATCAGCAGTTCCACGTATTAAGGCTCTGCATTGTATTGCAGTATCTTTCAGGATAGAAGATCTTGTTTAGTCAAGAACCAAAATGCTGAATGAGACATAAAGTATATTATTGCTAATGAGATCATAAGAAAGCAGGGTTTTTAGTTCATTTTGAAGTGTTTTTTTTTAATTAAAATCTAATTTTACCTCTAGATTTCAGAGCAGCTGGCTTGGGAATACAGCATGTGTAGACCCAATAAAGTGTTACTTTTATTGCAGTGTTTATCCTTTGCAGCCATTAGTTCTATATAGTTGTTTGTTTAATTTAGTTAGCCCTGTAATATCAACAACATCATCATCACCCTTAACCTGCCTTCTTAGGATTTTGTTTTTATCTCTCTTTTTTTCCTGTATTGATTTTCACTCTCACAGTCTGCCTTTTTCTCCCCATCCCTCCCTGCTTTAGGCAGAGAAACTGCAAATGTTTGCTTTCTCGTGCAAATGCAGTTTTTAAAAAATGGCTATGGATCACAATGTGCTTTTTGAAAGCTTCCTGCTTTAACAGTGGTTTCGTTTATGTTATAAAACTGACAGTGATTTATCATGTATTTCTCCCTCTTTGTTTTGTAAACTGAACTAGATATTTGATGGAGATATTCACACATGACATCCTTCCCAATGAATTTCAGGAGACTAGGGTTGTATATGAAGTATCCTAATCCATTTGGCTTCATGCAGTGGCCTTTGATACGTAAGTGGAAATGTCTCATTAAAAGCCAAGGGGACGATACTCCAGAATGAGATATGAATTAAAAAACTGCAATGTGAAAATTTGTCCTTACAATGGTAATTGTTTCAAACAGAATTAAAAGCAGTATAAAAATGGGGTACAATATCAACAACAGTGAAAGTATATTAAAAAAAACAATAATAGCCCTTAAAAACCATACATACTCTCAATCATTCATGGTCTCAGGCCCACCGGAAAAGCTAGGTCTTAATGGCTTTCCAGAAGGCTGGTAGAATGGGGATAGTGCAGATCTCCGGAGGCAGTTGGTTCCAAAGCAATGAAGCCACCACAGAGAAGGCCCTCCCCTGCAGTCCTGCCAACCAACATTGTTTGGCAGACGAGACTCAGAGACAGCCAACTCTGTGGGACCTTATTGGCCGCTGGGAAGTATGAGGTAGCAGGCTTTCCCGTATGTCATCTGGTCCTAAGCCATGTAGGGCTTTAAAGGTAACAACCAACACCGTGAATTGCATCTGGAGACTGACTGGTAGCCAATGCAGCATATGGAGAATTGGATTTATGCAGGTCTACCTCGGTACACTCGATACAGCTCGTGTGACTACAATTTGAACCAGCTGTAGGTTCTAAACGCTTTTCAAGGGTAGCCCCATGTAAGGCACATTGCAATAGTCAAGGCGTAGGGTGACGAAGGTGTGAGTAACTATGTGAAGAGCCTCCTGGTCTAGGTAGGATCTGGACTGGTGCACAAGGTCCCCCTAGCCACAGCTGAGAGATGTTGATCTAGTCTCAGCTGTGGATCTAGGAGGACCCCCAAGTTGCAAGCCCTATCTAAGCCCAAACCCTATTTGGGTTAATGGTGCTCCAGCACATGCAAAGGCTAGCTGGCCAGTGTACACATACTACAGTTTGGGAACTCAGTGCTGAAAAGGTTCACCACCACAGTTCTAGACTATGGTTTGCATTATCAAATACAAATCAAAGTACACTATATTCACAGCATTTCCTTGATCCACTAATTTCTCAAATCAATAAGATTTGTTTGGCATGACCTGTTTCTAAGAAACCCATGCTGGCTTCTATTAATCACTTCAATTAGTTTCTAGCTGTTTACAAATCTGATGCTTTTTACCTTTTCCAGGGTTTCCCAATTATTGATGTCAAGCTGATTAATATGCAGTTTCCTGGGCTGGATCCCTCTTTCTTTTAGTTTGAGGAATGGAAACTTAATAGCTCTTTTCCCATTCTCTGGAAGTTCCCCCATTCTCTGGTGTGTGTGTGTGTGATTTTTAACAAGAATATGAAAAAAAAATCTTGATTCAGTCTTGATATAGTGAAATTTAGTCCCTTTAAATTTGAATACTAATCTTAGGTTCAAATATTCCCTTTAAGTAAAAAAAAATTCTATGAATGAAATATACATCTGGGTGCCACACTATTTCCAATATGTTTTTCACTTTCCTTATCTTGTTTATCCACATAGCTTAATATTCAGACAGGAAATCATCCAAAGCTGTTGAATCTTTAGGCTAGGACAATTTTTTAAAAAAAAAAAAATCTAAGAAAGGAAAGATAAGTCAATTCCATGCATTTATTAAAATAACTATATGATGTGTTTATGAAGTTAACTTGAGCTGAAGGTGAGTTCACTATTTGATTGTCACGTAAAAATCAGATTATTGAAAATTGTTCATCTTTAAATTACATTAAGACTCTACTGTTTTTGTTACAACTGATTATCCCTGGAAAAACTAGAACTATATATTTGAAAGGATTTACTATTACTCTGTATGTCTGAACTCAGAAAATGTTTCAGTAAGAGGCATTCCTTAACTGACGTTATGAGACCTTGAAGCTTAGCTGAGTTTAGTCTGGTTGCACTACTACCCTGTTTCCCCGATAGTAAGACACCCCCGATTGTAAGACGTATCGGGGGTTTCAGGGGGGTCGGCTAATATAAGCCGTACCCCGAAAGTAAGACATATGTCTTACTTTCGGGGAAACACGGGGGGTATTGCCGCCTCCCTCTCATCTAGCTACGCGCCGCCTCCTGCCCACGTCCCCCTCTCCATACATCACCGCGCCGTCCCCTGCACTTGTCACTGCCGCCTCTGCAAATTTACTCGGGCACGTCCCTACTCCAAAGAAACCTCCCCCCCCCCGCCCGTCACAGAAGGTAAAACATATGTCTTACTTTCGGGGAAACACGGGGGTATTGCTGCCTCCCTCTCATCTAGCTGCGCGCTGCCTCCTGCCCACGTCCCCCCTCCATACATCACCACGTCTGCCGCCTCCGTCTGATCCAAATGAGCGCCGCCTCCTGCCCACGCCTGCACCGTCCCCCTCTCCATACGTCACCGCGCCGTCCCCTGCACTTGTCACTGCCGCCTCTGCAAATTTACTCGGGCACGTCCCTACTCCAAAGAAACCTCCCCCCCCCCGCCCGTCACAGAAGGTAAAATGCATATACACTAAAAAAACACATTTTTCACAGTTTTTTTAGCTGTCAGTGCCCCTTTAACGATATAAGACATACCCCGAAAGTAAGACATAGTGGGGCTTTTGGGGATAAAAAGAAAGTAAGACACTGTCTTACTTTCGGGGAAACACGGTATCGCCAGCTACCTGTAGATGACCCCTAAATGATCATCATCACATGTATACCCCTGCAGTCTTAATGTATGTCAAAAGTATGATAAATATCAGGTTGCTTAAATTTTACATCTAAAAATGAGTAACGGTATTGATAAACTGTATAATGCATTCAATTACTTGTTACATAATAATGGTTTTTATTTAAAGCTTAATACTAAGGTCTCCACTTTATTGTTCATATTGTTGTTTATGAATAACAAAGAAAACAAAAACACAGTACAACCAAAGATTTATATTTTATTTTTTCTTTTGCTATAACATCAATTTGCAGCAGCATTATAATAACTTGGCCCCTCTTAGAAACCATATTTATATTTTATATAAGGGAATTATTATTGCTTGAATTGGATTATATTTGTTTGTTTGTTTGCCTGTTTATTTGTTTAATTAATTAAATTGACTTCTGTGCCACCCAATCCCGGAGGACTCCGGGCGGCTTACAATAACATAAAAATACAAATTCAATAAAAATAAGTCAAATAAAAGTCTAACACTATCCAATCATCATGTATGCATATCATTCAACAATCCAATCATCGTGTATGCATACCATTCAACACAATTTGGCCATGATAGATGTCAATTCATGGCCCTCAGGTCTTCACAGCCTTGTGGAAGGACAGTAGGATGGGAGCAGTAGGGACATCAGGGGAGTTGGTTCAACAGAGCCAGGGTGGCAACAGAGAAGGCCCTCACCCATAGCCCCACCAACCTGAATTACTTAGTTGACGGGGCCTGAAGGAAGCCAACTCTGTGTGCTCTCATTGGTCTCTGGGAGATGTGTGGCAGGAGATGGTTCCATAAATAGTCAGGCCCTGAGCCATATTGTGTTAATTTTGCCATTTTAGATTTTGCTACACATATTGATTCAATAAAACTAAGAGTGGTAGGCCTGCCAATCCTAACCCTACTTAATACATATAGCATATACTATTAAATACCAGTAAATGAAATAAAAGTTTGGGTCACGTTTTATCAACTGTGCCTAATATGATGTCCTGCAGACAGATTGTGATTGTAAACTGAAATTGCAGTTGTACAATACATCCAATGGTTAGTGTGGTTAACTTGAAAATTCCATTCAGTCAGAAATATATTTGCTTAAACAAAGTCAAGTCATGAAGGGATGTTACATGAACATATATTTGCCAGGTACAGATCATATGCAAAATACATTTCTGTGTTTCTTTGCCTGCAACCTACATATTATTTTAAAATGTAGTCAAGGAAGTTAACTCTGTTAAATCCATAATATTCTCAAATAATCTTCCACCCATTCAAGTTATATTACAACATTTTGTTATGGTACTCACCATTCATGCAATCTCCATTCAACTCATTGAATGAATAAATGAATCATTTGTGATGTTCATAACACACTAATTCTTTTTGCACGATAGCATATCACCCAATCTGCATACTGGCAACTTGAGTATTACATATCTCCATGTTCCAGTTGGTGCACAACCAAAACAAGACATTCAGTCCTTAAACACAAAATGTCCCTATTCATCTATAACATAAATAATGTTATTTTCTAAAAATATGATCTTTCAAGTCATAGCTGGCTGAAGCTGAGCTGGTGTCACTCTTAAGATGTTCATGAATAAGTCAGTGTGTGAATTTCAGAAGGCAGGTAGCTTTCTGTGAAATGTCTGTGCCTTTACTACTAAAGTTCTTTCTGTCTCAAGAATAAAGTTGCCAGTCATGTCACAGAAAGTTTGCCTCAGAATGCCCTCATTGCTGACCAGACAGGAAAGCTAGAACTTCTCATTGCTATTTCTATGGAGCACTGGTTACTAAAACAGATGGTTTTTTGAAAAAGCAAACAGAATTAGTTTCAGGTTTTGCTACTGAAAACTGGTTATCCATGCAATTACTCAGAGTCCTCCTCAAAGGTTTTCCACAAACTTGGTGCTCTAAGATGCTGCAATTCTTAACAAAATAAGCTCTATTGCTAATGTACCATTACAAGCTACAGTACATGGATTGTTCTACTCACCAGGGGAATAGATTGCTTCTGTTTACTACCCCCATTTTTCTCTTCCCACACACCTAAATGCCACAAGATGTACTGTATATTCCACTCCATAAGTTTATGTATAAAAACTTCTAGTTATGCCATGATTTCTCACATTATGGCACAAAGCCAACAGTCAATGAAACAAGAACAAATATTCAATTTCCTTTTTTTTACAAGATCAGTTGTCCTCTAGGAAACTGGGGGCATTGTTTGTACAGCTTTATTTTTAAATACAAAGTAATTACATCCCTCTTCTTTTAAAAAAATTAAACACTTTTAGCCCCCACTTTAAGTAAAGGTTTGACTGCCTACAGCACCCCAGAAACATTCTGAAAACAGAAGTATTACCAGGGTGATAATGCTAAGTAGAAAACACACACAAATATTTTCCCTAGTTCAAGATAATGAAGTTGACCAGTCTCATATTTTGAAGCTTGTTTTTGTGGGTTTATAACATGTACCTCATCTAAGAATTCTTTTTTGCTTTAAGAAGCTTTCCTACATTAATGTCATTTCCATAACCTCATTAGCTTAATGATTTAGCAAATCCACTATCTGTGATAATAAGTCTGGCCTTTGGTTTGTGATTACATTGGCATGTTTTAAATAATTCCAAACAACATATCAAATGATTGTATACCACGTAACCTATGTTCTAGTTCAGGGGTGTCGAAGTTGTGGCCCATGGGTCATATACATCACTCTGGCCATGCCCAACCCCAGTTTAGTGGAAGGGAGAAAAAGTCGAGATATGTCACATAACAACAATGTGATGTGGCAAGCTTGACACCCCTGTTGGTACATGATCAGCAGCTGCTAGAATTACAAAGGAATATTTGTACAACCATTGTTTCCTTCCCGTGTTCTGCCACCACCTTTTCTATCCTTCATTTCAAGGCCACTATGAACTTTGGCAATAAAGACAAAGCACAAAGAAATGAGAAAAATGAGATGGTGATTTCACCGAAACGTCGCATAGACATGCAAAATGTTACACAGGGCAAAACCCGAACTCAGAACAATCTACATACATATACCCGTGAAAATCTACGAAAACAAATATATATATATATATATATATATATATATATATATATATATATATATATATATATATATATATATATATAATTTATTAATTTAATGAAAGAGGAAGAGGAAGAGGGGAGTACAAAATCAAAAGGAGGGGAGAGGAGGGGAAAGGAAAATACATATATAATGGTTTCAGAATAAGAATTGCAAAAAATTACAAAGATCCCTTATATTCCTTATACATTGCGGCGCAGTCGGAGTAACAGTCGGACACAAGTAATGGGTATAAATAGGGTCACTTTTATTAAAACTAACTTGAATTAACTATTTAACCAAATATGCCCACGTGACCTGCAGTGGTGCATAATCAAATGGGGGCGGAGTTAACTTTCCAACCAAACTCAACTGAGCAACTTCTAGGGCGAAAGCTCCAAGCCTGGGTGCAGGGTCATGGTAACTTACACCTGCCCCCTGCCACGCCCCCACGGCATGTGGGATGGCTCGCCACTGGTCTCCAATAAACTCCATGCAGCGAGCCACAGGAGGGACCTCCCTCACCGAACCCAGGCCGGTCGAGCCCTGTAATCCGAGAAGGAGATCCCCCCACACCTCAGTAGAGGTGCCCCTAAAGGAGATCACACAGTTGCTTACGCCCATTTCCACCCTCTATCGGCCGGCCGTCCCCCCAGTGACCTTAAGGGGGGGGCACTAGTCGGTGAATCCACCCCCTAACCACAACTCCCATGCACAGAGTGGAGCAGGCGAAAAAACAACCACAGCTCGGCCAATTTACTGTGCCTGCAAAAAATTCCTACTCGGCCCCACCTTGGGCGACCCATCATATGCACCCTGTAACAGAGGGCGGGTGGGCGGGTGTCTCACAGCTGCCGGGCAAGAGAAACTGCGCCATGAGGCAGCCCCTTTTATAGGGCTGCCTCACCCTCGCCCGGCCAAACTACGTCACCGCGGCCCCCAGGGATGACGTGGGGCCGCCGGATCCACCTCCAACATGGCGGCCTCCTTCCCCCGACCACGCCGCAACTCCGCGCCGGCTGGTAAGGTCGCCGGCGGCTTTATTATACAACGATTCACATTATTACATTAGTTCTATTCATGTTTTGGTCTTAGTTTACATTGCAATTAGCATCTTTATTATCTATACCTTATGTTGCTTGATAAGTCTATTAGAAACATTTAAATATAATTAGTCCTACTGTAATTTTGTCGGGTATATAATATATTTAGGATAGTAAGAGGTTGTACTTTTTTAAAAAGTATTTAGAGGGGTAGGGATTGAATAAGAAGAAGGAAGTGGGGTAGGGAGGGAGTTGTCTGCATCAATAGCAGATCTTCCGACTTTGATGTCTGCCCATTACATTCTAGTAGACAAGGGCAGATATAAGTGAGTAGTGAATAGAGTTGGGCGAACCCAACGAAGTTCAGGTTCGGCAAAGTCACCCGAACTTTGCCGTGAAGTTTGGATGAGTTCGCCGAACCTGAACCCGAATCTGAACCCGAACCCGAACCGCAGCAAGCTGCTGCGGCGTCCTTTTCTGTAAAAATAAACAAGGAGGTAGGGAATTCCCCACTTCCTTTTGCTTCCTTTTATTTTTACAGAAAAGGATGCCACAGCGATGCTGCAAGCAAAAGTAGGTGAGGAATCCCATGATGGCATTCCGGAGATGTCAAAGCCCTGCCCCCGGAATCCCATCGTGGGATTTCCCACCTCCTTTCGCTTGCAGCGCAAGCTTGATTCCCCACTCTCCTCCTGGGCAGCGGCGTTTCGCGGCGTTTGAGCGAACGCCGAACCCAAACTTTACCTGAACTTTTAAAAAAGTTCGGGTTTGGGTTCGACATGCCAAACACTGCAAAGTTCGGCATGAGCCCGAACTTTTCAAGTTCGGTTCACCCAACACTAGTAGTGAATAAAGATATTTTCCCTTATTCTTCTTTGATCCTATGAGGAGGTCATTTTAGACAGACATTTATGGTAAACTTATTTTTACTAGATTGGTTAGTGCAATTTTACTTCTGGTATAACTTATAATGAGAGGCACAGTGGTTAGAGTGCAGTACTGCAGGCTACTTCAGCTGACTACTGGCTGCAGTTCGGCAATTCAAATCTCACCACCGGCTCAAGGTTGACTCAGCTTCCATCCTTCCAAGGTGGGTAAAATGAGGACCCGGATTGTTGGGGGCAATATGCTGATTCTGTAAAACCACTTAGAGAGGGCTATAAAAGCACTATGAAGTAGAATATAAGTCTAAATGTTATTGCTATTCTCTCAACAAATAATACATTGGCAAGACAAGGGCAACCATCATGTCACTGACAACTCGTTGAATTTAATATTACATACAATAATTAGAGAGTTTTACATTTAAAACTTCAAAATGTATCTAATTAATTAATTAATTAATGATTTCTCAGTGCTGATGGTGTTCTACTGGTGCTCCAGATGTTTTGGTAGTACACTCAAGGTGCCTATCATTATCTCTGCTTTCTTTTGCCACAGTTGTTCTATTAGCAAGTCTTTGTACTTTGTGATTTTCTGCTGTTCTTTCTCTTCTAGGCTCCATTGTTGTTCTTTTTTCATGTTGTTTCTTGCAGTTAGTCTGTGCAAACTTTTTTGCAGCAGCTAACTATGTGGTGCACTGTTTCTTCAGCTTCATTGCACAAAGGGCATTTGCTTTCTATTGCTGTCCTCTCAATTCCAGCTTTGTATGCATTTGTTATTAAGGCTTGATTTTGCATAGTCAGAATTAATGTGCTCAGTTTCTTTCTTCAACTTTCCTGCTCATAACCATTATCAGGTCTTATCTGTTTTGCTTTTGGGGGGTTTTAATGTTATGTTTTTTTTAAATTCATTGGCCATATAACACTTTATCTTGCAACAGTCCTTATAGTCTTCATTTCATCTTTCTAGCAATATGGCTGTAGCTTCTCAGTTTAGGACTGTGAACCACAAGTTGTCTCCAAGCCTGCAAAAGCAGATGCCTGTGTACTGTATGTGAAGAAGGCATTCCTTTCCAGGGAGAAATTCTCTGGCATTGAAAAAGCCCCAGCCACATTGTCATTCTGACTCTGCATCTCTCAGCAAGTAGGTTTTCAGCCTAGGTGTAATGAATTAATCAATGGCGGTTGTCTCATTGGTACAATGGGTGATTTTGCCAAGCACAACTGTCATTTATTCCATTGACATAACATAGCTGTCTGCCAGAAATGCACAATTGAAGCACTTTCTTCCTTGAACATGCCATTTGCTTCTCATAAGACAGCAGTATTCACATTAGACAGAGGCATGTTTCATTGGCTGTGAATGAACAACTATGGAAAGTCAAAGCCTCCTTGCAGGAGTTAAATCCCCAGTTTCAGTGAAAACATCCCTCCGTGTTATTGTAGGGGGTGAGAGACGCACTGATGAGAGGCTGCTTGTTTTCCATATGACTTTGGACAACAGACTTAGTTCTTCTTAAAAGTGTAATTCAGACATTTTATGAACTGTGTAACAATCACCTTGGCTTCTCATGATTACTTTGCCAAATATATAATTACCATACATCTAAGAGTGTTTTTCTGCTGCTGACCTGAACATTGCTAAAAGATTGAATCCTTTTATCTTTTAAAACCTATGCACACACCCATATCTCAACTAATTCCTTGAATCTTCTCTGGCAGGGTGGGGCATATTACAGAATACAGAAAAGAAACCTCACTCAAGCAAGCAGAAATCTGTTCACAAAATATTGTATTCAGCTCAATGTATAGTGTTCTGTCGGGCTCTCTGGTAGACTCCTCCCAAAAATTCACCGGTACAAATTTCAGACACACACATGTTTGAAAATTCAAAACAATGTTCTTTATAATGAAAGGGCAGCGCCGGACTTACCCGGCTGGCAGGCTTTGCTGGAGGGACCGGGAGACACGGTCCCTCATGGCGGCCGCCATCTTGGATCCCGGGCGAAGTCTCGCGATGCGAGACTTCGCTCGGGAGATCAGGACCTGATTGGCCAGGTTCCTGATTGGTCCGGGCGGGGCCTGCTTGCCCTATATAAGGGCGGGCAGGCCCGGGGCTCTCCCTTTTCGCCCGGACTGCAGTACAAGAGCAGACGTTCGTTCGTCTGCTCCGGCGGCCATTTTGTTTGGCGACCTCGTGCGAGGCGCCATTTTGTGGCCTGTAGTGAGCGCGAAAAGTCTTTCCAGTATCAGCGGAGCCAGCATCGGCTGGGCTCCGCTCCGGTTTGGAGCCTCATTGCCTTTTTTAGGGGAGGGAGGTGCTGCCTTCTGGTGGCCTCGCGGGCCCGCGGGGGTCGCTGGGTGGCTTGTGGCCTGGGATAAAGGCCTGGTGTTGGGCCTTGTCGCCCATTGGAAGGGGGGGATTAGCTTCCTGAGAGGGTTTTTGCACTGCTGAGGCCTGCTGCTTCAGGCAGGCCTTGCTCAAGTGGTGCAGGGTCCGTTGGGGGAGGGCTTGGTCCCGCCCTATCCCTTATTGTTTAATATTAGATTTGTGGTTGCGGTATGGCCCCTAAAAAGCGGCAAGCTAAGGCCCTCCCGGCCCAACCAGTGGTGCGGCCTAGGAGGGCTGCCAGGCCATCTGCCCGGGCTCGGGCGGTGGCAGAGGGGCCCCCGGGGGGGATCCCAGTGGGGGGGGGGGTTGGGTTTATGCCCACAGTCCCTCAACCCGAGATGTCCCCTTCTCTCTCCTGGGCCAGGGTCTTGGAGCGGCTTGACGACTTGGAGAGATGGCAGTCGGGGGCAGGCCCGGAGGGGCTTTCCTCGACTGCCACCGCAGCATGGGGTGCAGACCCCGAAGAGGAGTCCACCCCAGAGGGGCAAGTGGCCCACAGCGTGCAGATGGCCGGGACCGGGCAGGCGGCCCACACCGGGCAGATGGCCCACGCCGGGCAGACGGTCCAGTCGGGGCAGTGGTCATCGTTCCAGGGCCCAGCCAGGATGGGCCCACCATGGATGGCTTCTACCCCTTACGGGGCAGGTGAGGTTGCACCACATGTAGGCACATCACCGCGCCTGCCCGTACAGGGTCCTGGTTTCATCCCGCCCGCAGTAGGGGGGGGCAACAGTTTTATGGGGACTGCTGCAGGCACCTGTGGACAGGTCTGGTCTCCACCAGCTCCGCCATTAGGAGCGCCAGGGGTACCTGTCCCACCCGGGGCGGGGGTGGGGGGTTGGCTCCCTCCTCCACCGGCCATTATGCCACCGGTCCCGTTTATGTACCCACCGGGGCTTGGGGTGCTGGGCTCGGGGGCCACCACGGTGTGGGACCCGTTCGCCAGCATCAAACCTGGGGCCATCCCTTGTGGGTTGCCCGCGACGCCTTTGGGGTGCCATCTTCACCCGTCAGTTAAGGAGGCAATCTGGCGGGGGGAGTATGTTGATCTGTTCTCCATTTTAAACAGGGAGGTCCCTAAACAGGACAAGGAGGTGGTCCCTGGGGAGAAGGTTAAGAAAACAAAGGTCACAAAGTGCTTCAGCTCGTGGCTGTACGCCTTTCTGACCTTTGCGTCGGTGGTAATTCAGAGGCAGCCGGGTAGGGCCGCTGCCTTGCTGAAGTACATCGACCTTATAGCAAGGGCACATTTTGAATATGGGGGCACCATATGGAGGCATTACGACAAGGGGTTCAGGATGCGTATTGCCCATGACCCCTACTTGCCTTGGGATATGGTGGTTCCGGACCTGTGGTTCCAGGCCACGCATATGTCGGGGAAGGAGGGCTGTGATAGGACCGATAGCGGTCACTTTATGGAAGAGGAGCCCGCGACGCCCGCGCCGGCCAAGGCCGTGGCGGGTGCCGTTGGAAAAGGGGCCTCTTTGGTGTGTCACGAGTTCGCTGCAAAGGGGGCGTGTTTCCGTCCCATTTGCAGGTTTCGTCACGCCTGCGGAAGTTGTGGGGGAAATCATTCCGCAGCCGTGTGCCCCCGCCCCAAGAAGGGGATTGAAAAGAAAGGCTCGGGTCTCCCAAAGCCTCCCCCACCTGCTGGGGGAAAAGGGGCCCAGCCCAATTAATTTAATGGTGCTTGAGGGTTGGTTGGGTGACTACCACCCTCGCTCGAGAGCGGCCGCTCTCTTGCTAGGTTTTTCAGAGGGATTTAGGATCCCTTACCTGGGTGTTAGGAAGGCCTTCATGTCTGACAACCTTAGGTCGGTTGTTGGTCATGAAGACATTGTTAGGGAGAAGATTGGGAAGGAGGTGGCCGAGGGCAGGGTCCTTGGGCCCTTCTCGGAGCCGCCCTTCCTGAATCTTTGGGTGTCTCCCTTAGGTGTGGTCCCCAAAAAGGCGAGTGGTGAATTTAGGTTGATTCACCATTTGTCTTTTCCAAAAGGGGAGTCAGTGAATGATTTCATTCCTGACGAGCTGTGTTCCGTCCGGTATGCGTCCTTTGATGCAGCCGTGACTATGGTTAGGAAGTGTGGGGTGGGAGCCCTTATGGGTAAATGCGACATTAAGTCGGCATTCCGGCTCCTCCCCATACACCCAGACGACTTTGAGCTGTTGGGCTTCCATTTTGAGGGGGGTTATTACGTGGACAGAGCTTTGCCCATGGGGTGCTCTGTCTCGTGCTCGCTTTTCGAGAGTTTTAGCACCTTCTTGGAGTGGGCGCTCAGGAGGCAAAGTGGTCTGGGTACGGTCGTTCACTACCTTGATGATTTCCTGTTGGCGGGGCCTGCGCATTCAGAGCAATGTTTTGCTTTGATGCGGGACTTCGAAGCCCTTTGTGCTCAATTGGGGGTGCCTTTAGCATCTGAGAAGACCGAAGGCCCCGCCACCAGGATTACCTTTCTGGGTATTGAATTGGACTCAGAGGAGCAATCTTCTAGATTGCCCCTAGAGAAGTTGGTAAAGATTAAGCGGAAGCTTGACGAGGTCCTGAGCTGCCGGAAGGTGACCCTACGGCAGCTTCAGGAATTGGCAGGCATTCTTAATTTTGCCTGTCGGGTAGTTGTTCCTGGTAGGGCTTTCTCTAGAAGGTTGTATGACGTGATGAAGGGGCTCCGTTTGCCCCACCATCGTACCCGCCTTTGCGCTGGGGTCAGGGCTGACCTCGGCGTGTGGCGGGATTTCTTGGTCAGTTTTAATGGTCTGTCTTTCTGGAGGCACGAGCTTCTTTTGGAAGCTGAGTTGCAGCTCTGCTCTGACGCCGCGGGGACTTGTGGTTTCGGGGTAGTGTTAGGTGACCAGTGGTGCTGGTCGGCATGGCCTCCGGAATGGAGTGCCTCTTCGTTGGTTAAGGACCTGACGTTCTTGGAGCTCTTCCCCTTAATAGTGGCCTTGGAGCTTTGGGGGGAGCAGTTTAGGGACAAGACCGTGCACTTTTGGTGTGACAACCTAGCGGTTGTCCATGTGGTGAATGCCCTGTCCTTTAAGAGCGACAGGGTGATGCGGCTTGTCCGCCATTTTGTGCACAGGTCCTTGTCCCTAAACGCATTGTTTTTGGCTAAGCATGTCCCCGGGTTGGAGAATGGGTTTGCTGATGCCTTGTCCCATGGTCAGTTGTCCAGGTTTCGGACCCTGGCCCCGTGGGCCCGAGAGTTGCCAGAAGCGTTCCCCAGCCACCTCTGGAGTCTGGGAGGGATCCAGAGTGGTGGAGAGGCGAGGCATCCCGGGCAATCTCCTTGTCTGTAGCGCCCGGCACCCTCAGGGCATACCAGCGTGCAGGTAAGGAGTTTGGGGAGTTCAGGCAGGGCAGGGGTTACCAGCTTAGTTGGCCTGTCCCTGTAGAGCACTTGGCCGAGTTTTGCGTCCAGCTTAGGCAGCGTGGCCTGTCAGTTAGGACGATCCGGTCACGGTTAGCCGGCCTCGCCTTTCTGTCCAAGGCGGGGGGGTTTGCTGATCTTTCGGGTGACTTTCACATCCGAAAGATGCTGGAAGGTTGGCTTAGGGAGCAAGCGGGGGCCCCAGGTGACACTCGTCAGGCCCTGACGGTGGAACAGCTGTCTTTAATCAACGTGGTTTTTGACAGTCTGTGTTCCTCATTGTACGAGGCCCGTCTTTTTAGGGCGGCGGCTTGTGTCATGTTCTTTGGGGCCCTTCGGGTCAGCGAGGCCATGGCTTCGTCTCAGGCTGACACTTCGCTCCGTGCCTTCCAGTTCGCTGATCTGGCCTTTAGACAAGGGGGGGTTTCCCTTGTGGTGAGGAGGTCTAAAACGGATCAGCTACGCAGAGGGGTTACCATACAACTTAGTGCGGCCACCGACCAGTCGGTGTGTCCGGTGGCCGCCCTACGGCTTTATTGTGGTATGAGGGGGTCAGGTCAGGGGTACCTGTTTAAGCATTGTGACGGTACCCCTCTGACCTGTTTCCAATTTTGGGCTTTAGTATCTAGGGCGATGGCCCAGGTGGGCATGGATCCCGCCGGTTATGGAACGCATTCGTTCCGTATCGGCGCCGCCACTAGCGCGGCACTTTCTGGTTTCCCGGCCCATCGGATTCGGGAGATCGGCCGCTGGCGGTCAGCAGCATATTTGGGTTATGTTAGGCCCACTGAGGATCCTAGGCAGGGCTTAGGTTAGGTAACCTCTCTGTGTGTGTGTCCTCTTGCAGGTCCCCAGGCTAACACGAAACCGACGGCGCTGCTGTGTGGCCACAGCATGATTTTCTGGGCCGGCCGCGCGGCAGCCAGGAGCGCCATTGGGACCCACCTGTCCCTAGGGCAGTGGGTCAAGGTTACCTGGATGGGCCGGAGAGGTATGCGGTGGGAGGGTCTCCTACCGGCGTTGCTGGGCGGTCAGCATTCTGTGGCTGCGCCCAGCAATATGGGGGGCGGCTCCTGGAGTCGTGCCCAAGGGGGTCTGGGTGGGCAGCGTCCTGTGGCCGCACCCAGGTGGCTGGTATTGCACTTAGGTGGCAATGACCTGTGCATACTGGGAGGCCTGGCGCTGATCATCCAGGCACGCGAAGACCTGCGAAGGCTTCGTGAGGCATGGCCCACCACGCAAGTGGTGTGGTCAGAAATATTGCCTAGGATTGTGTGGAGGGACGCCTCTTCCCTTAGGGCCATTCACCGGGCTAGGCGACGGGTGAATAGGGCTATGGGTAAAACGGTTAGAGAATTGGGTGGAGTGGTAGTACCTCATCCCCTTATATCAATAGCCCGGCCATGGCTTTACCGGGATGATGGCGTTCACCTGTCTGAGCAGGGGAACGCCATTTTCTTACAGGACCTGCAGCGGTCTCTGCGTGAGCTGGCGCAGCTAGAGGGGGGAGTCGGGGGGCCAAGATAGAGATCTGACCCCCGCTCCTGTGGCAGGTTAGGGGCGGAAAACTGGGTGGTTTAGCAACCGCGCGTTCTCCCTTGGGCATCTTTGGGGATGATTGACAGGTTCTCCGCAAGCTCATGGAGGGAGTTTCTGCCTGAGCAGCTGGGGGGAACCTGTCCTTGGGTCCTGCACCTTTAATTCCCCGATTCGGGTTAGCCGGTGGGACCCCCCTCATGCACAGCATGGCAGAAAAAGGTCACAGGTGATGGCCTGGCCCTCACCTGGACCTTGAATCGAGATATGCCCATGAGTTGCCCAGGAATGTTTGTTGGCATAACATCATTTCCGCCCCGGAAGTATTTGTTTGACCCTGCAGGTCCATTTCCGGGTCATAGTTGTTTATGCTAATTTATGCAAAGTATTTGAATAAATTATGCAAATTTATGTTAATAAAAATGACCCAATTTTAAATCCAGCTCTGGTGTCCGTGTCGTTACTCCGTCTCTCCAGCAAGGGCAGCGCCGGACTTACCCGGCTGGCAGGCTTTGCTGGAGGGACCGGGAGACACGGTCCCTCATGGCGGCCGCCATCTTGGATCCCGGGCGAAGTCTCGCGATGCGAGACTTCGCTCGGGAGATCAGGACCTGATTGGCCAGGTTCCTGATTGGTCCGGGCGGGGCCTGCTTGCCCTATATAAGGGCGGGCAGGCCCGGGGCTCTCCCTTTTCGCC
Source organism: Erythrolamprus reginae (assembly GCF_031021105.1). NCBI lineage: Eukaryota > Metazoa > Chordata > Lepidosauria > Squamata > Dipsadidae > Erythrolamprus > Erythrolamprus reginae. Next base: position 290,081,093 of record NC_091951.1, read on the forward strand.
CGGACTGCAGTACAAGAGCAGACACCCGCCCGCCCTCCACTATTTTGCAGTGTGCTTAGGGGTCGCCCTTAGGGGGCCGAATGGGAATTTTTTGCAGTTCTGCCTCTTAGCTGAGCTGTTTTTTCGCCCATTCCACACTGAGGTGCTGGATGTGCGGTTAGGGGGTGCTTGCATTAATTAGGTTAATTGGCTTACCTTTGGTCATTTGGGTAGGCAGGTTAGGGGCGGAAAACTGGGTGGTTTAGCAACCGCGCGTTCTCCCTTGGGCATCTTTGGGGATGATTGACAGGTTCTCCGCAAGCTCATGGAGGGAGTTTCTGCCTGAGTAGCTGGGGGGAACCTGTCTTTGGGTCCTGCACCTTTAATTCCCCGATTCGGGTTAGCCGGTGGGACCCCCCTCATGCACAGCATGGCAGAAAAAGGTCACAGGTGACGGCCTGGCCCTCACCTGGACCTTGCATCGAGATATGCCCATGAGTTGCCCAGGAATGTTTGTTGGCATAACGTCATTTCCGCCCCAGAAGTATTTGTTTGACCCTGCAGGTCCATTTCCGGGTCATAGTTGTTTATGCTAATTTATGCAAAGTATTTGAATAAATTATGCAAATTTATGTTAATAAAAATGACCCAATTTTAAATCCAGCTCTGGTGTCCGTGTCGTTACTCCGTCTCTCCAGCAAAGTCACTTAAACTAAGCCCTCTTTTGGTATAGCAAAGAGCACTCGTCTCCAAACAAACTGGTAATTTGTACAAGTCCCTTATCAGTTCTGTGATACTTAGCTTGCAGCTGTGAGGCAATTCACAGTCCTTCTTTCACAAAGTGACACACACTTTGCTCTGGTTTAGTTTCAAAGTGGGGAAAAATCAGCACACAAAAAGTCAAAGTCAGTAAAGCAGTCAAGAAACACAACAATCAGATAATCCTCCACAATGGCCAAACCCACAGGCTGCTATTTATAGCAGCCTCCCTAATTACCACAGCCCCACCCAACCGCAGGTGGCCTCATTTTCTTTGATAATAATCTCTCAGTTGTTGTTGCCTATGCATCGCTCTCAGCATGCGTGGCTGTATCATTAACTCTTGTTCTGAATCCAAGGAGGAGCTAGATAATTGATCTCCTTCTGAGCTGTCTGCCACACTCTCCTCCTCCCTGTCACTCATGTCTTCTTGGTCAGAGGAGCCTTCATCATCAGATTCCACCAGGGGCAAAACAGGCCTGCAGCATGTGGATGTCTCCCCCACATCCACAGTCCTTGGGGCAGGAGCTGGGCCAGGGCTAACAACAACATATAGTATTGAGTCACTTCATGGAAAGTAGGCAGGGAACTGTGCCAATCTCTCTCTCTCCCTCCCTCCCTCCCTCTCTCTCTCCCCCTCTCTCTCCTCCCCCTTTCTCCCTCTCCCCCCTTGCTCCTACCCCACTCTCACTCCCTTCCTCCCCATTTTACAACATAACACTATTTTAGCATAAAGGAAGCCTCAGTGCAATTTCTCATTTTCTCTCCATAATATTTATGCAATAAGGAATGAGTGAGAACATGATTTTCCATTTCAGCACAGCTAGGACTTATAATGCATGAAATGAAGTGAGAAGTTTAATCTTCTAAGCAATGAAATGTCATATGGAGTTACTTGTTCTCCATTGCTGTACTCTCTCCTTGGAGTTATGCCCTTTTCCAGAGACTGAAAAGTTCTTTCCTGATGATGTCAGCTACTCTGATAGCCCATGGATTCCCACTGTTATGATTCAGATTTTTCCATTGGAAAACTATGTTAAATCTTTGCTATATTCCTTCATCGTTTTTCTACATTCTATCACTGGGCAAAAATATGATTGTAGTAAAAATATGTCATTGTTTAATTAAATTCTTGGTTAAAAGAAAATTGAGTTGGAATGTCATCCTTATCTGGATGCTGTAGTTTATTTGTGGTTCTTTTATTGTTGTTGTTGTTGTTGTTCAATTAAACATGCTTGTGATCTTATGAAACTTGATTGACTTAGTTTCACTGTCTATGTTGCAATTCTTACAATCAGAAACATTTGTTTTTTCACACTTTTTCAAAACAAAGAGCAGAGATGACTTTATAAAGTTGTGTTTTAAATCAAATAAAAGGCATCCTTTAATGAAAGGAAAGCGATTTCCTTGTAAATGGGCTATTTCTCATATGTTTCTTATTCAGAATGCCTCTGTTTGCCTTGGAATTTGCATTTGATGACCAAATTTGGATAAGGCCCAGCGGCTGTCTTAGATAAAAATTATTGTAACTCTAACAAGACAAATGACTTTTTTTCTGAGAGTGTGGAAGCAAGTACCACCCCTACTGCAATGAATTTTGACATGTTAACTGTGTGTTTATATCTTCATATGATAAACAATTTGTTGTCAGCAAAAAGAGAGTCTGGATTATATACATGGTTACAAAATGCTATCTCGTAACAGAAAAATAAAATCTTGTCAAAGTAAATGTGTTATCAGATATGAACCACAGTCTTTTCCACCAAGAAAAACCGTAAATGAGAATATATGAGAAAAACTGTTTTTAAATGTGCAGGAGAGATATATCATATATATTTGTTGCTGTTAGTTGCAAAGTCGTGTTTGACTCATCACAACCCTATGGACAATGTTCCTCCACGCCTTCCTGTCCTCTACCATCCTCTGCAGTCCATTTAAGCTCATGCCTATTGCTTCAGTGACTCAATCCAGCCAACGTATTCTCTGTCACCCCCTTCTTTTTTTTTACCCTCAATCTTTCCCAGCATTAGGCTCTTCTCCAGTGACTCCTTCCTTCTCATTTGGTGGCAAAAGTATTTGAGTTTCATCTTTAGGATCTGGCCTAAAGAGCAGTCAAGATTGTTCTCTAGAACAATTATCCACGGTTGACCTCTCCAGATTCCTAAGAGGTCAGTAAGGGGCGAGTACAAGTGCAGTAGAGTGCCTTCCATCCCCTGTCCTATTGCTCTCCTATATCTCCTATACCTTTCTTCTATTCCTATATCTCTTCTTCTATTCTTTCTATTCTTTCATTGATATGTTGATATGTACATATATATATATGTATCACATATATATATATATATATATATATATATATATATATATATATATATATGTATGTATCACATGTTTTTTGCTGAAATTTTAAAATTTAGGGAGACTAGGATGGCACCATTTCAGCCTTGTTGTGGCCTGATCAGCTAGCCACGCCCTTACTGGGATTTGATCTGGCAGCTTCTGCCTTATAAGGCAGAGAATTAACAGCTGAGCCACCAGACCTGATCCCTTCAGCTCTGTACCATGGAGGGGCTATATGTTTTTTATGTCTCTGGTATATTGAAGGAACGTCACAGCTCCTTTTTGCCTCTAGGCCCAACCCAGGGCCATTTCAAGGCAGTTAATTTATTCATAGCCAACAACTATATTCTGTATGTATCACATGTTTTTTTGCTGAAATTTTAAAATTAAGGGAGACTACAATGGCACCATTTCAGCCTTGTTCTGGCCTCATCAGCTAGCCACACCCTTACTGGGATTTGATCTGGCAGCTTCTGCCTTGTAAGGCAGAGAATTAACAGCTGAGCCACCAGACCTGATCCCTTCAGCTCTGTACCAGGGAGGGGCTATATGTTTTTTATTTCGGATGAAAGTATTTTGGTAGCTCTTTCCTTAAGTTTGCCTTGTTTAAATCTCCCAAAATAATGGCCAGTGAATTGGGGTATTTGGCTTCAACCTCCATAATCTGATGAATTCTTAAAGTCTTGTTTACACAGGCTTATGGATGAATATACACTGCAATTAGTAGGAAAAAAGTAAACTCTGGAGGAGAATAAAAGGGTTTTCAGTTGATAAGTAAGGGCTCCAAGTTATCCTCACACATTTTTGTATTATAGTTGTGAGACCAGCTGTTGTTGATATATTTACATAAGCTTTCTTCCTTCTCCCATCCTCGATAATTCTACCATCTTATCTGCTCTAAGTATCTGAAAACCTGATATATGCATGCTATTGTCATCAATTTCCCCATTTAGCGAGGATTCAATAAAACATAGGGCAGATGCATTGTGAAAATCAGAATTGCATCTGTTTAAAAGCAGTATTTCATCCATCTTGTTAGCAAGTGAACATAAATTGGTAAGAAAGATTGAAGGGAGCAGGATTAAACTTAACCCTAACCATTATTTCTTAGAGATAGAGACAGAGAGACAGACAGATAGGCAGACTGACCGACTGATAGACAGACATATATATATACACACAGAGAGTAAGCATTAGTACAGAGCAAAAGGGATATTGATGCTGAATCTTATGATGTTCACACTTTAAACAACTCTTCATTCAGTAGGTTACCATATAAAATTTCTACGTGCATATCTCCCATATCAAAATATAACCAAAAACAAATGAAAGAAAAATATAATTTCTATCCCTTTTTCCTGGAGGCAATAGTCTTTGGTTTTTCCTTTTTCTTTTTTGCGTCACATAGAAATGAACTGATTTTTTAACGTAGTTTTTTTCATCCAGATGTTTTTCACAACTTATTTGGAAGTCTATTAAAGATCTCAACAAAAATGGGCTCTAGGTGGACAGTAAAATATTCTTCTCCTGGGAAATCTTTAAAATATAGACTGTCTTATAGAGCCTCCATTGAAAATAATATGTTCTAAAATATATTGTTAATTATTTCTTTGTATTTTGGGTAGATTGCACTTTGCTGATGTTATTAAAATGGCTATCCAACTATTATCTTTTAACTGTTGGCACATGCAGAGAGAATCAATCTGCACAATCCACAGGCTTTCCAATAAACCTGGCAAGCAATGGGAAATTGTTAGGCATGTACATAGCGAAATGTATGTGAAATTGTGTTTTGTTCAAGAAGTCCTTATTTTTGAAAAGCAATGAAATGATTTTTTTGCTTATCAAATCACATGCAGTCATCTGAAAAATTCCATACAAAGAAAAAGAGAGAAAATACAACTATATATTTTTCTTTTTTGGAACAGTCAATAGGACACAATAGTCCATCTACAATGTTGAGAATCACCATTATTCTAAGATTCAGGAAGCTGCAGGTTTCAGGAGTTTTTCAACACTTCTGTAGTGTCCTGTCCTATTAAATTTGTACCATCTGCTCCAGTAGTGGGTTCTAAAACCCTTTAATACCGGTTCACCCTCGCACGCATGCAATGCTTCTGCATATGTGCAAAAGCATCCCGGGTGGGTGGATAAAACCTCCTGCCACCGGTGCTACCAGTTCTTAAAACCAGGCTGAACTGCTCCCAGAATTAATACAATTCTGGACTTTTAGAAGCAGGGAAATAGCTTCAAGAGCTGGGATTAGAATATATAAACAGAACAAAGTTAGATCATTTATTTGCATATGTGAAAGAATGGGGAGGGAGGAGATTCTATGTAGCAAAATCTGGGGTGGGATGGAAATCAAGATAGTAATTCTAAATCCAGGACAATCTATTAATGATTCAGTGTTTTCATCCTGAGTCTCAGCTGATAAGCACATTCTTTTCTTTAGTTTTCTCACGTGCATTATCCCTCCCTTCTTTTTTAAAAAAAGCAATCCTCTTAAGGTTTGCATTAAGGAATGAACGAGTGTGATGAAAGATACTTTTTTCTTAATACCTCATCAACTGCTTGTGTAAATGTTTCATTAACATACTGCTTGATCGCTATTAATGTTGTCTCTTTCCCTCCCCGTTGCAATAATTCTGTTCCCTGCACATATCTGACATGCAAGTCCTTCTCTGTAATTGCTTCTGTTTTGTTCTACTGTGTTTTTCTTTAAAGAAATAGGTAGTAATGATGGGGGACAAATTTATGTGTTTACATTGAATGCAACTTATCTGGGTTTGCATTTTTAAAATTCTCTCAAAACTCAGGGAATCTTTCAAAAACGGACTAAAACTCAGTTACCTTTCAAAAATGTACACTTTTTCAAATTGTCTAGTGAAATGCATTCTGGTTTTTTTTAAAGTATGCTGAAGAAAAATCAGCACAAGATAATTTTAAATGCTGTTAATTATAATAATGCATTATATTAGAATAATGCATTTGAAGGGGAAATGGCAAAAATAGTGTGCTTTAAACAACATTGTAATGAAAAGCCTTTTCTTTGTTCAAATGCATTAGAGTGGAAATGAAACAGAAAAATGGTTCAGAGGCTGGGTCTGCCATTACTCCTACATTCAGATGTTGGCTTCAGGTTCTCTTGGCCATTCAAGCAAATATGCAACTTGCATAAGCGGAGGTCCTTCTTTGTTGAGATTCCCCATGACACCAAAAGCTTTACTTTGTCAAAGCAAATACCTTCCCAGAGGTAATACGAGAGAGTAGGAGGCAGAATTATAACAATGCGAGTTTAAATAATATTATACAAGATATACAAATCTTAGTGCAAGCTCAAAAGAGAGAGAGAAAGAGAGAGAGAGAGGGAGAGAGAGAGGGAGAGAGAGAGAGAGAGATCAAATTGATATGGGAAGAGAAAGAACTTCATTTAGAAAAGAAAAAGCTGAAAGAAGCCAAACTGGACAGACATGCTAAAATGAAAAACGAGGAAAAACTGAATTGTCAAAATTGTCTCTGTTTAACAATCTCGGGAACTTAAAAGCAAATATGTTTAAAGATAATGTGGGTGTCCGTATGTGTTGTGCATATTTAATAGTACAAACATTTATAGTCCTTATGCAAGACACACATTGAATTTGCAGTGTTTCCAAGGATAGATCTACATTTTAGAAATATCCATGCTACTTACACAATTTAGTCCTGTTTCCCTAAACCTGTGCAGAGGAAAAGAACAGCAGCCTCTTTTAACTCATACAGGAGCCCCAAAGCAAAGCTATATTTGTAGTCACTTGAACACAAGGACAGTTGCCAGCATGATCCTGCTTTTTCATGTTCTGGACCATACAGAGAGCTAAACTCACATTCCAGGCAAAAGAGCTCACTCCCTTTGGAGAGTGGAAAAAGGAGAGTCTGGGACATTAATGGCCTCATTCTCTCCTCATGTTGAACACGCCCACGCTTGAATAGGATTGTAGCACTCAGAAAAAAAGGGGGGCTGTTTTTTGCCAGTAAGAAACAAAGTAGACATGTGTCTCTTAAATAACCAACTGCGATGGCCTCTGGCTATTCACTTCTGAAGTGTTTGTTTCTGTGGTAATGCTATATAGTCTAAATCAACACTACTTCAATAGCGTGCTTTTTGCTAAGAGACAAGTCCAGCTTTCCATCATCAGACAATTTCCAATTTAGTTATTTTCAGATGCATGGACTGGGACAACATATTAGTACCGAGAAAGTTTTAAAAATACTTATCTCAGAAGGCAGTGACAAACTTCCTCTGTAGGAAAAAGATACTGAAGAAAACAACAATGTCTGTACATAGAAACAAACATAGAAGACTGACTGCAGAAAAAGAGCTCATAGTCCATCTAGTCTGCCCTTATACTACAGTAGTCCCTCACCTATCGCTGGTGTTACGTTCCAGACCTGGCCGCGATAGGTGAAATCCGCGATGGGGAATTTATCGACTGATAGTACTTATTTAAGTATTTATATTGTAATTGTTTGGTAAGTTTTCATTGTTTTAAGTGTTTATAAACCCTTCCCACACAGTATTTATTTTAGATACAGTATTTAAATACAGTATTTACAACTTTAGATATTTTTTTTTTTTAAAAACCTGCCGATCGAGTTTGGCGGGCTGTTTAAATCTGCCGATCGACTTCCTCAGAAACCCGCGATGAAGTGAAGCCGCAGTAGGTGAAGCGCGGTATAGCGAGGGACTACTGTATTTCCTGTATTTTATCTTACAATGGACATATATTTATCCCAGGCATGTTTAAATTCACTTACTGTGGATTTACCAACCACATCTGCTGGAACTTTGTTCCAAGGATCTACTACTCTTTCAGTAAAATAATATTTTCTCACGTTGCTTTTGATCTTTCCCCCAGCTAACTTCAGATTGTGTTCCCTTGTTCTTGTGTTCACTTTCCTATTAAAAACACTTCCCTCCTGGACCTTATTTAACCCTTTAACATACTTAAATGTTTCGATCATGTCCCCCCTTTTCCTTCTGTCCTCCAGACTACATAGATTGAGTTCATTAAGTCTTTCCTGATACGTTTTATGCTTAAGACCTTCCACCATTCTTGTAGCCTGTCTTTGGACCCGTTCAATTTTGTCAATATCTTTTTGTAGGTGAGGTCTCCAGAACTGAACACAGTATTCCAAATGTGGTCTCACCAGCGCTCTATATAAGGGGGCCAATACTCTATATAAGGGGATGTACAATAGTCATTAAGAGTCAAGATCAATTCAAGTGTCTTTATAGTACAGAGTATTACATTTTTCCTCACTGCCATGTTTATTCTTTCAATTAATGTGACGTTAAATATCCTCTTTGCCATACCAGAGAAAAATATGTTTCCACCTGTGCATTTACCAATTTTAACAGACTTGGTTATATACACATGATTGAGGACTATGAGAAGAGTTTCTATATTGTTTCCAAGTTACCCAATGTATTGCTGGAATTTTAATCTGCGTCAAATATCATTCAAATAAAGCAGGAGTATGCAGTTCCAATATTTGCAGAACGAGTAAGATCATACCCAAAATAACTATATTTTTCAGGAAACAAGGAATAAGAGCTTTTAGAGAATATGCTTTGTTAGCCTTTATGACGTATGGGAGGTCAATAAATATTTCTATCCCATTCCAATGTTTATTTGCATAAAAATATTTGAACAGTTCATTTTTAAAATTAGGATTTTAGTACCAGAAAAGAGAAGTTAGTTTATATTTTCTCTAAAGTAGTTTTCTAAGTTGACCTCCCCTTGAACCTCATGCTTAAATCACTGGAGAAATCACATGTTCCTGTCTGGAGGGCAATTTAATTAGGAAAATCTCAGTGGACAAAGAGCTAACTTCATTACCAATGCCACTATTCAAAACAAAATCAGATAACCATCGCAGGCCCAGGCCCAGCTATGTTTTACCCAAAGCAGAGATGTGATTATATACGTCTCGTCTATTTTGGCCCCGATGTGACATCTGAAGTGGGAATTTTAAGCTTAGAACTCATATGCTTAGGTATTATACTATAGTATATTGAGCGCCATATCTCTAGCAATCTGATTTTCATATGCAATTGGCAGAGGGGTGTGCTTTACTTAAAATAATAAGAATGTAAATTTAAAATAAATGTTATGATATACATAACCTGCTTAACATAACCTGTTAAAAGTAAAGTTTGTCTTGAATTTTCCAGCAATAAAATTAAAGTGGGTTGCCATTCTCTTCGTCTACACTGTTTTTCAAGTCTTATAAACAACTTTGGATTTTTCTAGTGTCTCTTAATACAAAATAACTCAAGGTCTTCTTAGGGTTATTTTTAGTTAGTTACTTGGGATTAGCCAAGGAGATCTAAGTGATTCTGGTCTCAATACTAGTATATGTATGTACTGTATATCGGATTCACATCTACGATCATTCCCCTTGCCTTTTGGATTTTAGGAAGGGACAGGAAATTTAGCTTTGAACTGGTGGTGGTGATAATATGGAGCCTGCTAAATGACTATGCTGTTGGTGAGTTGAATAATGTTTTTAATTGTTTTAATTGTTTTTAAGATATTTCCATAGATTTTAGCTGTATGATTTTGGTCATTTTTGTATTGGGGTTTTTTCCTGTTTTTATTTTGTGAGCCACTCAGTCATGTAGGTGAGATGAGAATCAATATAAACTGAATGAATACATAAACAATACGTAATGATATATTCAGGGTTGGGCTACAGCCTGGACAGGGGGGAACGCAGTGGGGTAGCAAAAATGGAGCTCCACCCCAGAGCACCCAATTTGCACTGAAAGATGTTGAAAGAAAATGTATAAGCCACACCCACAGTGTGGTAGTGAAAATTTTGGTAGCCCTTCACTGGATATATTGTATATATATACCGGTAACTGTGTCACTGGGATTATTATTATATAGTTGTGTCTGAAGTTCAGCTTGGTTCTCCAACCAGAGTGTAAATTAGAATGGCAAAACAATAGCCATCCAGATGTTGTTAAACTTAATTCAACTATGGAACAGCAGTCTCTCAGATACCATTTTTAAGAAAACACTATTGTTGTTGCATCAGGTTTGTGGACTGAAATGTTATGTTCTTGTTCATTCTTATGTTAGGCGAAAGTTATCAAAGTTTTGATTATACTTATAGTTACTTTAAGGTTGTAGGCTGTATCCATGGGTGGAGTGCTGGGGGTTTAGAGGGGTTCGGGAGAATCTCTAGCAAAGATTCTGTGCAGTTTGGAGAACCTCCAAATCCCAATTCTATCTGGCCACCCCACCCTACCCCTCCCAGCAGTTTACGCACAGCCTGTTTTGGATGCAGGTAAGTGCAGGGTGTGCACGGAGGCTTGTGGAGGATGAAAAATGGGAAGTTCAGGGCCTCCGTAGCCTGGGGAGGCTGTTTTTGCCCACACTGAGGCTCAAGGAAAGACTTTGCAGTCTGGGGAGGGCAAAACACCCCCTCCACCATGGTGCAGGAGGCCAACTAAGGCACACTCACCATAGCCATGCCCACCCAACAACTGGGCAGAAAGCCCCCTTGCTAAAAAATTTGAAGCCCACCCCTGGCTGTATCGTATTATTGTTTTGTTTTCTTTTATTACATCATTTTTAATCTAATTTATGGAATTTGAGATACAGAGCATTCAGAGGTATTATCAATTATATTGCCCTTTAGTTTTATTATAATAAATAAATAAAATCACTTTTATCCAATTTGAGCAATAGTGAAAAAAGTTGAAAATTCTCTAACCTAAATTAGACCAATTGTAGTTGCCTTGCTTCAGACAATATAAGAAATTGAGCTTAGTTTTTAAAATGTATATGGAAATTTCTGATCTTCATCAATGTGTGAAAGAGAAGGAAAAAGATGTGGAGATGAAGATTTTGCAAGTCACCTTGCCTAAATCATATACAAGGAAACATTGTTTTCCATTATATGTTTATCTGGCTAAAGTTAAAGAACAGAGTTGTATTATTTTATATTATGATATTAAATATATGTACCGCATTTTCCCAGATACTTTATTATTTGCAGGAAATAGATTGGAGGAAGAAAATATAAGACAGCTAGTGAAAAGTTTCTGTATGAAGACTGTGCTACAGCGGGAGGAGAGGGGATTAAACAGTTGACAAACAGAATATTTTTTGTGACTATGGGAATCCCATTTCCAGGGAAACTAAGGCTAGAAAGCTTAGGCACAGCATCTCACAGTTAATTAAAGGAATGAGTGGAAAGCATCAAGACTGCCTCCCTTCTCTATGAATAATTCACTGCTATATCCATTATTAAAGACTGTTACTTCACCACAATGATTTCCAGCCTGAGATAGATTGGTCTCAAAAATGAGAGATAAATTGCAACAAGGCCTACAGCTATATTAATAAATTGATCTGAACATTTATTTGCTCATCTAATTAGTACTGTAGTTTTTCCAAATAGTGGGATAATGTATTACTTTGACAGCCTTTACCTCGTGTAAGATATAATTAACAGGTTTTTATTATATATAAATTTGCATGTATGTGTGTGATCGGTGTATACGTATATGCATTGACCATGGACTTGTTCACTTAAGACAGTGTATTGCAGACATGTTCAGAAGTTAATATACTGCTCAACAATTGTACTGCAAATGTCCAGCCTCTTGGGATTGTAGATTGTTAATTGACTTTTAAAATGCTCTCCGGCTACCATCTTCTGCAAGAAACAGAACTGTATTTATTGATATTGTATCTTTTCAGGATTTTGAAAGCCAACTTGAGAGGCTGGATAGCTAAAAGACACATATTAATGCTTAAAAAAAACTAGGCGAGCCAAGAAATTAAAATACCTTTGTGTTGCACGTAATGGAGAAAATTAGTTATTGAAATTTTAAAGTTTCGTGCTTTGTCTTTTTTAAAAGACATCTCTGTTTTTTCCTAAGCTGTTTATTCTTAATCAGGAAAACAACTGTAATTAACCCCAGGGCCACAGATGGTCCTCTGCTCTGTGTCTGTCACCTCACCCATGACTTAAAAGCTCCCACTAGAACTTCCTAATCAGATAAATGGCAGAGAACATTTGTTACCATGTCTTCTAAATCCTCCACCCCTCCATTATATATTTGTTAATTGCTTCTGAGCATGTGCAGCAGCTGCATATGCTCAAATTTTTCCTCCACTCCCATGTTAATAATGTTATTACTCAGAAATATTTCCCACCTTAATACGGTAGCTATTTATTTTATTTATTTATTTATTTATTTATTTATTTATTTATTTATTTATTCATTCATTCATTCATTTGTCCAATACACAAATACATAGGAAGAAAAATAGACATGTAGTAATATATATAAGGGTAAAAGTGAACTTAGAGGAGAGGATATATGAAAGAAAGAAAATATATATGATAAGTGAGAGAAAGGAAAGACAATTGGACAGGGGACAAAAGGCACACCAGTGCACTTATGTACACCCCTTACTGGCTTCTTAGGAACCTGGAGAGGTCAATCGTGGAGAGTCTAAGGGGGGTTAGGGGTTGACACAATTGAGTCCAGTAATGAGTTCCACGCTTTGATAACTCAATTGTTGAAATCATATTTTTTACAGTCAAGTTTGGAGCGGTTCATATTAAGTTTGAATCTGTTGCGTGCTCTTGTGTTGTTGCGGTTGAAGCTGAAGTAGTCATTGACCGGTAGGACGTTGCAGCATATGATCTTGTGGGCAATACTCAAATCGTGTTTTAGGCGTCATAGTTCTAAGCTTTTTAGGCCCAGGATTGTTAGTCTATTTTCGTAGGATATTCTGTTTCGAGTGGAGGAGTGAAGGGCTCTTCTGGTGAAATATCTTTGGACATTTTCAAGGGTGTTGATGTCTGAGATGTGGTATGGGTTCCAGACAGATGAGCAACCACACTCATGCTTAGAAAGCTTCAGTCTAATCCTAGAAAATAGGTGTTCACTGAGGATTACTATTTCTTCCTTCTCAATATGGGATAAAATAGTTTTCCCATATTTACATTGTGACCCTGTATCTGATGGTGTTGCAGCCAAGTCAAGACCCTCTACTTTTCATTCCAAACTATGAACTTTTCAACCTTTCATCCTTCCATTGCTTATCTTGCCAAAGAAATGGATGTTCAGTGACCACAGGAGAGGGGACTTTCCTGTGACAGTATACAGTAGCCAAATGATGTGGAGTATACAGTAGCCAAATGATGTGGAGATTTTCCTACAGTGAAATGAAGCACAGCAGATAATATTAGCGGATGCAAATATTACTTTTGATGGATAGCAGGAAAGATGGGTGGAAGTTATCTTTCCAGCAAGCTGCATAACAGCAGAGGATGACCCCATGTGTTCCCGCCTTCAAGAAATGATCAGCGGTCTGTTCTCAGGAGAAGTCAAGCTTGTCATGTGGATCATTCTTGAAAAGACTTAGGAAGTGTTATTCAAAGTGGTTTTATCATTGCAAACTAAATTCATTTAAGAGGGAAATCAAGGAATATGACATGAAAGAAAAAAAAGGACCACCGTATAATAAATTCTGAAGTAACTTTACACCCATAATTAATGATAAATTTGCATGTGTTGAGCTCGTTTGTAATTCAAGAATTAGAAGTCTTGAATTCTAATTCCTAAGTCAGAGGAAATTGGAATAGTTGCATACATCCATTTCATGTTGGTTACTTTCGGGAAGGATATCAAAACTGATTTCATATTCAAGGGTTTTGGAGAGTGGGAAGTGGGGAGCATTTAAATAGTGGGGCAGAAGGCTGGAGCAGGAAATTAGATTTTTTTTAAAAAAAAAGTCTGCAAAAAGCAGTCAATCATATTCATCCCCCTTGTATCCTAAGCAGCTGTAGTCAGCAATTTAAATCAAATAAAGCATGTTTCCAGCACACTGTTAGTGATTTTATCCAATAACTGTTGTTTCTTTTCTTTCAGAAATTTAATTTGCTTCTGTTATGCCAAGGTCACAGATTGGGAAATCTTCATGAACGTTAAGTGTCTGCTTTGATGCCAAGGGTCAGTGCATTAGTACAAAGGGGAAATTAATCCAGTGTGCCAGCACACCCAATTATATTTAAATCACTTTAAGTGAATGACTGTGGGTTCCTTTTCTTCATTTCCATCTGGACCGGCAGAGGCAAATCAAAGGAGAACTTCACACATGAATATTCAAGACGAAATATTGCTTCATTGTCAGCTCTAATTGCTAGTTTTACCTTATTAGTAGAAGCTTTTCTGAAGCTGAGGCTTACATCCATTTGTTTGCACACTGTTATTAGTCAAGACTCACTGAAGTCTTGTAATTAACACCTCCACATTATCTCATGCAGTGAAAGTAAAGAAAAACACATATGACTCACTTTGTTTCGGCTTTGTTCTTGTTTGCTGTAGCCAGGTCCTTAAGAGGGATATAGGTTTATCACAATGCCATATGGGAAGCAAAACTATGACAGTTTATCCATCATTCCACTCCCCCCTCCCGCCCACTCCCACCAAACACTGTGTGGAAGTATACTACTAACTCAATACCAATCAGCTGTAAAACTACAGAACCTAGCATTATATTGTATATCCTATATCTATTTAAATAATATTGTGTGTGTATGTTGAATGCTATGGTAGCCTACTGATGAAGACGCTTGCTCCTACTCAGAAGGTGGAGAGTTCAATCAGCAGCAGATGTTTTTCTCCTAGAACACAAAGAAAAATATATCTGGTGTAAACTCTGCCTGGTGTCAAGAAGGGCATCTGGGCAGTAAATGCTGATACCCTGAATTAAGGGATTATAGGGCTGTACAAACAGGTGCATTTGTGTGTGTACTATAGACATAAACTGAGCATGACACACAGGCATGCATAACAAATAATCTGTTTTTCTAGGGATAGTATAACTGATTTATTTGAGATGCTCTTGGGTTTGAATAGCTTTGAATCTAAGCAAGATTGATTTAAACAGATTTTGCAAAAGTATAAACCTAAGTAAACCGCCTTATAATAGCAGCCATTATTCCAAAATTACTTTGATGTGTCTATTCAGAGAGAGATAGTATATTTTCAAAAATTAGCTTTTATTCAGAAAGAATGGGGGGGTTTTCTACATAGTACTTTCAACAAGTACTAAAACAATACATTTCTCAACCTTAGGAACTTGAAGATATATGGACTTCAATTCTCATAATTCCCCAGCCAGCCAATTCTAGTTGAACTCCACACATCTTCAAGCAAGCTGCCAAGGTTGAGAAATAGTATATTACAGAACTGTTCTGTTCTGTTGAATGGTTTCTCAGTTATATTTTTTGTCCAAGGAGCAAGAACATTAAAAGGACTTTTGATGGAATCTGTCATATCCAGAAGGATAAAATAAAGCTTGTTTGAAAAATGTGGGGTAGTCAAATATTTTCCTGATATTCTATGTCCAGCAACCATCCAGTTCTGATGTATCTTGTGTAAATTCCCATGTCATTTGAACAATAAATAAGCCCCCTTAATTATTTTTCATCAATCATAACATTTATTACAATTCGTTAGTTCCATACAGCTGTCTTGAGATTTTGCAGGTTTCATCTCTGTTTGTGATATTGGGTGAAAGCTGGCGATCACCTCCATTCCAAATAATGCAAGACTTCTTATTATGCAATAACAATGAAGATATTGTTTTTAAATACTATCCTTTGGGGATTTTGCTCTTATTTTAGATAGGGCCATGAATTTAAGTTGTATAGCAATTTCCCAACAAAATATGGGGGAAATAATTATATTTTTATAATATAATTATAATATATTACATATAGAATGTAAATGCTTCTGCACCATGTGATGATATATATATTAACACAATATTCTGAATACTTCCTTCCCTTAAAAAGGCACAATTTGATCTGGAACCTTCATCCATTTTGCCAATAATGAATTGAAACAAGTTTATTTATTATTTAAAAAACGAGAATAAAAAACCCCTCTTGCACTGCCTTTCATTATGACTGGCTTTATCTCTTTATAAAGTGATAGTATTTGTGTGATCTGTATATCAATAGTACTTTACTTATAACCATTCTTTTCATGGTGGTTCAAAGTTACAACAGTCTTGAAAAAAAGAGATTTGTAACCTGTGCTACATTTATGACTGTTGCACCACCTTTCCAGTGTTATGGTTCGAATTTGAGCCCTTGTCAATCAACTCACATTTATGACCGATTGCAGAATCCTGCAGTCACATTGTTATGATCTGTGGCCTTTTATGCCAAAGTTGGGGAAGTTGGATTTCCCAACTAAAAGTTATGTGTCTCGTTAAATGATCACTATAAAAAATGTCATTGTGTCCAACTTGACTTACAATGGCAACGAGATACAACAAAAAGTCTGGTCACAATCAGTTGTGGTTGAAAGTTGAGGACAAATCTTAGAGTTATATCAATGAACAAGAACAACAAAAAATGGAGTCAAATTATGATGCATACTCTGATTTGAATTAGGAAGGAATAAATTGTTTTGGAAGGCCAGGCCAAAGACTACTCCCTCCTTCCCTTTTTATGTCTGGAATGGAACATGTGTAGGAAGACATGCTTACATGCATATGTTAATGTACATTCATACACATATGTATGTAGACATAGTGTATTTTTCGGAGTAGAAGACACACCTTTTTCTTCCTTAAGAAAGGCTGAAAATTCAGGTGTACTGTATCGTATACTCTGAATACAGCTTTTGGTGGGGGGGAGCTTTTTCCCCCCAGCCTTAACTAGGTGTTAATGATCTTCCCAGCTCTTATCTTGCAGGTTTATTCATTGTTATTGTCTGTGAAGAATGTTTTCCAAGATTAAGTCTTTGCAGAGTTTTTTTAATTGCTCTAACTTGCTCCAAATAAGTTTCTTTTCAGCCCTAACCAGGTGCTAACGATGTTCCCAGCTCTTACCACTTGCAAGCTCTTTCATTGTTACTCTCTGCTAAGAATGCAAAGCCCTGTCTTTGTATTGTTTTCCCATTGTTCTACTTATTCTGAATGTTTCTTTCCAGCCCTAACCAGGTGCTAACCACGTTCCCAGCTCTTATGGGCTTGCAAGGTCTTTCTCAAAATAAGGTTTTTTTAAAGCCCTAACCAGGGGATAAAATAATGTGCTGAAACTGACCAGACTAAGGATGCTAGCCAGATGAATATCTGGTAAGCAGATTCTTTCCCCTATTTTTCTCCCTAAAAACTAAGGTATGTCTTATACTCCGGTGCATCTTATACTCTGAAAAATACGGTAGGTCTAAGAACTCTAATGTTATCAATTTGTTCGGAAAATATGTACTTGAATACAGGAAATGGACATCAACAGCACAAGTCATAGCACTTAGATTTATGTACCACTCTTTAGTGTTTTATAGCACACTCCATACAGTTTACAATGTTGGCATATTGCTTCCAACAATCTGAGTCCTCATTTTACCGACCTCAGAAGGATTGAAAATTGCGTCAATCTTGAGCCTCATCAGGATCGACCTCCAGGCTGTGAACAGAGTTTGCCTGAATACTGCATTCTAACCCATGAGTGGGCAATTAATTTTGCCATGGGGCCACATGAGAAATTGGGATGGTTGTAGAGGACCGGACTAATATAATTAACTTAGTTCTACCCTCGTCCTTGTTTTCCTTCTTTAAATTAACACACACACAAAGAGCGCAAATCTCCCTGCTGTTCCTTATTTATTTATTTGCCCCTCTGCTCTCCTCCCGCTCCTCCCTTCAGTTCCTCATTCATGCTGCCCCTCCCCAGCAGCCCATACCCCCACTCCCGGCTGGCCCCACCCCCCACATTATCACAATAACACTCACGTATGGCACAATAACACCCAATATGGCATGAAGCTGCCTGCCCGCCTTCCTCCCCTGTGTCAGCCCACCGCCGCCTCCCACAGCAGCCCTCCACCCTTGCATCCTATCCTCTGTTGATTTTCCCCACCCATCTCGGCTTCCCAGCCTGTTCCTGCCATGGTTGGGCTGCTGCTGCTGCTGCCCTGAACCTCCCAACCTGCTGCCTTTGGTCTGGCACTGCAGAGAGGAGAGAGCTGTGAGGAAGGAGGGATGGTTGCTTTCCTGTGGCAAAACAGAACTAAAAAGGGCGATCCCAATTTGTCCCGCGACAGTGGGGCTCTAAGAGAGCCTTGTTGGTGGGTGCTTTTTTGTCCTGTTCATTTGAGGCGCTTGTTCCCTCCCCCCCCCACTCCATGGCTTCCTCTCCAGGAAACTAGTCACAGATAGCAGGCGGGTTGGTCACAGACAGTGGGTGGACCGGCTGTGGCCCGGTGGCTGCTCCTTGCCCAGGTCTGTTCTAACCACTGCACCATCAGGAGTATTATATATAAATATAATAAAACTATGACTCTTCAATAAGTTAGCATTGAATCCAGCAATTATTAGAAATTTTACTAAATTAAATATTTAGAAATTCATCCAATCTTGTTTTAAAGGTTAAAACTGTCAGGAAAATATTCATAAGGCATATAGGATATCTATTGTTAGTCAAGAGTGTCTATGAGAGGGGTCAGTAAAAAAATTACTGCTGGGGCACCCACAACGAAATCCACATCCCTTTTGTACATCCTATTGCCAGTGCATTTTTAGGGGTGATGGAAATCCATATATCTACTTTGTAAAATGTTTTTTGTCACTATCTAAGGAAACTTTAATGAAGCTCCTTAGCTAATGCATTTTTCATTCTTTCAGTTATTGATCTAAAAACACCTCTGTGCTGTTGTTTTATTATCATATTTTAACGAACAATTAGCCACCAAAGCTACGATTTTATTGTGACATGGGAAAATTGTTAACATGAGTGCTTTCATTACTGTGATTCTCCAAAGATTAGTTTTACTTTTTCAATTAAAATATCTATAAATATAAAAAGACAATAAATCATACATGCAGGCAGTATAATCTCTCTCGCATGTACCATATCTTATTTCACATAGTTAAAATAGTTACATCTAAGGTTCCAAAAAGGAATATATTATGTATTTTATGCATTCTTAGTGTTGTTACTCTATATATGTTGCCATTAAAACTTTTAGTTCACTCCATAAGTTAATAAGTATTTACATATAGCTAATATGAATGTTCATTTACTTGATGCAAATGCAGAAGCCATAAAAATGATAAAAAATAAAAATCTTACAGTGCCCTGTATTTTCTGGTTATGACACACAGCTGCAAAATAAGAAAACAACGAAGATTTTCATAGTGAAAAGAGTTGAATGGTTAGATTTATTGTCACGTCATTATAGATTTTTTTTTAATCCAATTGCAAGATACGTTACTTTTTTTTTAATGATTTATTCATTCATTTCCAAAATCAAGGAAAACGAAACTCACCCTCTCAAAACAGTATGTCACAAAGCACAGCCAAACAAGGCTGCCATAATAGTCATTGTAAACTATCGTTTAAATGTAATTGAACACACAGTTATCCAATCATCATCAATTAGGTAGGGACTGTTTTTATTTATTCATTTATCAAATTTTTAGGCTACCCTTCTCCAGGGTTCTCAGGGCGGCTTGCTGCATAAAATCAATAGAAATTACAGATATAAGTTATAAACTCCCAGCCTAAAACCCAAGTCTTAAAATCCCCCAAATTAAATCCATTCATCCAAACTCATCCAACCCCAATCATACTATCAACACTGAAAGTGTTTTGGTCAGAAACGCTTTCAGTGCCTTCTTGAATGCCAGAAGCAACAGGACCATGTACACCCGTGAGGCCTCATAGACAACTACAGAGGAAATATCCTTCTGCCCAATGGCCTTCTCAGAGGTAGGTCTCTAAACAAACTTTCTCTGTACCCTTCAACCCACCCTTCCCCTTTTTCACTTTTACCCAAGTGAAGCAGAATCATATTGGACAGGGGTTTTCAACTACCCTCAACTCATCAGGCTCAGGTTTGGCAATACAATTTCAAACTGAAAAATTACAGAAAATTGCTACACATGAAAGATGCTGCTTCTGTACCTCTGGCTTATGCCATGTGATCTACTAAATTAGTGGTTTCCCTCGATAATAATTTAACTCAGAGGCAGGTTCTAACTTACCTCACTGCCCGTTCGCTTCCTCCTGTGCCACTGCTGAAAATTAAAACAAAATAATTTTAAAAGTCAAAACCAAGATAGGGATGCATGTGCAGTGCTGGAAACTCAACTTCTGAGCATGCTCAGAAGAAAAAATTAAACAATTCCCCCAAAAAATTCCAATAAAATTTCCAAAAAAATATGGTAGCACCCACAGACTGGCACCGAGCAAACTGTTTCCATGACGTCATCGTAACATCACTAGCAGGTCACTACCAGTTTGGGTGAATTGGTCCAAACCAGGATAAATCCACCTCTAATTATACTGC
Organism: Erythrolamprus reginae; assembly: GCF_031021105.1. NCBI lineage: Eukaryota > Metazoa > Chordata > Lepidosauria > Squamata > Dipsadidae > Erythrolamprus > Erythrolamprus reginae. The sequence continues at coordinate 290,101,554 of NC_091951.1, forward strand.
ACTGTCAGCATGTTCCATTTACAGAAAAAATACTGTTCACTCAGATGATGTCAATACTATCTAACAGGGAGTCCAGTATTGATTTGTTCCACCATTGATTTCCATATTGAAAAGTCCTATTTTTTCATGTGAAAAATTGTCCTATCATTCATTCCTTTTTTGCAATGGTTCTTTTCATTTTGGAAATCTGTCCTTCTAAGATTTTGTATCCATTGAGTTTAGTTTCTCATATTCTTATTCTGCCATATTATTTCAAAGGAGTTGGGTCTATTTACAAAGTAGTCATTTGGATTTTTTTTATTTTAAGGGAGAAGGAGGAGGAGGGGGAGGAGGAGGAGGAGGAAGAAGAAGAAGAAGAAGAAGAAGAAGAAGAAGAAGAAGAAGAAGTAGTAGTAGTAGTAGTAGTAGTAGTAGTAGTAGTAATAATAGTTGTTTTATTTTTTCAGTACAGAGAATTTCTATTGGGCCCACCCTTGCTTAGAGAAAATAGTGGGGAATTATGAGGACATGGCAAGAATTTGATTAATTGATCTGAACAATCTATCTCCACTAGTGACTAATCATATCCTCTACAATTATTCAACTGGCACTGTGTTAAAATAAAGTAATAAGGACAAGCTTCATATAATTTCAGCAATGTCTGACTGATGCTAAGAAAAAGCTATGATTAGTGGAAAAATGGCTAGAATCAGCCATATTCTTACACAACAGTATTTATACAGAAATATAAAAATCAGAATAATAACAAACCTCTACAGAAATGTACCACTAATTTGTATGTATGTTTCACTACAGTAGCATGAGCCAAGATTATCCTTTTATGCTTCCAGGATTTGTTGCTTGCCAGAGGACATTGCTTTTGAATACACACAGTTCCCTTTTTTGAAATACAAAAAGCCTAGGCCAACCCACAGGACAAAATGACAATACTGAAACTTAATTGACCATTAAGCAGTTATTTGTTTCCAATAGGCTAAAGTGATTTGGAATTTGGCATGAAAACTGTAACATAGATGTTATCAGCTGTGAATATCCCATTGTTCCATCACTGAGAAACCACCAGGATGTCAGTTTGCATGTAGGAGAGATGGAAGTACAATAGCAACAAGATGACACATTATAGTGTGGACAAACCAGTTTTTCTCTAGATCAGGGCTTCCCAAACTTGACAACTTTAAGACTTATGGACTTCAACTTCCAGAATTCTGGAAGTTGAAGTCCACAAGTCTTAAATTGCCAAGTTTGAAGATCTCTGCTCTAGATCTTTGTAGATGGAGAATAAATTTGAAAGGTTTCAAGTTTATTCAATTGAATACACACAGTTCCCAATAATGGTTATTAGAGAAAAAGATGCTATGCTCAACTGTATCTTCTTTCCAATCCTTGGTGGTGTAAATTAAATTTCAACAAAAGGCTTCAGTTCCTTCTAAAATGATGTATGAGACACAGAAAGGTAAGTGTTACATTACTAGATAATACAGATACTTCTATTGAATTCATTTTTCCTCTTGAATGGTTACTTATTGGAAATATGGGAGATATAATTTTAGAACAAGTGCCATATTTTCCAACTGAAATGAGAAGAAATCTTAAACCATCCTTTCCATCAAAAATGATGCAGAGTTTTGAAAATTACACATATACACAAGATTAGAATGGGAATATGTAATAGCAATAGAAACAGCCCTTAGACTTATATACCACTTCACAGTCTTTTATAGCCCTCTCTAAGTGGTTTACAGTCAGCATATTGCCCCCCAACAATGTGGGTTCTCTTGTAAATTAACAAGTCTGTCTTTTCAAATTAAATATGTCATGGCAATATGAAAGTTTCTAGCAAGGGATTTTACCTCAGGGGTATCCAATTCCCAGGAGGCCTACCTCCAGGCCTTGAGCTATTCAGAGCCAAAGAAATAGTAGCTGCATTTGTGTGAATGGCAGGCATACACAGCTACTGTGCACACAAATGGAGCTGAATATTTATTTATTTATTTGTTTGTTTGTTTGTTTGTTTGTTTGTTTGTTTGTTTATTTATTTAATTTGTATGCCGCCCCTCTCCGTAGACTCGGGGCGGCTCACAACAGTAATAGAAAAACAATGTACAATACAAATCTAATAATTAAAACTAAAAACCCATAATTTAAAAAACATGCACACAACATACCATACATAAACAATATAGGCCTGGGGAAGTTATCTCAGTTCCCCCATGCCTGACGGCAGAGGTGGGTTTTAAGGAGTTTACGAAAGGCAAGGAGGGTGGGGGCAGTTCTAATCTCAGGGGGGAGCTGGTTAAAGAGGGTCGGGGCCACCACAGAGAAGGCTCTTCTGCTGGGACCCGCCAAATGACATTGTTTAGTCGATGGGACCTGGAAAAGGCCAACTCTGTGGGACCTAATCGGTCGCTGGGATTCGTGCGGCAGAAGGCGGTCCCAGAGATATTCTAGTCTGATGCCATGGAGGGCATCAGAATATGCTTGCCCAGCACTCATACAGAATCATCCCCTTCTCCCCCTCACCTGCCTGCAAAGCTAAAAAGGGGGGGGGACTCCGCCTTACCTTATAAAAAGGACTAGTATGCTTTAGTGGAAATAGTATGTATGTTAGTGGACTTTATTCTGCTTTCCCATTGTTTTTGTTTCAGTTGAGTTAAATACTAAACTGGAACCCACTCACTACTCTGGGATCTAAGGATGTGCATAATATCTCGAGAGTGCTCATCAGTCTCAAAGAGCTTGCCGCCTTCTGTATGACAATGATACTTCCATAGACTTATATATATAGTCTCTTTGATATATATGCTATTACAATAGATTGGGAGGGGGAGAAGAAAAGCATACTAAATGTTAAAATGTCTGAATATTCATGGCAAAGCTATTGGTTGTTACAAGCAGTTAACATTCATTTTGTTGCTTGACCTCCCATGAAAGGTTAATAGTCTAAAATCTGGTCATTAAGTGTGGTAACAAATGTTTTTCAGGGAAATTATTGCTTCCATAAAGTCTAATCAATGGCTCCTAGGCAGCAGCAGCAGCTTCTGATTCCCTATTCTGACTAATGAAGAATTAACTATTTCCAAGCAGTTAATAAAGACTTTTCCAGACAATCTGATGCAGAGCATGATTCCCTTGCTTTGTAATTAACGTATTATCCCCAGGGTGCTCTCACATATGCAAAACAAGGTGGTTTTTTTCTTTCTTTCCAGAGATAACAAGCCACAAACACTATACTGTTTCAGCTCAGATGGAATTGGCTACTAAGCCAAAGGAAAGAGATTCTCTAGGAGAAGGGAAGCATTGAGCCTTTAAAGACAGTCACTTATCAAATCATACTGACAATGTTTTATGAGGATTGAAATGTTTACACTCTGCTCCCTGGCAAGTTGGAAATCTGGGGCCATTCACAAGCTCCAAAGACGAACAGAAACTTTGGCAACAGTTTGTTTATTTATTTTGTCCAATACACAATGAGGGTTTTAGTGGGTATATATCTATATACAGATAGTAAAATACATGATGAAGGTTATAGAGGAGATACTCATAGTAAAATATATCTAAGAAATAATAGAAAAGAAGATATAGTAATAGAACATATCAATGAAAGAATAGAAGAAGAGATATAGGAATAGAAGAAAGGTATAGGAGATATAGGAGAGCAATAGGACAGGAGTCAGAAGGCAATCTAGTGCACTTGTACTCGCCCCTTACTGACCTCTTAGGAATCTGGATAGGTCAACCGTAGATAATCTAAGGGTAAAGTGTTGGGGGTTTGGGGATGACACTATGGAGTCCAGTAATGAGTTCCACGCTTCGACAACTCGGTTACTGAAGTCATATTTTTTACAGTCAAGTTTGGAGCGGTTAATATTAAGTTTAAATCTGTTGTGTGCTCTTGTATTGTTTTGGTTGAAGCTGAAGTAGTCGTCGACAGGCAGGACATTGCAGCATATGATCTTGTGGGCAATACTTAGATCTTGTTTAAGGCGTCTTAGTTCTAAACTTTCTAGGCCCAGGATTGAAAGTCTAGTCTCATAGGGTATTCTATTTCGAGTGGAGAAGTGAAGGGCTCTTCTGGTGAAGTATCTTTGGACATTTTCAAGGGTGTTAATGTCTGAGATGCGATATGGGTTCCAAACAGATGAGCTGTATTCGAGGATGGGTCTGGCAAAAGTTTTGTAAGTTCTGGTAATCAGTGTGAGATTGCCAGAGCAGAAGCTATGTAGGATTAGGTTTACAACTCTTGAAGCCTTTTTGGCTATACAGTGATCCCTCGATTTTCGCGATCTCGATCTTCGCGAAATGCTATATCGCGATTTTTCAACAAATAATACCATCTCGATCTTCGCGAAACGCTATATCGCAATTTTTCAAAAAATAATAAATTAAAAATATGTGCGCGGTTTTTCCCGCCCGATGACGTCATGCGTCATCACCAAACTGACGTCTACCATTGCTGGTTGGCCGAAATCTCGGCCAATCAGCTTTGCCATTGCAATAAGTTTGCCCGGCAATGGTGATACAGCAAAATTTCAGCCAATCAGCATTGTCATTGCAAACATTTCACCTGACAATGCTGATGGACAGAAATCTCGGCCAATCAGTGTTGTTTGCTCAGCGTGCTTTGCTTTGAAACTTTTGGAACTTTTGGAGCTGTTTGTCGGAGCTGTTTGTCGGAGCTGTTTCTTGGATCTCTTTCTTGGATCTGTTTCTTGGAGCTGTTTGTGAAGACTTCTTGGAAGATGGCACCTAAACGTTGCATGCGGAGTGGAGGTGGTGACGCTAAAAAGAGCAGGAAGATGCTGACAATCAAGGAGAAAATTGAACTTTTGGACATGCTGAAAGCGGGACGTTCTAATGTAGATGTTGGTCGGCATTATGGGATCAACGAATCGACTGTGCGATACATTCGGAAAGACGAAAAGAAGATAAGGCAAACTTCTCAGATAACATTCAACAAGGCTGCAAAAAGAATGGTGACGCCTAGAAACAAACGCCTTATGAAGATGGAAGCTGCTTTGTCTGTGTGGGTACAAGACTGCCGCAAAAAGAGCATTGCTTTGGATACGAACACTATACGAACCAAGGCGCAGCAATTGTACAACCGTCTTGAAGACACAGAAGGAGGCGATGCAGATGAGGGAAACCCAGGTGAGGGCTGGGGTTTTTTATTCTGTCATTACTGTATTTAAGTGTTTTTTAAGGAAGGAGGGAGGGAGGGATGGAAGGAGGGAGGGAGGGATGGAAGGAAGGAAGGAAGGAAGGAGGGAGGGAGGGATGGAAGGAGGGAGGGAGGGATGGAAGGAAGGAAGAAAGGAGGGAGGGAGGGAAGGAGGGATGGAAGGAGGGAGGGATGGAAGGAGGGATGGAAGGAGGGAGGGAAGGAGGGAGGGAAGGAAGGAGGGAGGGAGAGGAGGGAGGGAGGGATGGAAGGAGGGAGGGATGGAAGGAAGGAGGGATGGAGGGAAGGAAGGAGGGAGGGATGGAAGGAGGGAGGGAGGGATGTAAGGAGGGAGGGATGGAAGGAAGGAAGGAGGGAGGGAGGGATGGAAGGAGTGAGGTATGGAAGAAGGGAGGGATGGAAGGAGGGATGGAAGGAGGGAGGGATGGAAGGAGGGAGGGATGGAAGGAGGGAGGGAGAGAAGGGAAGGAAGGAGGGAGGGATGGAAGGAGGGAGGGAGGGATGGAAGGAAGGAGGGAGGGAGGGATGGAAGGAGGGAGGGATGGAAGGAGGGAGGGATGGAAGGAGGGAGGGATGGAAGGACTGTATGCTTTCATTCAAGTCACTTCTCTCTCCCTTTCCTGTCATTCTCTGTAGATGAAGGTGCTGGTGACTCTGAAGACCCCCAGCCATCAACATCTTCTGCTTCTTCAGCCCCAGCCACATTCACAGCAAGCAAAGGGTGGTTTGAGAAATTTCAACGGCGCTATGGCCTGAAGAGTGTGTCATTGCATGGAGAAGCTGCCTCAGCAGATACAGGTGCAGCCGAAAACTTTGTCCAGCACACGTTTAAAGATCTAATTGCAGAAGGGGGCTACCTTCCAGAACAGGTGTTCAACATGGACGAAACAGGCCTGTTCTGGAAGAGGATGCCTTCACGTACTTTCTTGATGCAAGATGAAGCCAAAGCCCCTGGCTTTAAGGCCATGAAAGATAGAGTGACTTTGATCATGTGTGGGAATGCAGCAGGCTTTTTGATGAAGCCAGGGCTAATTTATAAGTCACGAAATCCAAGAGCCCTCAAGAACAGAAATAAGAATGCATTGCCAGTGTACTGGATGCATAATCCTAAAGCATGGATTACAAAACCCCTCACGCGGGACTGGTTTCATCAGTGCTTCATCCCACAGGTGAAGGATTATTTGGCTGCCAAAGGACTCAATTTCAAAGTGCTTCTCCTAATGGACAATGCTGGAGGCCATGATGACCTGGCACATGAACATGATGGGGTGCAAGTCGAATTCTTGCCACCAAACACCACATCGCTTATCCAGCCGATGGATCAAGGTGTTATCCGCGCATTTAAGGCACTGTACACGCGCAATTCTCTTGGAAGCATCGTGGAAGCAATGGATGCTGATGAAAACTTCACATTGAAGGCCTACTGGCGTCAGTACACAATTGCATCTTGTCTGAAGAACATTCAGAATGCCTTAATGGATATGAAGTCACAGACAATGAATGCCTGCTGGAGGAAATTGTGGCCAGAAGTGGTGAATGATTACAGGGATTTGCTCCTGAAGAAATTCAAGATGCTGCAGTCCAGAACTCTGTGAAGCTGGCACAGGCACTGGGTGGAGAAGGCTTCGTTGACATGACACCAGAGGAAGTCAATGGTTTGCTTGATGAGCATGGCCTACCGCTGACAGACAGAGATCTGGAGGAGCTGACCAGGTCAGCGAGTGAAGAAGATGAGGAAGAGGAAGCTGAAGAAGCTGAGGAAGAAGAAGATGTTGGCCTAACGCTTGAGCGGCTTGCAGAACTGAACAGAGCTGCTGCAAATGTACAACACATGGTGGAACTTTGGGATCCCAACATGACTCGCTCTATACAATTTAAGGCCTCCCTTGACAACACCTTTGCACCATACAGAGCCATGTTAGCCAAGAAAAAGAAAATGTGCCAACAACTGCCCATAACTATGTTTGTCACAAAAACCACGAGGTCTGTCACACCATCACCTGCAGCGTCCATTGTAGACATGGTGATAGAAGAAGATCCCGATTTATCCTAGTTATGCTAACCCCCCCCAAAAAATGTAAAAATGTAAATAAATATTGTTATTATTTCTATCAGGATGACTAAGTGTGTTATTCAATGTGTACAGTACAGGTACAGGTAGAGGTACAGTACAGTACATTAAGGGGATGGGAAATGGTAATTTGTGGGTTGAAAGTGTTGGGACTGAGTGGCATACAGAAGAATGAATGAATGACTGAGTGAATGAAATTCAAACACAGGTGAGGGCTGGGGGTTTTTATTCTGTCATTGTTTAAGTGCTTTTTACGAAAGGAAGGAAGGAGGGAGGGAAGGAGGGAGGGAGAGAAGGGAAGGAAGGAAGGAAGGAGGGAGGGAGGGATGGAAGGAGGGAGGGATGGAAGGAGGACATGAGGGCAAACCATCCAGCGTCTAATTGGACTTGAATATCAGAAGTGAGGGAGGTGTTCTCACTCAGAACTAGCAACTTGAGAGGGAAAAACATCCAGGTTCAAATTGGACTTGAAAATCAGAAGTGACAGAAGTGTTCTCATTCAGAACTAGCAACATGAGAGGACAAAACATCCAGGTTCTAATTGGCCTTGAAAATCAGAAGTAGGGGAAGTGTTCTCATTCAGAACTAGCAACTTGAGAGGACAAAACATCCAGGTTCTAATTGGCCTTGAAAATCAGAAGTAGGGGAAGTGTTCTCACTCAGAACTAGCAACTCGAGAGGGCAAAACATCCAGGTTCTAATTGGACTTGAAAATCAGAAGTGACAGAAGTGTTCTCACTCAGAACTAGCAACTTGAGAGGGCAAAACATCCAGGTTCTAATTGGCCTTGAAAATCAGAAGTGGGGGAGGTGTTCTCACTCAGAACTAGCAACTTGAGAGGGCGAAAAATCCAGGTTCTAATTGGACTTGAATATCAGAAGTAGGGGAGGTGTTCTCACTCAGAACTAGAAACCTGAGGGCAAAAAATCCACGTTCTAAGGAGGGAGGGATGGAAGGAAGGAGGGATGGAAGGAGGGAGGGAGGGATGGAAGGAAGGAGGGAGGGAGAGAAGGGAAGGAAGGAAGGAGGGATGGAAGGAAGGAGGGATGGAAGGAGGGAGGGAGGGAGAGAAGGGAGGGAGGGAAGGGAAGGGAAGGAGGGAGGGAGGGATGGAAGGAGGGAGGGATGGAAGGAAGGAGGGATGGAAGGAAGGAAGGAGGGAAGGAGGGAGGGAAGGAGGGAGGGAGGGAAGGAAAAAGCCGAGAAGCCGTTGCCACAAGCGCTGCTGAAGGAGGACTCGTGCCCCAAGAAAGCCAGTGAGAGGGGTGAATCGGGCGGGCGGGGGGTAGCGGCGAGGAGCCCGGAGGCGCTGGGGGGGTGGCCGGCATGAAAAACAACCATTGCCAGCCTCCGAACTGCCGTCGACCCACCATCTGCGCATGAGCGGCCATGGAAAACAGGACGCGCATGCGCAGATGGTGTTTTTACTTCCGCACCGCTACATCGCGAAAAATCGATTATCGCGAGGGGTCTTGGAACGGAACCCTCGCGATAATCGAGGGATCACTGTATTGTTGCAGTGGGCTTTGGCACTTAAATTTTTTGTTATTAGTATACCAAGGTCTTTAACCGAGTGGGGATTATCTGTGATAATTTGATTATTCAGTTTGTATTTGGAGTTCAGATTCTTCTTCCCAATGTGTAGGACAGAGCATTTGCTAGTTGAGATTTGGAGTTGCCATGTGTTAGACCACTCAGAAACAGTGTCAAGGTCTTTTTGGAGAGTAGTTGTGTTATCGGTGGTGTACATAAGTACATAAGAAGTCGACAGTGTTGTGTGCAAAAATATGCAACAACACAATCAATGCACATCTCACAAAAATAAAGGAGAAAGAATACTTATAGTATAGCTCATCTCTTTCTTGCTCAAGAATCTATAATATTTTGTAGTGAAAAGTAAAATCATTTTTACCGATTGCAATTCTTAAGGGCATCAACGGGTCTTGAGTCAGGGAAAAAAAGTATAGCCCTAGTTCAATGTTTTTCAGTTTCATGCATGCCTGAAGCCTGCAGAGTTCTGAGGATTGAAGTCCACACATTTTTAAGTTGCCGAAGTTGAGAAACACCAGGTGAGTTTGTGTTATCTCTCGACCTTCTCCCTGATTTCTGATTAGAGAGTGGAATGGCTTTCTTTGTCATGAAAATATTTCAGGCTCAGCTTCAAAACCTGTCACTTGTCAGTTCATTTGATGACAAAGCCAAACTGCACACCTGCATGGGGAAGGCTCTTCTTTCTTTTCTTTATCTGCTATGTATGAAAAAAAATGCTATGAAAAAACAATGAACAGGGTCAGGGATTTCTATGGAGCTAGAAAGTATCTATCTGCTGAAGTACAAGCTTCAGCAGATTTCCAGGGATACTGCCTCTGGATTTCAACCCTGGATGGAAGATTTCATGGTGTGTGATATGTGCAGACTTAATGACTTCTTACCAGAGACCACAACATATAAACTGTTTAGACTTTATACTGACATCGTTTCAAGCAGTCTAGAAAACAGTACAATTATTCAACTCTGAATTCCCTATACCATAATTATAAATGTTTTTATACTGGATTCCCCCCCCCCAACAATTTAAAAGTACAGTTAATGAACAATGGTATCAGATTAACTTGCTTATGAGACATAATGTGGAAGTTTTTCTTTCATGATTAAACTTGAAATGAGTTTGTGCATTGTGCTACAACAAGGTATAACAAGCAGGAAGAGGCAGATTATGATCCCGCTATATAGAGTGCTGGTGAGACCACATTTGGAGTACTGTGTTCAGTTCTGGAGACCTCACCTACAAAAAGATATTAACAAAATTGAACGGGTCCAAAGACGGGCTACAAGAATGGTGGAAGGTCTTAAGCATAAAACGTATCAGGAAAGACTTAATGAACTCAATCTGTATAGTCTGGTGGACAGAAGGAAAAGGGGGGACATGATCGAAACATTTAAATATGTTAAAGGGTTAAATAAGGTCCAGGAGGGAAGTGTTTTTAATAGGAAAGTGAACACAAGAACAAGGGGACACAATCTGAAGTTAGTTGGGGGAAAGATCAAAAGCAACGTGAGAAAATATTATTTTAGTGAAAGAGTAGTAGATGCTTGGAACAAACTTCCAGCAGACGTGGTTGGTAAATTCACAGTAACTGAATTTAAACATGCCTGGGATAAACATATATCCATTGTAAGATAAAATACAGGAAATAGTATAAGGGCAGACTAGATGGACCATGAGGTTTTTTTCTGCCGTCAATCTTCTATGTTTCTATATTTCTATGTAACAAAGCTTACAGTAGCCAAAAAAAAAAATCAAAACTTGTGCTGTAACAACCACTAGGTCTAAGAACTCAAGGGATTTTAACAAGCATCACATTAACATTTTGAATGTGATGTTGACATTGTTGCTATTATTCATACTAATGCAATAACTTATTACATAACTTTAAATTGGATTTTACTCTGCTTTCTATTTTCAGCACAAAAAATAAAGTACAAGTTTATAAGTAACTTGATCATAGAGTTTGTTGATAAATTCTTGTTGAATTTGAAGAAACCTGGATTGGAAGCAGATAAGTGTGGTTTTAAAACTGGATTGTGTGTGACTTTCCCTGGGATACTCTCTGGAAGTGAAAGTTGAACTTTAAAAGAGGCTAGAAATAATATTTATATTTTTGAACATTAGTGTTTGAGAATTAAATGGTTAGCCAAGTTTGAGAATTAAATGGTTAGCCAAGAAAACAAACAAATGGACCCTAGAACAAATCAATTCAGAGTTCTCACTTGAAACACAAATATTTATTTATTTATTTATTTATTTATTTATTTATTTTTATGCTGCCCTCTCCTCAGACTCAGGGCAGCTCACAACATGTTAGCAACAGCACTTTTCAACAGAGCCAGCGTATTGTCCCCACAATCCGGGTCCTCAATTAGGTTCAAATTATTATATTTTGAGGACATTATGGACAAACCTAGCTCTCTGGAGAAGTCTACAGTGCTGGAAAATGTAAATTGAAAAAGAGAATAACAAGAAGCAAGGTAGTTGGTTATAATTACAAAACCAATGGGTGCAATCACTGAAAGAGCTGAAAGGGACCAGATAGGGGATAGATTTTTCCTGCATAAAAATAGTTCTATGTTGTTGCTAAGAATTAACATTAACTTCTTAATTCTTTCTGCTCTATTCCACTCCCCCCCACCCCATACAGGCATTTAAAAATAAAAGCCTGTCCTAACAGAGTCATGATTAGTGATGGGCGAACCCAACGGTGTTCAGGTTCGGCAAGTTCGGACGAACTTTACACAAAATTTGGCTGAACCCGAACCGAACCTGAACTCGAACCCAAATGAGGAATCCCTCCCACGAAGAGATTCTGTGGGCGGAGCTTTGACATCACCGGCAGGTTGCTAAGGATGCCAAGGTGATCACTTCCTGGATTCCATAGACGTCAAAGCTCTGCCCCCGGAATCTCTTCATAGGAGGGATTCCCCAGCTCCTTCAAAGGGAGGTCTTTACGTAAAAATAAACATTGTTATTTTTACGAAAAAGGACACCGCAGCGGCGCTGCAAGCAAAGGGCAGTCCATTCATGTAAAAATAAACATGTTTATTTTTACGTGAAAGGACCGCCCTTTACTTGCAGCGCCGCTGCACCGTCCTTTTTCATAAAAATAACAGTGTTTATTTTTACGTGAAGACCTCCCTTTGAAGGAGCTGGGGAATCCCTCCCACGAAGAGATTCCGGGGGCGGAGCTTTGATGTCACCGGCAGGTTGCTAAGGACGCCAAGGTGATCACTTCCTGGATTCCATGGAATCCAGGAAGTGATCACCTTGGCGTCCTTAGCAACCTGCTGGTGATGTCAAAGCTCCGAAAGCCGAACATGACCCCGAATTTTGCCCGAAGTTTAAAAAAATTTTGGGTTCGTGTTCGGCATACCGAACACCGCAAAACTCAGTACGGACCCCAATTGTGCGGGTTCGGTTCGCCCATCACTAGTCATGATCCAAAAATATATAACAAGTAGTAAATGCTAAAGAAAAAGAAGCTCATTTTAGGGAAAGATAAGCATTACAAGTTCATGTTTATTTATATCAAACTCAACCCTTTTCAGTTGCACAGATATTATAAGCATAGTGAAACAGAAATGAAGCTAAATTAAGATCCTCCTCTTCATTTCTCAAAGTTATTGACAATAATAGTGGTAGTAATGTTTATTCAATCAGTGACCACCAAAATGATTGGTGGTTTGTAAAGAAAGCTAGGAAGCTTATACCATCTATGCAACAATCAAAACCAAATTATTATTGCCTTGAATAACAAGGTCTGAATTTCTGATAATGTCCCTGGAGATAAAAAGGCAATTTATTACTGAAGCTCCAGTTAGATATTAATCTATTTGATGTCCTTTCTTATAATGTATGCTTATAATGTATATAATTTTCATATAATGTATGCTCTATTCTACTCTACTCTACTCTACTCTACTCTACTCTACTCTATTCTATTCTATTGGGCTACATCTTAAATGGTTTGCAATCATAGCACACAGTTTTATAGGTTTGATCTATATAACAATCTTAACCAGCAGTTCTGTGATGGCTATTTCAATAAGAATACAGGACATGAACGTAACTAATCAAACCCTCCCCCCCACACACACACCAAAAAAAGGAAAAGCTGAATTGGTAATTGTCCAAAGGTTATTTTCATACCATTTTGAAAAATATCTGAGATTTAAAGCTATAATCTTGTTAAGTACTGAATAGCTCCATCCAGGTAATGGCACAAAATGAAAACAAAATTAAATACATGACATTCAGTAATTTCCATCAAGCAGATCTGCTTCTCCACAGAACTTGGATCTTATGCAAACAAATGAAAACGACAAAGACATCAGTCAATGCAGTAAATAAATAACACTGCATGTCTTTTATTCAAATATTTGCTGCAGTGGGGATTTCATGGACATGCTTATAAAACTAGGCATGGTACCCAATGACTTTAAGAGATGTGGGTCACACATACTTATGAACTCTGGCGTTCATCTAGAACAACATGCCGTCCTTGGTGCCAGGAAGGCAAACATAGCTCCAATTTAACAGCTTCCTTTCCATCTGTCATTGAAAAAGTTATAAACCCAGTATTTGTTTTCTCAATGAAGATTTGAGAACTTTGTGGCTTGGCTTTTTTTCTTTTTCATCTTATAATCTATCATTAGTATTGACTGGTTTTTGAATTCACAATTGCTTTCCAATCAAGACGTCCTTATTGCTGTTTGGTGCAGTCAATTTTAAATGATCAAAATCAAATTAAAATCCAACCATCTTTTGCTTTAGCCTGGCGCTGCAATTCCCTTCTGTGTGGAGAAGGAAGCTGCCTATCCCATTTTGGCAGAGAGCTCATACACTCTATCTGTTTAATGACCCACATGACCAGCAGGATCAATTGAGCAAGGGGTTCATATGCGTTATCACTGATTTGATTGATTGATTGGATTTGTATGCCGCCCCTCTCCGTAGACTCGGGGCGGCTAACAACAATGATAAAAACAGCATGTAACAATCCAATCCAATACTAAAATAACTTAAAAAACCCCTTATTATAAAAACCAAAACATACATACAGACATACCATGCATAAATTGTAAAGGCCTAGGGGGAAAGAATATCTCAGTTCCCCCATGCCTGACAGCAGAGGTGGGTTTTAAGAAGTTTACGAAAGACGAGGATGGTGGGGGCTATTCTAATCTCTGGGGGGAGTTGGTTCCAAGGGGCTGGGGCCACCAGAGAAGGCTCTTCCACTGGGTCCCGCCAAATGACATTGTTTAGTTGATGGGACCCGGAGAAGGCCCACTCTGTGGGATCTAACTGGTCGCTGGGATTCGTGCAGCAGAAGGCGGTCCCTGAGATAATCTGGTCCGGTGCCATGAAGGGATTTATAGGTCATAACCAACACTTTGAATTGTGATGAGAAACTGATTGGCAACCAATGCAGACTGCGGAGTGTTGGTGTAACATGGGCATATTTGGGGAAGCCCATGACTGCTCTCACAGCTGCATTCTGCACAATCTGAAGTTTCCGAACACTTTTCAAAGGCAGCCCCATGTAGAGAGCATTACAGTAGTCGAGCCTCGAGGTGATGAGGGCATGAGTGACTGTGAGCAGTGACTCCCGGTCCAAATAGGGCCGCAACTGGTGCACCAGGCAAACCTGGGCAAACGCCCCCCCTCGCCACAGCTGAAAGATGTTTAAGGATTGCAATGACCTATGACAGAAATTCCAGGCTCAATTGTGGTTGTAATTCGAGGAATAGTTGTACTGTTATGTAATATGAATAGAAGAGTGGGAACAAGACAGGAAAATAAGAAAAAGTATTCTATACTGGGACTTTCTAAAACCCAAGACTAGCAAAAGAATAGAAAATAAATAGAAAGGTTCGATGAATAATTCTCGATAGAGAGATGTACAACATGAAGTCTGAGTTTTGTATACTCATGTCTATCTTACTGTCTTTTTAAAATCTTAGTTATATATTTTGATTAAATAAAATAAATTTTGATTAGGGGGAGGCTTTATCTTCCTATATTTTTTTTCCCATTCATTGGATTCTTAGAGACTGCCTGGACAGATATCTGCCATTATCTTGCCATTGCCTATTTCCTAGGGGTGACAGAGAGTGAAAAATTCAAATTTGGAGGTGACTACTGTTTTGGTAAACATTTGCCTGTCAAATGTGTTTTCATTAAATCTCATACAAAAAGCAAGCATATATACGCACAGACAACTTTGCATGAATAGTGAATACCAAACAGCACTAAGTGCTCTTTTGTGCATAAACCATAGGCTGAAATTTGTTCATATTAAACTATTCAGCATAGATGCATAAGGTCTATTTTCCTAAAACTCAGATCATTTCTCAAGCAATTCGTGGATGAAATGCAGAGCTATATTAAGATAGTACATCATGAATAATTAAACTGATTCCAATGCTGAAATGTTGGCAGCGAGTTAGCCTTGGTTTATTTTCTGAAAGGCAAAATGAAAGGAATTTCATTTTGAAGACAGTGATATAATATTTAAAGTTATCTATTAACGTGGACAGCTAACTCAAGTAGGATTTATGAACAGTGCAATGGAACACTTGCATTAATTACAATCTCACTGGACTGTGCAAGATAAGAGCATTTTTGTAGAACTTTCGAAAGCCAAGGATATCTAATGGTAAAACAATAAAACTAGAATTTAGTTGTAAACTTGCGATAACAAATAAATAATTGAATTCAAATTGATAAGCTGTGTTCCTGTGCAGGGTCCTTCTTGGACTAAACTCAGTATTAGTATGTAAAACATACTTCTCAGTATGTGTTACAAAATACATACTGAAAATCATGAAGGGCTGGCTCATAGTTCCAGAAACTATAAGCTACATGTCAATTTATTTCAGAAACAATCACGCCAAACAACCTCACTGGCAAAAAAAGGAATGCCTACAATAATTAATGCAAAAAAAAAAAAAATAGGGAAAGGATGTCCTGATAGTCATTTATCTGACTAAATATGACTTGGAATTATACCCTAATGGACTACTGGTATGCAGCTATAAAAATAACCAAAAATTACCAGTGAATTAAAAGTTTTCATGTATCATTAGGAGAATATTACTGAATAGGCAGTGAGTAATCAAATTAAATATGATGATTCATTATATTAGGTAAATAACACATGAAGTGTCCTCTTTAACAATTATGTTATGAATTTATAAGCATTTCACCATTTTTTTTCAATGCATCTATGTTGATATAAGATAGGGCAATCAGAGTCTGGGATCTGCCCACGTTCCATTGGCCATTTTAAGTTGCTATACACATGTTCTCTTCCTCCAGACTTTTGGGCATTGCATTTTGTCTCTACTTTGGTTTGCGCTACAGGAGTGATTGAACATCTGGCTTGCAAAGAGGCATCTGTTAACCATGCTTCATGTCACTTTTTGAAGTGATTCTCAGTTGTCCTACAGGATTTCTATAGTTTATGAGATTGGCACTCTTGTTAACTCAAGCCCTGTTTTCAAATACACATTTAACTCTCTTTTGAAAAAGTACTAGGCCCAAGTCACACAGAACATCAGTTTAAAACAGAAAAGAGAGCCAGGTTCTTTGAATATCTGGCTCGGTCACTAACAAGTAAGAGTGTTAAATATTTTCCACTCTTAACATTTATGTATATGAGGGAAGCAATTCCGCCATTTTGTTCACCTCACATTTTACTTCTAAATAGTGTATTGCCAGCTACTACTGTTAAGAGGAACAGTTCTGAAAGATATTAAGAACAGCCAGTCTAGTGGCTGTTCTCAAGCAAAATGCATTGGTTTATTTTGCAGCAGAGGCGGAGTAACGACACGGACACAAAAGGTGGATTTAAAATGGGTCATTTTATTAATTAAATTTGCATAATTTATTTAAATAAATTTGCATAAATTAACTATAACCCTAAACAAGGACCCGCAGGATCAAACAATTGCTTCCGGGGCGGAAAATGACGTCAGAAAAACTTCCGGGGCAACATATGGGCGTAGCTCCATGCTGATCCAGGTGAGGGGCCACGCCCTCACCTGACTCACTGCCATGCACCTGCATGTGGGAGGTCCTGCCATCTATCCCATACAAGGGGAAAGAAATGGGTGGGACCCAAAGACAGGTTCCCCCCAATTGCTCAGGTCGTTTCCACCACAAGCCTTTGAAGAGAACCTGTCAATCATCCCCAAAGATGCCCAATGGAGAACACGCAGTTGCTAAACCACCACCCAGTTTTCCGCCCCTAACCTGCCTACCCAAATGACCAAAGGTATGCCAATTAGCCTGAACAGGGGCGAAGCACCCCCTAACCGCCTATCCGTCACTGCAGTGTGGAATAGGCAAAAAACGGTTGCATAAAATACCGCAACTGCCAAAAATTCCTATTCGGCCCCCTAGGGGCGACCCCCACTGGCACACTGAAAGATAGGGAGGACGGGTGGGTCTTCATTTCCTCGTCATCCAGGGCGAAAAGGAGGCCCTGGAGCCTGCTCATCCCTTTTATAGGGTTGCAGGCTCCGCCCTGGATGACATTACTGGGAAGGCTGAAGCCTTCCCAGGAAGTGGCCGAGATCTCGCGAAATCTCGTGAGATTCTCGGCCGAAAACAAGATGGCAGCTGTGCCGAGGGCCGTGTCTCCCTGGCCCTGCAGCAAAACGGGCCGGGGATGTGTCACCAGCCAGGTATTCCTTTAAACCAACTAATGGCTAGGATAAACAAATCAGCATGCTATCTCAAATTATGAAATCCCTATTAGCCTATTCATGCATAGCAATTCTCTATCTGTAATTAGAAACTAAACCATATAGAATTTGTGTAGCATGTTTCTAACATGTTCTGAAATTATGCAGTATGCAATTTTTACAGCAAAGCTATTTTTTTGTTCTGATGTTAAATTATTCTGGCAAATAAGTATAGGATTTGATTTGGTTTTATTTGGTTCAAGAGAACCTATTATACATTTTTTTCCTACATAATGTTTTGACATGATAAACTCTAACTCAAATAATTTTAAACAGGCTGTATTCCTATTCAAAATATGTTAAATAACAATCACCATTTACTCTAATTCACATTAGTCCAAACATTAGTTCCTTTTCTTCTTCATCTAAGATATATAACTCCAAGTTTCGGAATGAAGGAAAATGATATAATTTTTCAATAAAGAGAATATTCTGTTATGGCAGTATTAAATGGGCAATCTGCAATCATTTTTTAAAATATTAGATTTTATTTCCCACTACTGGGAAGGTTGTATATTATAAAAAATATTTTCACAAAGAAGAATTGAATCCAGGCTATATATAAATTAAAGAAATGTTTCTATCTATGGGTTAAACTATTTAGGTTAGCCATAGTCTCATATACTTTATATTAATGGGGAAATACATTTACTCCTTCAGATAGAATAACCCAAATTTCATCAGAGCAGGAGGGCTCCCTCCCCCTTTCCTGGGATGATTTATATTATTTCTGCTAACTGCAAGATGCTCAAATACTTTGTGATATAATGAAATGTTACTGAACAAAATGAAATTTCACATGGCCTTGAGTAAATAGGCCAAGAGTAGAATTGTAAAAATAAAAAATGTAATTTTTCTATTAAAACAACTCATAATTGAAGCTAAGATTAACTTAGCACAATGCATCATGATTGGAACTAGTTGGCAAATACAACGTGTGACCAAATGACTTTAATAACAAAATCTCCAGAAGAAAATTACAGAGCTAACAGCATTGGAACTTGGCAAGATCAGCACCTTGTCCATTGTTGATTCTCTTCAGCTGAGGTACCAAGATTATAAACAAAAAGATTTTTTTTTCCATTAGGATTTCCAAGGTAGCATTAAGGAGTTTTCTGGACTACAGAATCTATCCTCGTATTACAAGCAGAATGTTATGAAATGTAAACATAGCCCTCAACATAATGCTGTAGTATGACAAGTGCATTGTAGTATTCCCTGATTGTTGTGATCCATCATCTAACAAGTATTTTTTTTTCAAGTGTAAAGCCACTCCTCTTCATTGTATATGCAGCTTACAAATAAATGGGAAAATATGCCATGCCTAGTAAATGAAACTCTTTGCATAGATTTATTTAAGCCTCAAGACATTTTAAATTTAATATTGTTTTCTTTCCAGCAAGAACTCAGTTCTCAAGGCAACACATAAAAAAGACATAATTCTACCCAAGTTAGAATGCCCTGCATCTTCTAAAATCGAAATAAGGTTGTAATTTAGTATGCATATCCATTTTTTAAATTACTCAGATGCATAATAACAACATACATTAGCAAGGGATGACAGCTGACAATTCTTTTATTACGAAGTTGTAGTTTTCCCATATGCCAGTTTTGCAGGGAAGCAACAGAAATCCATCAAATGTCTGCGTCTAGCTGAAGACAAAAATTAACGCACAATGTGCTAAACTGATTATAGTTCATTGCTGTATACACAGACAATAGCAGCAAGTCAGTATTCTTACAAAAGGAAGCAAAAACAGGTTTTTAATTGTAGAAATGGCAGTATCAGAACCCTAGCTCCTTCAACAATTTGGTTATCCTTGGAATCCATTTATATTCTAAAAATGCTTATCTGTAAAAAATGATGTGAAACATGATGTTCACTTTAACAGATTGTTCTGTCTGGGTCACTCCGGAAGCCAATACCAACCCAAAAAGAGAAGTCAAACACACCGGTAAAAGGCAAAGGCAGTTTATAAAATTCAAGAAAAACACAGGTAACAGAAAATGTCCTTACAAACAGGAAAATGCTGTATCTTCAGATATATCCACGAAGGCAAAAGTCCATGCAGCAATACAGGATTCTTGCTGCCAAGTCGAGGCTGTAGATAGCAGACCTACACCTCCCACAGGTCTTCCAAACTGCTGGGCCACAAGCCAGGAACAGAGACGCCGAGAACAAAGCAGGACACCGTAACTCCAATTGATAACACTCCACATGGCTTCAAGGGCTTGCCTGCCTTTTAAACCCTGCTGATGAGGACCCAAACCCAGCTGTTTCTAATTCAATGGTGATAATATTTCTTTAACTGCTCCTTTCTTTGCTCTGAACGTCTCTGTCGCATGTCAATGACAGCTTGTGCATCATCCCCTAATGATTCCAAGCTACTGGCTGGGGAGAGGCCCCCCCCCCCCAGACTCTCATGCTGTTCATCCTCATCCCATTCCTGGCTGTCCCCTCCCCCGTCCGACTGCTCAGCCCCCTCCTCTTCGCTGTCATCCTCCTCCGGGCATGGAGCCAGCAGAGACACAGCTGGTCCCTGAGCAGCCTCAGGCTGAACCACAACACAGATAAATATTTTTTTAAAAAACAAACTTAAATATTTTTAAATATATAGATTATGAAGCCATACTTCTGAAAGCTAAGATAGTGGCATACAAAAGAATGAGTCTACAAATGTAGATGCTTCACAATCTATAAAACAAGCTACGTCCTCCAGAAACAAATTACATTGCATTACAAAGCAGTATTTCTGTGAGTGTGGGATAACATATCAAACAGGTCAAGATGTGCTGTGTTATGGAGACAATTCGAAGTAGTGTAGGGTTTCCTACCTAAGCAGGGAGTTGAACTAGAAGACCTCCAAGGTTCCTTCCAACTCTTCCAACAGGTAAAAACTAAAACTATGGTAATTTAATGGATACCTCCAGACAGTTTTCTTGGACATCACCATTAGTAAAAGCTACTGCAGCTACTGAAGATAAAACATTGGTTGACAGTGAGGGAGAACAACAGGATGGGAAAGGGCCTTGGAGGTATTCTAGTCCAATTCCCTGCTAACCCTAATCCTATACCATTTCACATAAACAGCTGTCCAATCTTTTCTTACAAACCTCCAGTGTTGGAGAACCCAAAACTTCTGCAAGCAAGCCATGCCACTGATTAATTGTTCTAACTGCCAGGAATTTGCTCCTTACTTTTTAGTTGGTGATAGATCTCTCTATCTCTCTCTCTCTCTCTCTCTCTCTCTCTCTCTCTCTCTCTCTCTCTCTCTCTCTCTTTATTAGATTTGTATGCCGCCCCTCTATCTATCTATCTATCTATCTATCTATCTATCTATTAGATTTGTATGCCGCCCCTATGCAGCTCACAACATATAATAAAACAATTCACAACAAATCTAATAAATTTAAAAAAAATTAAAAAACCATTATTAAACCAGACATACACACAGACATACCATACATAAATTGTATAGGCCCGGGGGAGGGGGGAATGCCTCAATTCCCCCATGCCTGACGGCAGAGGTGAGTTTTAAGGAGTTTACGGAAGGCAAGGAGGGTGGGGGCAATTCTAATCTTCGGGGGGAGCTGGTTCCAGAGAGTCGGGGCCGCCACAGAGAAGACTCTTCCCCTGGGACCCGCCAGACAACATTGTTTAGTCGACGGGACCCGGAGAAGGCCAACTCTGTGGGACCTAATCGGTCGCTGGGATTCGTGCGGCAGATATTGGAGCACTGTTATTATGTCACCCCTAGTACTTCTTTTCATTAAACTAGACATATCCAATTCCTGCAACTGTTCTTCATAACCTCCAGTCTCCTAATCATCTTTGTTGTTCTTCTCTGCCCTCTTTCTTGAGTGTTACATATTTGTATGTTATGGTGACAAAGACTGGATGCAATATTCCAAGGGTGGTCTTACCAAAGCATTATAATTTATTTTTTTATTTTTTATTTTATTTATTTGTCAAAAATATATAGGATATATATAACATGTATAAACATAACATAAGTAAAAAGTAACAATAACAGAGGACAATAGGATAGTAGGACAGGGATGTGGTAGGCCCAGTGGTGTGCTTATGCTCACCCCTTACAGACCTCTTAGAAATGGGGAGAGATCGACTGTGGACAATCTCATATTAAAGTTTTTGGGATTTGGGGAAGAAACCACAGAGTCAGGTAGTGCATTCCAGGCATTGATCACTCTATTGCTGAAGTCGTATTTTCTGCAGTCGAGTTTAGAGCGGTTTACATTTAGTTTGAATCTATTACGTGCTCGTGTATTGCTGTGATTGAAAGTGAAGTAGTCATTAACAGAAAGAACATTTTGGTATATGATTTTATGAACTACATTTAAATCAGATCAGAGGCGACATAGTTGTAAATTGTCTAATCCCAGTATTTCAAGTCTGGTGGAATAAGGTATTTTTTTGCAAGTGAAGGACTATTTTTGTGAAATATTTCTGGACTGTCTTGATTGTATTATGGAATGCAATGCAGGTTCCAGACAAGTGAGCTGTATTCCACAATTGGTCTAACAAATGTTTGTAAACTCTGGTAAACAGATTAATATTCCCAGAGAAGAAGCTATGTAAGATTAAATTAACAATTCTTAATGTTTTCTTGGCAATGTTGTTACAGTGGTTTCTAGCACTTAGGTCATTGGGTATGAATACTCCAAGGTCTTTGACAGACTGAGGGTCATCTACAAGTTAATTTCCTCCAAGTTTGTATTTTGTATTCTGATTCTTTTTGTAAGACAGAGCATTTGTTGGTTGAGATTTGAAGTTGCCAGTTGTTTGACCATTCTTCTACATGGACAAGGTCTTTTTGAAGGGTAGCAGCATTGTTGGTGATATTAAATAGTTTAGCATCATCAGCAAAGAGACACACAGTTTATTTATTTATTTATTTATTGGATTTGTATGTTGCCCCTCTCCGGAGACTTGGGGTGGCTAACAGCAATAATAAGACAGCATATAATAATAATCCAATACTAAAAACAATTAAAAACCCATTATAATAAAAACCAAACGGACATACAGACATACCATGCATAAAATTGTAAAGGCCTAGGGGGAAAGGATATCTCAATTTCCTCATGCCTGGTGGCAGAGGTGGGTTTTAAGTAGCTTACAAAAGGCAAGGAGTGAGGGGGCAATTCTAATCTCTGGGGGGAGTTGGTTCCAGAGGGCCGGGGCCGCCACAGAGAAGGCTCTTCCCCTGGGTCCCACCAAGCGGCATTGTTTAGTTGACAGGACCCAGAGAAGACCCACTCTGTGGGATCTAACTGGTCGCTGGGATTCGTGCGGTAGCAGAAGGCGGCCCCAGAGATAATCTGGTCCGGTGCCATGAAGGGCTTTATAGGTCATAACCAACACTTGAATTGTGACTGGAAGCTGATCGGCAACCAATGCAGACTGCGGAGTGTTGGTGTAACATGGGCATATTTGGAAAAGCTAATAATTGAGTTGCTAATAATATGATCGCAAAGATCATTTATGTAGAGTATGAAGAGTGTTGGTCCTAGAACACTGCCTTGAGGGACACCACTATTGACAGGAGCAGGATTTGATATGGCATTTCCTATTTTGACCATTAGTTTTCTGTTAGACAGAAACATGGTTATCCAGTCATATAAGGGACCAGAGTTGCCATAGGATTTTAGTTTCAGAAGTAGTTTGTCATGTAATACTGAATCAAAGGCTTTACAAAAGTCTATGTAAATGTGTCTATTGTTTTACCATGATCAAGTTGTGTGGTCCATATGTTTTTGCAGTGTAAGAGTTGCAGATTACAGGATTTTTTTTCCCTGAAACCAAATTGTTTGTTGGAGAGTAGGTTATTAGTTTGTAAGTGGGGTGTAATGGATTGGTTTATGATAGATTCAATGACTTTGCAAGTGATGCAAAGACACCAAGAGATTGATCTGTAATTTTCAAAGTTACTTGGCTCTCCTTTTTTGAAGGTACGGATGACTGTGGGTTTTCCCAGAGTTAAGGATAAAAGGAGAAATGGAGTTAAGGAAAAATGGAGGGAAGATTTTTTTTTTGCCTTCAAACCAGGGAAAGCTGGTGGCTGGTCATCCTGAAATAGTTTGGACAATTTTTGGGGTGCTGAAGACTCAACAATTCTGAGGCAGTCCAAGAGAGCAAAACTCAGAGATAATAATATTAAATAATGCAAAGGACACAGGGAATTACCATAAGGTATGTGAAAGGAAATATAAAAGATTTGGCCTATGAAAGGATCACCAGTAAGGTAAGATAATGCCAGTTTGTTTGACTGAGCCAAAGAAAGAGTAAAACCTACAACTCAAATCTATGAGCCTTTTTTGCCACTTAGAAATGTATATAGAAGTAGAATTTGAATAGAGTACTCATGAATTAAATTTCAAAATAATATACAGTATGTTTGGAGTTGGTTGATTGAGAATTGACTAGCCCAAAGTGGTCAACATGTTTATTGAGGAGAAAGAGAGAAAGAAAGAAAAAAAGAAAGAGACAGAGAGAGAAAGAGAGAAAGGGAGGAAGGTGTAGTTTTTAATTCTGGCTTATTAACGGGTGAAGAACTGTTTGCAATCCTACAGAGAATCATTAGAAGCTATAAATCGTATGTGCAAAGCTTAGCTGGAAATGCTGTATGCTTTATCAGTAAAGTGTGAATAAAAAGGAAGCAAAAAATGGAATGCCAACAGTCTTTTCAATCAACTTTCAAAGCCTTGTATACACTTCTATGATAGTACAAATAAACTGATAAACAGATCAGATTACAGTCCAGAAAATAGATCACAATCAGAGCATAATAGAAGTCTACAAAGCCTCCATCACAGTAAAATGAAAATCCGTTTCAAATTACCCTACTCTACTTCAGAATAATTCAGTGAAATCCAAATCACATCCATACTAACAACAAATGCTTTATGCGCTACAATTCTTTCCAATGAAGGACTTACGATGTTAAATCAGAAAGTATAGTGCAGCTATTCTATTATCCCTTAATGGATCTTTTTTTTTCTTGAAAAGAAAAATAATTTAAATGGCACACAGAGACATTTGGATCCCTTGTAAAATTGCAGAAATAAAGCAGGATGACTGCACAATAAAAGCCTCATCTGGAAGATACCCTAAGCGTATTCCATTTTAGTTTATCTTTGAGATTTATCATCTCATTTCTCTGGGGCTAAATATATTCTGGTTGCTCCTTCTAGCTCATTGCTCAAAGATCTGAAGCAAATGAGGATTTGAGGTTGTGCTAAAGCACCCGATATATTGCTCAACAGCTCCATGAAGACTGGGCACAACATGACATTTGGGCAATAATAATCCCATACATAGGGTTTGTACAGTCACAGCATCAATGAAAAACTATACAAATATTTCCAGGTTATCATATTTTATTTTGTCAAGTACATATTTGATAATATACATGGATATAACATTATTTATATACATAAGATGGGTACAAATAAAAGGGAAACATTTGGACAGGGATGGTAGGCACATTGGTGTACTTATGCATGCCCCTTACTGACCTCTTAGGAATGGGGTGAGGTCAAAAGTAGACCGTCTAAGGGTAAAGTTTTAAGGAAACACAGAGTCAGGTAGTGAGTTCCAGGCATTGACCACTCTGTTGCTGAAGTCATATTTTCTGCAGTCACGTTTGGAGTGGTTCACTTTGAGTTTGTATCTGTTGTCTGCTCATGTATTGTTAGATTATATTTAGATTACATTTATTTTACATTTTATGCTAATCGGCAGATAATTTTATGAGCTACGCTTAGGTGATGCTGAAGGCAACATACTGCATTTTTTGGAGTGTAAGACACATTTTTAACCCCACAAAACATGGTGAAAACTTGGGTGTGTCTTATACACAGTCCCCCCTATTCTTTGGGTTCTGCCTGCCAACAATTTACCTTCTTGCAGCAAACAGCAGCAAAGCCTGATTAGCACAAGCCACTGATTATCTGTCTCCCGACACTCAGCTGATTGATTGAAGTTGATGGCAAGCCCATGTGCTAAAATGAAAGTGAAACTAAAGCTGCATAGAGGCAAATTGCTACAGGGAGAGGCAAAGGCTGAAACTGGTTTTTTTGCTGCAGGGAGGTAGGTCAATAACTATCAATGTTTATAGAAAGTTCAAATTATTAGACTTATTTTTTAAAGACTGATCATAAAATCAGATACGGTCATGTGATGCCTTGTGTAACATCCATATCACTTACTGTGGAATTTTTCAATAACTTTGTAAGTCAAACACTAACTAATTATTTACTGAGACAATCAGTGGTTGATGGTTAGTCTTCATACATGGCAATTGCATGATGTGCTACCTAACAATTGAAGCAAATACAGATCATAAAATCAGATGTGGTGAAGTGATGCCTTGCTTAACATCCATATCATTTAATGAGGGTTTTTTTTAGTCACTTTGTAAGTCAAACACTAAGTATTTACTGAGAAAATCAGTGGTCTCCATGTATATTCCTATTTGCTGATTTTGTCCAGCAAAGGCCCTTTACTTGCCATATGATGAAAATCCAGGAGAGGGAATTTATCCCCCAATGATTGCAACCCTTTAATAAAATAGTTGACAGCATTCTTTGCCAAATAAAGCAATAAAATAGTTGACAGCATTCTTTGCCAAATAAAGCAACAAATTCATAGAGGGCAGGTTTTCAAGGTAGCTACATATTGGTGCAATGACTTCTGGGTAATCCTGTGTAGACTATGTACCTGCACAAAAATAACATTTCATACGGCTATGCTCTTCAAAGCAGTTCCAAAACTGAACTTGGCAACAGCTGTCACATCCTCATATATTGACATATATTTGCATTTCCAATGAAGCAGAATTCTCAGTACCAGCTAATTACATGCCATGTAAACAACAAATCATGATTTTCCTTCCTATTCCAACCATTAAAAAAGTTTCACGTTTCGATTGGATTTCTAATAATTCTGTGCAAATGTCTTCTGTAGTGTTCCATTATTTATTTATTTATTTTATTTATTTATTTATTATTTAGATTTATATGCCGCCCCTCTCCGCAGACTCGGGGCGGCTCACAACAGAATAAAAACAATTTATGTTGACATTTTTCTGGTCTCCTCGGTGATTTGGCTTTCTTTCTTTTTTCTTTTTTAATTAAAAATTTAACTTTATTTAAATACATACAATACACAGAACAACACAAAGGCATTTTAAAACAAACAGAATTTGTATGAAAATATAGCATATCCTATAGAAAAAAACAGTTCCAACTATATTGACATTCTATTATAGCTCTGTTAAATTAATTATATACACCAGTTTTGAAAAGATACACATTTTAAGTTATAAGAGTCAACTTATACCTTTATATTAACAATAACTTCTATTACCAGGCAGTGACTTCTTCAGTAGGGCAGTTTATCCTTATTAGAAGATAATTCTTTTATTTTGTCCACCTTCCCATCTTATTCCCAAAACTTTCTGTCCAGTATTTTTTTAACCTATCTGTTGTGATTCCATCTGAGGCCCCTCAGGGAACGGCTGATCCTCTGCCGGCTTCCTGCTCAGAGGGGGAGGATTAGGAACAGGAGGTTCAGGCAGACGGGGAGGAGGAATCTCAGGCTGAGGGAGAGGGAGGACAGCCAGAGTCCCCCGAGGGAGAGCTCTCCCCAGCAAGCAGCCTGGATTCCTTAGATGAAAATGCATAAGCAATCATCGATCTCCGGCAGAGAAGAGCAACACAACGAAGGGGACAATTAGCCAGGTACTTTCAGCACTAAAGAGGCAACAGCTGGGTTTGGGTGTGGTGCTCTCCGGAAAGGCTGAAAAGGCAGACCCACCCTTCCTGGCTTGTGGAGTATTATCTTTGGGAGTCCTGGGACCTGGCTGTGATCTTTGGCGTCTTGGAATTCTGGTTTGTGACTTTGAATACTGAAACCTTGGGGGGGGAAAGGTGTGGGTCTTATTCTCTACAGTGGTGGGTGTGCCAGCAAGAAGTCTGCTGTATTGTCTGGCCATCAGGACTCTGCTGTAAAGTCTCATAGCCTGCCTGTTGGGAAGAACAGGTTTTTCTCTGTGTTTATTTTTCAAACTATAAAGTGCCTTTGTTTTTACCAGCGTGTCTGGCTGTTTTTTCCAGTTGGTGTTGAAGTCTGGGGGCACCCAGACAGAACACTATCAATCATAACTGAGATAAATGGACAGTTGCCATACTGTTTTTAATCCTTCTTTAATCATTTGGGAAGCTTTTTTTGCTGTCTTTATAATATATACATTATTGAGAAAGGCATCATGAAGATTATTGTTAGTTTCATGAGTTATTTTGACTTTGTTAATTGAAGGTGGTGATTTTATATGCTATGTCTCCATTGTATATGCTGTGTAGTTTAGATGTCCGTTATGATATCAATTTTCTATTGTTCTCAATTACCAGATTACATTTTACTGTCTTATGTTATTCATTCAGGTTTATTTCATCACTTTTATGTTCTATGCTTTCAGCCAATGAGAAAATGTACTCATCAACATCTCTTATTTAACATTCTGAATACTGCTCAAAGTCTACAATAAAGATAATGACAACGGAAATCTGAAACACTAATGGGTCAACACTGCTGTCAATACCTTAACTGAAGACTTTGAATAGCTCATTTATTGTAAATGGAAAGATTATATCAGAATATCAATTATTTCATACCAGATGTGCCATATATTCAGATAGGGGTTTTTTTTACATGCATAATGGGTGGATCAGGACAATGAATCACCCAATACAGTATTTATTAATAATGGCATAATATCAAAACTTGATAGGATGCTTATAATCTATTCTTAGTTTTAAAAAAAATCAGTAAAATGATGTGTTTCCTCCACCCCAAGTATCTAATTTGTTCAGTGGACAAATAATTATTTGATCATAAGTAAGAACAATGGAATATTAGTTTTCTAAATTTTCAAAGTCCATAGAGTCATGCTTATGTGACTTATTATTTTAAAGCAGTGATTATTTGAAAATATTTCATGCTTTTTTCTCAGTTTTAGGAATGGGATTGTTTGGTGTGTATATAAATCTGGACTAACAATTCTAAGGGAAGGGAAAATGGATATATAGTGGTCCCTTGACTTTCGCGGGAGATATGTTCCAAGACCACCCACGAAATCAAATTTCGGTGAAGTGGAGACTCTCACTTACTTCCTTCCTCCTTCCTTCCTTCCTTCCTTCCTTCCTTCCTTCCTCCCCCTCCTTCCTCCATTCCTGGTTCTACTTACCCCCAGAACCCTCAGGGGCAACGGAGCAGCAAGCTGAGAAGAAGAGGTGTCGGCGGGTGGCAGTAAGGTTCGGCTTCAAGCGGAGCATACCAATGCTCCAAGAATTAAAGGAGAGGAATCAGGAGGCTGGGGCAGAAGCGGAGCTTTTATTTAAAGAAGCAGGACTTCCGGACTTCCGTTGCCAGCAAAGCACCCGTTTTTGAGCTGCTGGGATTCCCCTGAGGCTCCCCTCCATGGGAAACCCCACCTCCGGACTTCCGTGTTTTTGTGATGCTTCAGGGGAATCCCAGCAGGGGAATCCAGCAGCGCAAAAATGGGCGCTTCAGCTGGCAAAAGGGTAAATTTTGGGCTTGCACGCATTAATTGCTTTTTCATTGATTCTTATGGGAAACATTGTTTCGTCTTACAAACTTTTCACCTTAAGAACCTCATCCCGGAACCAATTAACTTTGTAAGACAAGGTATCACTGTATCTTCTTGTGTTCTAGCTTTTTATTTCCTAAAAAGCAATTTTTATTTAAAATTATCCACCCAGTCTTTTGGTAAAATGACTACCTGCCCATCCAAAATAACACTGTAAAAATTTTTTAGCAAGTCCAAAACAATGTAACAGGCAAGAAAAAGTTAATAAAAGCATAATATTTAAAAGCTTTCAAAAGCCTGAGCAACTGAGCAATCCAGCAAATGTACAAATGTCAATAGGTAGTGACTAATAAAAATGGGCAGATGTTAAATCACTTCCATCTGAAAATTCTTCAGAGCAACAACTCTGAAACTTGGGTAGGTTAAGTGATATAAGTATCTGACCAGTCTATGGAGATTCCCTTTGGAGGTTATGGTTTCCCAAAGGTGCTTTTTCAAAAGGCAACTGGGCTTTCTTTGTTTTTCCTTGAAGATAACAATAGCAATAGCAATAACAATAACAACAATAATAATAATTGATTAGATTTGTATGAGACTTGGAGCGGCTCACAACAATAATAAACAGTGTACAAATCCAATATTAAAAACAATTTAAAACCCTTATAATTAAAATAATCATACAACTCAATCAAACCATAATCAAACAAATCAGATATTTTGCTTCTCATCCAGACCCATAATCTCCTAATCCGTTTCTACCCCATGCTATATACATAAGCAGGAATTTAAAAATGAATTCTACAAAAACACACTAGATATATTCATGCCAACATCTGAAGCAGAATATCTTATGGAGAATATGTAACTTCTCCTCCCCCACCCTATTTTACGTCATTATTTTTTTTAATGTGTGAATTAGAACTTTTCAAAACTTGAAATATTTGAAAATGGCAATATACACAAGCAAACATACACATTTAGGTATCTTCTGACACTTGAAGACATGAATAAAATTAATGTTAAAATGAACAGCTTTCTTACACAAATAGCAAAATGTTTTGATAAATCACTTAAACTATATGACTTGTGGTTATGCTAATTATGTATTATTGTTTTATTTCTGTATTTATTTCCCTTCAGATTCCAGTAGGGTAACCATGTTAATTTATCTGGTTTTTGTTTTGCTGCAAATATAGCAAAGACACCTTAGTCATTAAGGTTACACAAAACTATTACAGTTAATTAATCAGATAGTTAAATCTTCCTGGTGTCAAGGCTTGGGTACTTAGTAGATTAATATGATAGTTCAGATCCATAAGTAAGGATGAGAAGGGCATATTTGATCAAAGGAAATTTTATGTGAGAAAGGTATTTTTGATCTAGATGTAATCTATCTGAAGTACAAAAAGATAAAACTAACAAGATTATATATCACTGTGTAAGGCATTGTGGTTAATGTTGAGAAATGAAGGTCACTGCTTCCATGGAAATAGAATTCTACAATGGAGTGGAGTGGGATGGGATGAGATGGGATGGGGTGGATTGGACTGGATTAGACTAGACTAGACTAGACTAGAATAGACTAGACTAGAATAGAATAGAATAGAATAGAATAGAATAGAATAGAATAGAATAGAATACAATTCTTGATTGGCCAGTTGTGATTGGATACACAAGATATTTGTCCTTAATACACATGCTTTCAGTGTACATAAAGAAAAAATAAATTATATTCATCAAGAATCTTAAGATACAACATTTAGTGATAGTCATAGGATACTATTAGCAATCAAATCATACTTGGAAACAATAAAACAATATAATGATACAAGCAACATGGATATAGCAATAAAAACAATATAAGTTGTAAAGATACAAGCAATATGGATATAGCCATAAGTGGGAAGAGATAGGTACTAGTAAGGAGGAGAAGAAAAATAATGATAATATAATTTTAGTAGTTGATTTGTCAGTGTTGTGGAAATTACAGCAGTTGTTTACAGAGTGATGGCATTAGGGGGAAAACTGTCTTTGTGTCTCGTTCTTCTGGTGTGCAGAGCCCTATAGCATTATTCTGAGGGTAGAAGTTGAAACAATTCATGTCCAGGATGTGAGTGGTCTGTAGATATTTTCAGAGCCAATACCAATACCAATCTTCTTCTATTTTATGGAAAACACTAGCTGTTCACTGCTGCTTACAGTTTAACATTTTAAATTTTAGGACCAAGGCTGTTGAGAAGAAGAATGCCTAATTTACAGAACAGGAGACTAACTAAACACCATAAAGTCATTTCATAATGAGTAAGTAGAAGTATGCATAGAAAGATTTCACACCTTTCTTCAGCCTCGAAACTATGCTAATAGGTTTAGAGCAATAGAAATGAATCTTTGAATAATGGAGCTGTTATTCTACCCTAGCAGGATTGTCTCAGAAGATGCATAAGTGGATTTGCCAAGCCATGACTAAATACAGCTCCAAGACCACATTTGGCATCTGTAGTCTAGCTGTCAGAAGAATCTTGATGCAGTTGGGCCTGCATTTTTAAAAATAAATTGCATTTATTGTGGAAAATTATATGCCTCCATTTTGGATAGGAGGCATCTGTCTGTCTGTCTGTCTGTCCGTCTGTCCGTCTGTCCATCTGTCCATCTGTCCATCTGTCCATCTGTCCATCTGTCCATCTGTCCATCTGTCCATCTATCCATCTATCCATCTATCCATCTATCCATCTATCCATCTATCCATCTATCCATCTATCCATCTATCCATCTATCCATCTATCCATCTATCCATCTATCCATCTATCCATCTATCCATCTATCCATCTATCCATCTATCCATCTATCCATCTATCCATCTATCTATCTATCTATCTATCTATCCATCCATCCATTCATCCATCTATCCTTCTCTCTATCCATGGATAGCCATTATCCATTCATACAGCCATCTCTCTATCTATCTATCCAGAATTTACATCCCATTTGTCATCTAAAACCTGAGAGTATTGAAAATTATCCTGAGAGTATTGAAAATGATCCTGAGTGCAAAATGTGTGATAGCATTGCAAGTGTTCAATTAATCTTTAATATTTTTATTTTATTGGGCAATTGGGATAAATATATATATGGAGAGAATGGAAGTAGTCTGAAACAAATTATGGAATCAATTGCATGCATATACATACCAAATGAATAGCACTGTTAGTGCAATCACAAGTAAAAACAGAGGCCCATCCACCATCTGCTCTACTGATCTCCTTAATGGGAAAATCTGGAGAAGAATTCCAGAACCCTGAAGGATCTGGAATGAACAGTTTTATAATAATCCAGACCAGTTTCATTAGTTATTTTAAGAACACCCGAAAAGATTTTTAAATAGAGATGCTTGTGGGTGTAATATGGACACACATACACACACACACATTAAACTGAAAGCTGATTATAAGGCAGATCACAACCCTAACAATATGAGTAGCTTCAGGCAAAACCATCTGCAACTATTCAGCCTGTAATATTCTGTATTTTCTTTTTCTTTTTACAACAGTCTTGTCCTGCCAATAAAAGATCAAATGCTTTCATTTACTGGGCTGAATTTTGAGAAAGTACTTGATGTTCCCTCTGAATCTGCTCTTAGTTACAGATCATTAAAGAAACTGGTCTACTGGTGATTCTGTAAACACAGACATGAGTTGAAAATGCTGTTTTCAAAGCAGAATGCACAGCCCTAATGTTAAGTGATTTCCACTTCAGTCTATCTTGTTTATACAGTTTGCAGTTTTCAAAACTATATGGTTAGGCAAAAAGTTGAGGAAGCTGAGGAGAAAGGGGAAATAAATCTGTTTATGCACAGCGTCTAATTTTTTCTAGACCTTTTACGCATAACCACAGAAATTATAGTTCTCTTGAAAAACACTCAAAGGAAACAATATCCACTTCCTTATGTTCACAGTGATGTGTTTTACATAAATTACCATATCCTAAAACATGAGGATGTTGCATGACATTTTTCCTTTTAACTGTCAACTTAAAATTCCTGAAATATTCATTGAGATTCAAAGAAGAAGTGGAGGAAGAAGAAAGTACACAGAGAATTGTATACCACTTTATAAGGCCTTGGTAAGGCCACATTTGGAATACTGCGTTCAGTTTTGGTTGCAATGATGCAAAAAGAATATTGAGACTCTAGAAAAAGTACAGAGAAGAACGACAAAGATTATTAGGGGACTGGAGACTAAAACATATGAAGAACAGTTGCACGAACTGGGCATGGCTAGTTTAATGAAAAGAAGGACCAGTGGAGACATGATAGCAGTGTTCCAATATCTCAGGGGTTGCCATAAAGAAGGAGTCAACCTATTCTCCAAAGCACCTGAGGGTAGAACAAGAAGCAATGGGTGGAAGCTGAACAAGGGGGAAAGCAACTTAGAACTAAGGAGAAATTTCCTGAGAGTTAGAACAATTAATCAGTGGAACAGCTTACCTCCAGATGTTATGAATGCTCCAACACTGGAATTTTTAAAAAAGATGTTGGATAACCATCTGTCTGAAGTAGTGTAGGGTCTCCTGCCTAAGCAGGGGGTTGGACTAGAAGACCTCTAATGTCCCATCCAAATCTGTTGTTGTTGTTGTTGTTGTCGTTGTTGTTGTTATTATTATTGTTATTATTATTATTATTATTATTATAGTATAATGTTTTAGTTTTGAGGACTCTTAATTTTGTTAACTCCAGTCTGCAGTAGACATCTCATCTCATTACAACAGGGACTTGAAATATAATTAATACCTTTGTTTTCATCACCAAATTATGAAAATATATACTAAAGAGCAGTTGCCAGAATGGTGGTGCTTAAAGAGATAGCTCATGAACATGATAAGCATTCTTCTTCTCCTTGTTCATTAATGTCCTGATTATTAAATGTAGAAAATAATATACATTCCTGAGTTATAGCTCAATTTATTCCTTTTATGATCACCAATGAACCCTGATGCAAATATTGTTAGGCTTGAAGAGACGGAGAGATAGCTGTTTATTAGTTTCAGTGACCTCTTGCCTTAGGGATTGAGGAAATGATCAGACATGTGTGAGCACATTTAAATAAAATGATGTCCTCATTAATGAAAGGTAAGGTTGTTTCTCTGAACTTGAAATATCTCATAGATAACAGGAACAGGAATAAAAGTTAGAATGGGGGGAACTGTTTTCAATTCATTTGAGTAGTATCTTACATATATTGCTAGCTACACTAAGCTGCAAATATATGAAAATATTTTCCAAATGTCCCATGCACAAAGTAATCTTGCATTTAAAATATGTCAAAGTGTTATTAAGAACCTCAAAGCCCTCTTAGCATTCCTAATCAGGCTTATCTAATTTCTGGGGAAGTAAATTGACCTTCAAACATGTACAGATTTAGGCTTCAAAAGACCATATGTTGTGGTTCTCATACATTCACATACACAAAATACAGGAAACTTTTAAACAGAAGATCATACACACACACACACTTCAGATAATTGACCCAAATGGCCATACATATCATTTTCAGCAATTGAATGGGCAATTTAAGCCAGAAGCATATGTTTCTTCCAATATATTTGGTGTGGGTGTAGTATTTTGCTCAAAATCTACTGGCTAGATTCCATTATGAATTTGTGTGAGTAAAATCAACAAAAATCTTTGGGCAGAATCAGATTTTGTGAACTAGCTCTCACTTGTCACGCATGGGGAGAAGCATGAACTGAACATATTTTGTCTCCCTTGGAATTCAATTCAAAAGATCATCGATCTACAAAGAAGCTTATGCTGCAATGAAATTGCTAGTTTTGAAGTGCTGTTTCTTTAGAAAGAGGCGGAAATGGTATATTAATACTATTTCCTCCTCTTAAATAGGATATAAAAAGCATTTATTCAGTGAGCCAAATGTTTGTATTCATAATAATTTTCATTAAAATCTGGAAGTACATATGCTGTTTCAGCCTACTAACACAAATTCTTCAAATAATGTAAAATAAAAATAAAATAAAAATAAAGTCATTCTATGTCATGCCACCTGCATTTTTGGTTAACATTATCTTTCAATCTGATAGAAAACAAATCATTTTAAAAAGGAAAGAATAATAATAATTATTATTATTATTATTTATTAGATTTGTATGCCGCCCCTCTCTGAAGACTCGGGGCGGCTCATGACAGTAATAAAAACAATATAGTAGTGGAACAAATCTAATATTAAAAACATATAAAACCCTATCATTATTTTAAAAAAACCAAACAGCACATTCATACCAAACATAAAACAAAGTATAAAAAAGGTGTCTCAACTCCCCCATGCCTGGCGGTATAAGTGAGTCTTGAGTAGTTTACGAAAGACAAGGAGGGTGGGGGCAGTTCTAATCTCCGGGGGGAGTTGGTTCCAGAGGGCCAGGGCCACCAAAGAAAAGGCTCTTCCCCTGGGGCCCGCCAAACGACATTGATTAGTCAATGGGACCCAGAGAAGGCCAACTCTGTGGGACCTTATTGGTCGCTGGGATTCCAGCAGTTGCAGGCGGTTCTGGAGGTACTCTGGTCCAATGCCATGTAGGGCTTTAAATGTCATGACCAACACTAATTTTGTGAAACCTTTTAACTGGAGTGTAGAGTTTTGACAGATCACAAGGCACATCCATGCTAGGATTCTGCGCCAGTTCAAAAGCATTTCCGGACTTCTGTCTTCATGACATCAGCTAATATTTGAGAACTCAGCCAATTCATTTATGGCTCAGCTGATAGCACAGCAGTAATCTTTCTGACAAAAAATGCTATCCTGTCAAGATTGTGGTTGCCCCTTTTTCTTCTTCATAGGAATTTCTCTGTTACTGTTTTCTGACATCTGGGCTTGGGTCTTCAATATGTAAGGTACTTTGATATCTTTTTTTTATTTCTCTCATAACAGGCCCTTTTCAACATAGCAGAACTAATATCCTCCACTAACTCTCAAGGTCAAAACATCATGGAAATAAATCTGTAACAAATTCCACAACATCCTGAAAATGAGAGAACATATCCAAAATCTTTCACAATGTCAATAATATTTCCAAGAAATTAACAATATCATAGTAGATGATATTAAGATACATTTTATAAATAAAACAGAAAGGAAAAATCTAAAGAGGTATTACTGTTAAAATTTTCTGAAAACTTACACATCATCATATTACTACCAATTATTTCAGATAGTTGAAAATATCATTAAATGTAACCTGGGATATTTGGACAGCAGGGTGGAAAACAATTCTATTGATAAAAATATTTGTGTTGTAAAATATTTTTCTAAACACTATGATTTAAAATGCTGTTCAGAGACCAACTTTGATGGAGTTAGGGATAAATAGAAAATAACACTGAAACAAACTGAAGGACACCAGCATTTCCTCCAGTTGCTTAAAATATTATTTAAAATATTTTTAGAGCCTCCCCACCCCCGCTTGTTGTTGCTTCTAATATTTGTGATTTAATTCCAAGCTCTGTGATATTATTAAAAGTATAGTGGCAAATAGCTGTAATGACCTTTTC
Source organism: Erythrolamprus reginae (assembly GCF_031021105.1). Lineage (NCBI taxonomy): Eukaryota > Metazoa > Chordata > Lepidosauria > Squamata > Dipsadidae > Erythrolamprus > Erythrolamprus reginae. The sequence continues at coordinate 290,138,297 of NC_091951.1, forward strand.
ATTTTGTTCTTGGGTGGTAAACAGTATTTCCTGCTTAATATACCTTAGTGTTGAAAATTACAGCAAGAGACACTCTGGCACACTTAAATTTTGACCTCAGAGAAATCTTATTCTCTCTTGGAAAATAACAGTGACCTCCTTGAAACTCTTAGCTCAGCTTGGATAAAATGAAAACTTTCACTCCATTTTTATAGCTTTAAAATATTCCAACATTTCAACCTTTCTTCAATAGATGAAATATCTAAAAAGAAGCTGTTAAGTATTGCATTATCTTGGCATTTGACTATTCACTCCTGTCATATTTCATGATGTATCTTATTTCTGACTCTGGATATGCAGTGCTATTTCATTATAGTTCTCTATCTCTATTTCATGAATCTTCCTGACATATTTTTGACTCTATTATTTTCCAAGCATCATCTACCTTGGAATGAGAAAGCATATTTTGGCAGGAAACTTTTGGCTGACGCTTGTAGCATATCCTGCTAATTCTTTACTTTGCATTTCAAATACCTTTTAATTTTATTACCACAATATTATATTGTTTAACCTTGTAACATTGAAAATAAAAACATTTAGCATTTACTTAAAGCTGATTTTTCTTTTCTCTCCCTGCCCAACCTGAGTTGTTTAGGATTCTGCAACTTCTGGTGTTCTCTTTCTAACACAATTCTAACGCAATTGACAATCATGCCTTACTCCTAGGGTATAATTTTGCTGTCATGACCATTTCTGTAGGAGCTGAAGTTAAAGTTATCACTATAACTACTGTTCTGTCTGGGTCACTCCAGAAGCCAATACCAACCCAAAAAGAGAATCCAGACACACTGGTAAAAGGCAAAGGCAGTTTATATAATTCAAGAAAAACACAGGTAACAGAAAATGTCCTTACAAACAGGACAAACGCTGGATCCTCAAATATATACACGAAGGGAATAGTCCATGAAGCAATACCAGATTCTTGCTGCCAAGATGAAGCTGTAGATAGCAAACAGACGCCTCCCACGAGTCTTCCAGACTGCGAGGCCACAAGCCAAGATCAGAGACACTGAGAATCAAAACAGGTCACCGCAACTCCAATTGATAACACTCCACATGGCTTCAAGGCCTTGCCTGCCTTTTAAACCCTGCTGATGAGGACCACACCCAAACCCAGCTGTTTCTAATTCAATGGTGAAAATATTTCTTTAACTGCTCCTTTCGTTGCTCTGAACGTCTCTGTCTCATGTCAATGACAGCTTGTGCGTCATCACCTAATGACTCCAAGCTACTGGCTGGGGAGAGCGCCCCCCCCCCGGGGCTCTCCTGCTGTTCTCCTTCATCCCATTCCTGACTCTCCTCTCCCCCGTCCGACTGTTCAGCCCCCTCCTCTGCGTGTCATCCTCCTCCGGGCATGGAGCCAGCAGAGACACAGCTGGTCCCTGAGCAGCCTCAGGCTGAATCACAACAACTACGAGCTTCTTTTATATTTCAGACCCATTCATGATCATTGTGGCTCTGTAAAATATTAGTAATGTGGTCCAGTTTGATGGTGATTTGATGGAATCATCCCTTGAAATCAGCTCAATAATACAGTATCAACCTCCATTTCTTGTATTGATTTTTTTTTTAAAGCTGGGTTGTAACTGAGGCCATATGATGTTCTTTGTTTGGGCAAAATGTGTAAATCAGATCCAGTATAGTGCAGTAGTTAGTGCTGTCAGGCACTATGAGATCAAGATTCAAATCTATTCTCAAGTTTTGGAAAATCACTTGGTGATGTTTCTTATGTATTGAATATATATACAGTGTTCCCTTGATTTTCGCGGGTTCAAACTTCACAAAAAGTCTATACCACGGTTTTTCAAAAATATTAATTAAAAAATACTTCATGGATTTTTTCCCTATACCATGGTTTTTCCCACCCGATGATGTCATATGTCATTGCCAAACTTTTGTTTGCCTTTAATAAATATTATTTTAATAAACTTTAATAAATAAACAGGGTGAGTAATAATCTAAATAGTTGCTAAGGGAATGGGAAATTGCAATTTAGGGGTTTAAAGTGCTAAGGGAAGGCTTGTGATACTGTTCCTAGCCAAAAATAGTGTATTTACTTCCGCATCTCTACTTAGCGGAAATTCGACTTTCGTGGGCGGTCACAGAAAGCATCCCCCGTGAAAATCGAGGGAACACTGTATAGCTGTATTAAGCCCTGCTAAAATGAAACTAACCTTTAGATCACTCAGACTGTTAACTTCAGTTGTTTTGGAGGAAAACTTAGAATATTCATTGGGGGGGGGGTGTCTTTCAAGTATTATGATTGATTGGTAGACCCAGAGTATAAATTATAGGGATTTCCCTGTTCTTCCAGAGTTCCAGTTGAGTCAACAAATGCTGTTGTAGCTATGATTTTCTGTTCTTGCCTAATGCAACCCACCACACAACAACTTTCATTCAATTGCCTTCTTCCATTTACTATGCTGGTTGTCTTGAATGAAAGGTGGCATATAAATTTAAATATCAAATATCAATAAGAATGATGTTGTTGCGTCTACCGAATATGGTTCTTTGCTGAGAGAAAGCTGAACCTTCTCACAGAGCCTAATAGTCATACAGCATTTGAACTAATTTCTAAACCTCTACACATGAGCAGTTCAAATTCCTCAAGAGAACAAATCTTTTCCTTAACAACTTGCTGAGCCTTCAGGAAAAGTAAAGAAAGCTGCAAGGAACAGGAAAAAAAGAAACAGATGCGTCAGAGAGAAAAAAGTATTTCAGCTTTGTTGTGTGCCACTCAGAATTGCTTGTTTGATGAAATGGGTGACTATAGAAATTGGACAAATAAATATATGCATGTCAAAGAAACAAAGAATTGGTATGGTTATCATATTTCTAGTTTGTCTCTCTGCATTTGCTTCTGACTGATTTGTTTGGAGCAAAGCGTATTGCAACAGAAAAATACTTCTAAATCATCAGATACGTTGAATGTACCATAGATTTCAGGATGCTAATATATATTCTCAAGAGTCCATTTGTTCATTTTTGGAAGAAGACAATATTAACTTAATTTAAAATAAAACTACACATACACTACGCATAGCCAAAATAATGGGTGCCATGAAATCTCATACATACACATCATAGTCAGACAATTTTGGACCACTGAAAACAATTTATGACACATGTAATTAATTAAACTCATAAGAAATGTGGGATGGGAGAGAAGATTAATTCTCTCTCCCTTCCTTTCCTGCTGTCACAGTCAAAACCTCCTGCCTTTCTGAATGTGAGAACGAGAGTTTCCATTTCAATGGAAACAGAAGGTTTAGATAGCAATTCTCTAAAAACAGTAGCAGACAGAAAAGAGTTCAAAGCTCCTTTTAATGAGGCTGCTCAGAAGAAAAATGCCATGCATGTTAATTGCATTGGCACAATTAATGTCATGTCTACTTTATTCAAGAATTTGTATTTGAACCGTTTGAGCAATGGAAAGTAAAGGAAATACTGGGAAATATTCTCAGATTAAGCTTTAGCAATACAGTAGTCTAACCTCATCAACACTGGCTATTTAGGAACCTGACTATAAGTAATTTTGGCATCAACTATTTTGAATGTTACTGCACATATGCCTTCACAGTTTTCTTGGCAGCAGCATGGAAATGATTTACCATTGCCACCTTGTTATTTCAACATCTGAGTTAAATGTATAACCATGGAATTCCCTGGAACATTGAACAAAATGTATTAGTTATGCATAGATAGGCAGGCATAAAATATGCTGGTCCAATGTCCAGCTAAGACCAAAAGAGGCTTGACAACTCTCTCTTTAAAATAAGCCTATCTTTTCTTTTTCTGTTTCTCTCCCCACAATTTTCTCTGTCAATCCTTTCTTCAAAGTCTTGCCTTGGGATTGTACTTCATTCTAGAAGGAATACAGTGCCTATCTCCTCAGCATCCATTATAAGGAGAACTTTGAGAAGTTTTATTTATCTTACAGTTTTAACACAATGTTAATAGAAATAGCTGCTAATTCCTCAAACAGAGTTATAACAGTCTGGACAGCTAAAAGACGATATTTAGCCAAAACATTTGAGGAAGGCTCATAATTTCATCCTTATTTAGCACAGCAAGCAAAAATCTCATTGATGTCCTAGATACAAATAGAGAGTCAGGAAGTTACTTAGGCAAAGTGTGTGTGTGTGTTTGAAGCATTGTTAAAGTCCAAAATAAAATAATATTTGCAAATAGGTCAAGCACCCAGCTCTTAATTCATTTGAAAAGAAGAAGGAGGAGGAGGAGGAGGAGGTGGTGGTGGTACAGAACAATCAGATTTATAAGACTCTGTTATTATAGCAAAGCTCAATGAAAGTAGTTGTCCTTCCTGTGGGATTGATTTCCCAGTCTGATCCACCATGCAGGGAAGGAGTGGGTTCCACTTACCTTTGCCACCGTTCGCATCATGATGTTTCATGTGCAGTTTGGCTTCCACGCATGTTAAGAAGCAGGAATCAGCCCAAAACACAGCTGAGGAGCTGATCAGCTGTTCTTCAGGCGAAAAAAATAAGGTCAGTATTAACCCGGGGACAGCAGTGGAAGAGGAGAAGCCATCCAAACATACAAAAATTCACAAAAAAATCCCCCCAAAAGATGGCGGTGCCCACGGACTGGCACTGACCAAACCAGATCTGTGATACCATCGTCACATCACCAGTGAGTCACTACCAGTTCAGGTGATCTGGTCCGAACCAGGAGGAACCCACCTCAGATGCGGGGTTGATATTATCTTCCTGTCCTTTTTTTGACCTCATTGTACTGCAGATATCCCAGCATATGCAATTTACTCTTTCTCATTTTCAATTCCATTTTTCATCCTCTTCCTCTAACATTGTGTCTATCATGTTGTTACTGCTCTGCCACATCCTACCTTTTCTTTCTTTGATACATGTGAATGGCTTGGGACTTGAGATCAATTTCATATTCCTTTACCTGTTCCTGCTTGTAGGAACAGATAAATCTAGAAATGGAAACATCCAGACACTACAGATTTCCATCAACTGAATACTGGGATATGCATGATTGGATGGCCCCCATTAGTTACAGATAAAACTACAGAACTCCTATTGAAATTTGACTGCAAGCAAGGTAATGTCAAAAATCCCTGAAATGTCTATTATACTTGAAGAGATAAACAAAAGAAAAGAAAAGGCGAAGTGTAGCAACTCCTCCTCCATACTAAATAAGAACCAAGCTAAAGAAAGTGAGAATTATTTGGGGGAAATGGATGGGAAACAGTTTCCAGTTGCAGTTGCATTAAAATCTTGAATTTCTCAATTGACTTCTGTGGACTAGAGGAGCTACATTCCAGCCAAAATTTAAAAATAGCTTCTGAGCATATACCAGAAAAATCATCAATCCAGAAAATAAGAGGTTATCCATACTCTATTTATAACTAGGTGTCTCTCACTCTGCATTTACCCTGTCCTTCTTTTCCAGCCACTAAATTCCTCTCCCCCCCTCTCTCTCACCTTCTCCCTCTTGCTCTTCCAGTTTCTACTTAATCAAAAAACAGTTACTCAGTGTTCTTTGTGCACTAAAGATGATCACTTATTTAACTGTCTTATTGAGACTGTCCCTCTTGTTGTTCAAAATAATTATTGTGTATCTACTAAAATCTATCTTTGACACACAGATCTTGCTCTGTTAGCAATAGAAATGTTAGAACTATTCCCTGAAGAGCAAAGGTAAAATAAAAGATACAAATACTGAGTATGAATAGCTTCTGATTCCTAGACTGACAGGAAAAAGCAGTACTGCAAACTTCTGCATGATATTTAGGAGAAAGTTTAATTTAACCCAGAAATGTAACAAAGCTGTACTTAAGTCAGGGAACCAATCACACAGACTGCAAAACTAAGCCCTTGTTTAAAATTAGTCCTGTTGTATAAACAGAAAGTACCATTTTTGTCTTATGCATACAGTGAAACAGTCCTGAAAATTAAAGTCCTGTGGTCAGTCTTACAGGAAAAAATAAAATAAGGTGGCTATCTGGACAAGGATAAGCATAGTAGTCTTTGCAGTGGTTCTCAATCTTTCTAGTGCCATGACCCCTTAATGTTGATTTCCCCCCCCAAACATACGTCCGGTGCGAATTCTCCCAACAGAGCTTTAAACTGATTGGCAGGAAGGTCAGAGGGACACCCTCACTGTAAATGTCTGATTGGTCGGATTGTAAAAATATGTTCCAATGTGCCAGAATAGAAGCGTTAGCTCCTAACAAATTTGTTTTTCCCCATGCTCTTAGGTGACCCCTGTGAAATGGTTGTTCAACCCCAAAAGGGGTCCCACCCCCCAGGTTGAGAACCACTGCTTTAAAAGCAAAGATAGGAAAGGATAGGATAGGAAAGGAAACTATGGTTTTATTTTTTTAACGAGAGAGAGAGAGAGAAAGAGAGAGAGAGAGAGAGAGATAATATCTGTCATCACAAATGATAATGACAATATACTATAAATTGGAAGTGAGTATCTTAAAATGAAGGTTTTCATATAATCCTTGGCCTAATTTCATTTGATCTCCTATATAAGAAATCAGGTCAAATTTCTGAAAAAGTAATCTTTTCCCTTCTTGCATTGCATTGTGGGTAAGAAAGAGAAAAAGGTGTCAAAAAGAAAATATGTCAGTAGAATAATAGATGTCTCCACTATTGTGGGGCTATAGTTTCATCCTAAACAATTGACCATGACCCGAACAATTCAAGCAGCTACAGCTACAAACTCAAAAAGTTTTTTAAAAAAACCTAAAAAAAGGTTGCCTACCCTTAACATAGCAAACATTTCAAACATTATACAGTAGATTACTTTTTAATTATAAGATATTAGCCATTTCAATGAAACATGACAATATGGCTTACATAAAGAATAATAGGAAAAAAACTAATAGGACAAAAATTAAAATAAAAGAATCCAGAGAAACAACCCCAAGTAAAACTAAAATATTATACAAGTGGGCTATTATACAAGTGGGCTATTGATCATTTTAACCCAAGACCTAGTAAAATAGACACATCTTGAGGACTGCTTTAAATAGGGTTGAGGAGGAGGATACAAGTTTCAGGATGATTATTGTTCCAGAGACAGCCATCATGATGAGGGTTACCTCATAAGTTCCATCAGAAGATATTTTAATCAGCCCAGAGCATGCCAACAATGTAAGCATATATATTATGGTAGAAACTAGGAAGCATAGGAGTTCTGCAAATTACCAGGACCTATGCTATGAAGGACTTTACATGGGATAATCAGTAATTTGAATCGCCTTCAAAAGCTTAAAATAATGCCTACATTAAAACATTTATTTTAGGTGATATAACTACATAGCAGTTTACCCATGTATTGACTACTCCAGTGGATTACCGTATTTTTCAGATTATAACACTCACCTTCCCTCCCCAAAAAAGAGGGTGAAAATCTGGGTGTGTCTTATACTCCGAATGTAGCCCTGCCTGCACACTCCACGCATTGCATTTTTGGGTGGTTCTAGGCGACAGAGATGCTCACTTCTACATGAAGCCTGATTTTCGAAGCATTGTGGGAAAGTGCATTGAAAGCCGGGCTTCCTCTCAAAAAGGCCTGATAGAGAGGCAGCACATCAGTGATCCTGGACCTGCCATTTCGTAAACATACTATCAGGCTTTCCAGGATAGCCCCTGTGGCTTGGCTATCTCCGTCAGAGCCTGAATTCCAAAGCAGTCTAGGGAATTGTGTTGAGAGCCTTTTAAATGAAAGCATTTTCAGGCATCAGATTCCCTCTCTTCGATTGCAAAAAGGGTGCTTGAAATGCAAGGATTGTAGAGGAAAGCATTTCCATCTGGAAACACTTTCCTCTACAATGTTTCAGGCACCCTTTTTACAATTGGAGAAGGGTCTATGCCACCTAAATACGCTTTCATTTAAAAGGCTCTCAACGCAGTTCCCTGGGCTGCTTCGGGATTCAGGTTCGACCAAGGGGCTTGTTGATATTCCTGATATTGTTAAGTAGAATAAAATCCAGGGGTCACCAACATTTTGGACCTCAGGGACCACTAAATTCATAATTTTAAATTATACGAACCACTAATATGAACTGACTTATGGGTGGGTGGGCATGGCTAAGTGATCGTGTGATTAGGTGGGTGTGGTCAACTCCTCACTTTCCCACCCAGGCTCCTTAGGGCCCCGACAGGAAGCAGTTATTGGAGCTAAGCAGCCACTACAAGAAAGAGTTGCAAAAAAGCTGAGGGTAAAAAAGGATCAGCAAAAGCACCTCACTGAGGACTACAAGTATGGGCTTTCCAAGCAGAGGGAAGACTTGTGGAAGTGAAAGGTCAGGTCCTACTGGAACAAAGTCATCCAACTCTTTGTCACCAATGGCACTTCCCTCCAGTCTTCACCCAAAGCCCGACAGCAGGAGGCCAAAGCAAACCCCAAGTCATAATTTCTGTCCCCATCTAACCCACACAAAAAGACCTCAAAGGGGGTGAGTGTCCAAGACAACATAAACGTTCATTGCACATATCAGTCCCAGGGGACATAGTTTGAGAACCCATGATTTAGTGTAATATAAAACATGTAAATAATTTTTCTGCTGACTATCCAAAATTTTTAACAGTCCACCAGTCATCCATGGACTACCAGTTGGTGACCACTGGTTTATACTAAAAATTGTAAGAGAAAATAGTGAAGAATTTTGAAGGCTTTGATTTTTTAACCAAGAATCACTCGATGTTAGATAAAGAAATTAAAAAAATATAAGGCATTAGTAAAATGGTCATACAAAAGCACTTATCTCATAAATACTGTTTCTGGACCTAAGCATCACAAGCTTTGTTTTAATATTGAGGCAAGATTAGTGAGATAAAGTTGGGGGGGGAGCAGTGGGGAAGTAGTTATGCAAGCCACAGTTAAGACAGCCTGAAGGTCAAAGTTGCAATATTAAGTAAATCTTACATGATTTTATAAACTTTAATTTATTATCTATGTGCAACTGACATTTTAGCTCTTGGTTTAATATCAAACATTTCAAAGTAGTGTTGTAGAAAAATGGTCGATAACCCTTTTATGCAGTATAATTGGAATTCTCCATGTTAGAACAGTTGGTTTTGGAGAGATTTCTGTAAATGTTAATAGCTGTCTTTTTAAATGTTGTAATTCTGAAATGCTATGGAAAGCAAAAGTGTAAATGTCAGCATGTCTATAATTTCCACAAAGTGAACATGAGATACTTTTAAAAAGGGGGGGGGACCCAGAGTCTGATTTTGGATGTCAAAAAACATAATTAATCTCTATATTGTTGCTTTTCGTTTAAACTTGTAACAAGTGTGTATTTCAAAATGGCACAGTCGACTTTATGGCACAGGTCTATACAGGTATTTTTACCTTTACTATTTTTCATAGTAAAAAAATCTGGGATGGAGATGATGAGACAACCAAATGTATAACATTGTATACAAATCCAATTAAAATAAAATAAAAATAAATACAAATTTTCAATTTTTTTTTAGTTGCAGAAATGAAATGTGCCATTTCTTAATGAATTTCACATGGTGAATTCAAATATAATAATGAAATTTGTTAGTTGGCTCTAGATTTCATGCAACAGACATTTTACATTTTCCAACTACAAGTAATAGGCAAATAATGCACCAAACCTTAATATGTATACATAAACCCATATACAGTAGTCCCTCACCTATCGCTGGTGTTACGTTCCAGACCCGGCCGCGATAGGTGAAATCCGCGATGGGGAATTTATCGACTGATAGTACTTTAGGGGGGACGCTCCCTGCTCCCTTTCTCCTCCTTCCCACCAGCTCCGGATGCCTGGAGGCGAGCAACGGCCGGCTAACCTTCCCCCCCCACTACTACTTACTCTGCGCCTGAGGAAAAGAAGGGGAGGGGGGCAAAAGAATCGCCGCCCCCGAGCATTCCCGACCCACTGCTATTCTTTGCAGCAGTTCGGCCAAACGTTGTCTTTTTTGCCTTGCCCCGGCTGGAAAGTCCCTGGTGAGCTGCCCCGGCTGGTTCTTTTTCTCTCTCTCTCTCTTTTCTTTTCTTTTTTTCCCCCTCCACCTGCCCAGCACTTCCTCTCCCGCCCTCGAGCCCAGTCTGGAAATCCCCGCCACGTCGCGTTCCTTTCTTTGCTCACCGCTCGCTTGTTCGCGCGCTGCCGGGAGCTCTTTCTACAACCCCAAGCACACCGCCGCCACCGCCAACCACTAAGCACGCCTCCAAAGACTGCCTTCTCGGCACTGGTGAGGCGGGTTGAACGAGGGGACGGGCCTCTGCCGGAGCTCAGTCCCCGCCCTGCTCATCGTTCGCCCAGCCGCGGGCTGGTTGGCTTGTCCTGCCCTTCCAAACTTCTAAGCGCCGTATCTGTGCCAATGCTGACTTCAAAACCCGTGATGAAGTGAAGCCATGGTGGGTGAAGCGCGATATAACGAGGGACTACTGTATTTTTATTAAAATTAAGTGAATTATATTCACAACAGTGAATACATGAAATAATATTGTATATGTTTACCAAGAAAAACTGAATTAGCAACTAAGTTTAAAATGTTCAAAAGTTTAAATTTCTCATTAATCTTGCCTTCAATTTGTGTCCTTTTTTTTGTATTCAAGATAATGATTGTCTCTTACAATTGTCCAACAGTAGTCTGCAAGCATTGATGGGCTCCATTTACCTTGATATCTTTTTTCCATAACTGCAATGTCTTAATGAAAGTGCTCCCTATGCTCGTCACTCACTGCTCCACAATTTGATGGATAGAAATTCAAATGAGAGTGTAGAAAATTATTTTTTAGGACATGTTATAACCAAGGTTTTTGTAGACCTGAATGAGTTTTTCAACCACTTCCTTGTAGTTTGCTGCTTTATTGTTTCCAAGAAAATTTGATGTCACTGACATGAATGCTATCCATGCAATCTTTTCCTTGCCATGCAACAGAGAAAGAAACTCATCATCGTTAATAAGTTCATGGATCTGTAGGCCAACAAAAATTCCTTCATTTATTTTTGCAGCACTCCTTGATAGAAATTTACTTATCAGGTACATGAAAGCTAACATGCAGGCCATATTTTTTGGAGTATAAAAATTTTGAATTATATCCCTGGAGGGAGCCACCATGGAAAAGGCCCTTCTTCTGGGTCCTACCAGGTGTATCTGCCTAGGAAGATGGGACCCGAAACATTCTTTGCCTCCCTGCTCTGGTGGGTTGGATAGATGTGATTGGTGAGAGATCTCTCAGATAACCTCATCCCAAGCCATGAGGGCTTTAAAGGTGACAACCAGCATCTTGAATTGCACCTGGAAGCAAATCGGCAAGCAATGCAGCTCCTGCAGGAGAGGTGATACATGTGCACACTAAGATCTGCACAAAACCATGCGGGTGACTGCATTTTGCATCAATTGCTGTCATAACCTGAGAATGATCTGTAATATTAGTTAGGAATTGCTTGTTTCTGTAAAGAAGGTATTGGATGATGCTCTGAGAATTCAATGTGGTCACAGTATTGTAGTGTTTTTCTGCCACTGTGTAGGCTCAACTCTAGGACCAACACTCTGCAGTCTGCATTGGTTGCCGATCAGTTTCCGGTCACAATTCAAAGTGTTGGTTATGACCTATAAAGCTCTTCATGGCACTGGGCCAGGTTATCTTCGTGACCGCCTTCTGCCGCACGAATCCCAGCGACCAATTAGGTCCCACAGAGTGGGCCTTCTCCGAGTCCCGTCAACGAAACAATGTCGTTTGGCGGGACCCAGGGGAAGAGCCTTCTCTGTGGTGGCCCCGGCCCTCTGGAACCAACTCCCCCCAGAGATTAGAATAGCCCCCACCCTTCTTGCCTTTCGTAAGCTTCTTAAAACCCACCTCTGTCATCAGGCATGGGGGAACTGAGATATTCTTTCCCCCTAGGCGTCTACAATTTATGTATGGTATGTTTGTATGTATGATTGGTTTTAAAATAAGGGTTTTTAGCTGTTTTAGTATTGGATTGTCGCATGTTGTTTTTACCATTGTTGTTAGCCACCCTGAGTCTACGGAGAGGGGCGGCATACAAATCCAATAAATAAATAAATAAAATCTAACTAATATCTGATTGGATTCAATTTGATTTTTCTTCTATTATTTAGGTATCCATTGGACCTCCCACTTCATGCAATAAACCAAGAAACCATAAGGTCCCAAGAGCAGCTGAATCTATGGCTTTGCTAAACTCCATATTCTAAAGATCCGAAGACTCTTGACTGAATCGTCTGTCATATTGCCAATAAAATCCCTCCCAGCAAACTTCCTATCTCTGTGAGGCAGACCATTTTAATTAGTCCCTTGATTCTGCAGAGGACTGGAATGCCAATGAGTCTGAACTCTATCAAATGGTAATCGCTATGCATGAAATGATGAGAATGATAATGTGTAATTTTAAATCTTTTTCCAAACTACAATAAATACAGTACCAGACTGAGAAAATGTCCCTGATATATGATCAAGGCCAATGATTCATTGATATAGCTCCCTGGGCAAACAAACCGAAAAATCAATTTATCTTGTCAATGGAATTTAGCAGAAAATTCAAGAGGGAAACTTTAATAATACTTCATTGTAGAGTGTGAGAACAAGAACTAATAGGTTTCAGTCATAGATGGTACAGGAAGTCCTTGTTTAACAATTGCATGTGTAACAATGCTTAGATGTTAGAGCTGATTCTCCTTAAAAAGTACTCATGATCTGATTCCACAATGACAGAGCTATCCCCTGTGACTATGTGACTGCATTTTGTATTCTTGACAACTGGCTCATCTTTAGGGCCAGTTGCAGCCTTCTGCAAACATGAGATATTATTTTATATGTTTTTGCCAGAAACCGCCTCAGATTATATCCTTTATTTGGAAATGGTGACATTTCTGCCACTTGTGGACTATGTATCCCTTCCCATTCTTAGTCATCAGGAAAAGAGGGCAGCTGTTTCCAGTTCTAACATGCATGCCATATTTTTTGGAGTATAAGATACAAACTTTTCCTCCCTAGAAGAGGCTGAAAATGCAGGTGCATCTTATACTCTGAATGTAGCTTTTTTGAAGCTTTCCCCCCCCCCAGTCCTAACTAGGTACTAACGATGTTCCCAGCTCTTACCCGCTTGCAAGCTCTTTCATTGTTACTCTCTGTCAAGAGTGTTTTACAAATCCTGCCTTTGCAGGTTTTTTAAAATTGCTCCACTTGCTCCAAATGTTTCTTTCCAGCCCTAACCAGGTACTAACATTGTTCCCAGCTCATACTGCAAACTCTTTCATTATTACTCTTCTGAATAATGTTTTCCAAGCCCTAAGTCTTACTGCTCTTAATGCAAACTCTTTCATTGTTACTCTTTGTGAAGAATGTTTTCCAAGCCTAAAGTCTTACTGCTCTTACTGAAAACTCTTTCATTGTTACTCTTTTTGAATTTCACTCCTGCACCACCTCCAACACACACTACATATATTGGCGTAAGGACGTATGTAATAATGGGTTTAAGATATAGGAGGAAAGATTTTGATTAGGAAAAAGAAACTTTCCCAACAAAATGCAACCAATCAAGCAGGGTCATTGGGTCCTTGTCACTAAATTTAGATAACTGAAAATTAGTAATATGTCCTAATATATATGGTCAATTATTGAATAAATAGAACATCTTCTTTTGTTCTCACTGGTAAATAAGTGGTCATATTAAACATACTCAGGTATTTAAATAATTAATAAGAAGTATTTATATCACTGCTTTCCATTTTTTGTATTACCATTAAATAAATATTGATACTATCCTCACTTAAAATTATATTCCAATGAAATGGAAAGATCAGATGTAGAAAGTATCACCCAGTTTGTCTTTCTCTACCTTAAACATTCTATTCTGCAGCCTACTTAAGAATATTTCTTACTTTTTTCTTTAGAATGCTTAAAACCTCTTATCAGGTTTTTTTTCATAGCACCATACTGTAATTAGGAAAGGGTGTGTAGACTGATGGATATTTTGACAAGTCTCTCCAGTATATTGCTAAGCTGTATTCTAAAGACTTCTAAATGAGCCTTTATTTCCCAGTTCATTAAATAGCAGAACATTCAGAAATATGTTTGCAGGCTATCTTATTATTTATGGATCAATATTCCTCTGCTGCTGCTAAGCAGAGAATGCAATTCCCAAAATATATAATTAGCCTTCCTACGAACTGAGATACAATAACATATTATAATCTATGTAAATGCACAAAGGTTCAGCTGTGCTATGTATGAAGCTTAATTTTTTTTAAAAAAAAATCTACACTATACAGGAACCAACAATGTTCCCAGCTCATACTGCAAACTCTTTCATTATTACTCTTCTGAAGAATGTTTTCCAAGCCCTAAGTCTTACTGTTCTTAATGCAAACTCTTTCATTGTTACTCTTCTGAAGAATGTTTTCCAAGCCCTAAGTCTTACTGCTCTTAATGCAAACTCTTTCATTGTTACTCTTCTGAAGAATGTTTTCCAAGCCCTAAGTCTTACTGTTCTTAATGCAAACTCTTTCATTGTTACTCTTCTGAAGAATGTTTTCCAAGCCCTAAGTCTTACTGCTCTTAATGCAAACTCTTTCATTGTTACTCTTCTGAAGAATGTTTTCCAAGCCCTAAGTCTTACTGCTCTTAATGCAAACTCTTTCATTGTTACTCTTCTGAAGAATGTTTTCCAAGCCCTAAGTCTTACTGCTCTTAATGCAAACTCTTTCATTGTTACTCTTCTGAAGAATGTTTTCCAAGCCCTAAGTCTTACTGTTCTTAATGCAAACTCTTTCATTGTTACTGTTCTGAAGAATGTTTTCCAAGCCCTAAGTCTTACTGCTCTTAATGCAAACTCTTTCATTGTTACTCTTCTGAAGAATGTTTTCCAAGCCCTAAGTCTTACTGCTCTTAATGCAAACTCTTTCATTGTTACTCTTCTGAAGAATGTTTTCCAAGCCCTAAGTCTTACTGTTCTTAATGCAAACTCTTTCATTGTTACTCTTCTGAAGAATGTTTTCCAAGCCCTAAGTCTTACTGCTCTTAATGCAAACTCTTTCATTGTTACTCTTCTGAAGAATGTTTTCCAAGCCCTAAGTCTTACTGCTCTTAATGCAAACTCTTTCATTATTACTCTTCTGAAGAATGTTTTCCAAGCCCTAAGTCTTACTGTTCTTAATGCAAACTCTTTCATTGTTACTCTTCTGAAGAATGTTTTCCAAGCCCTAAGTCTTACTGCTCTTAATGCAAACTCTTTCATTGTTACTCTTCTGAAGAATGTTTTCCAAGCCCTAAGTCTTACTGCTCTTAATGCAAACTCTTTCATTGTTACTCTTCTGAAGAATGTTTTCCAAGCCCTAAGTCTTACTGTTCTTAATGCAAACTCTTTCATTGTTACTGTTCTGAAGAATGTTTTCCAAGCCCTAAGTCTTACTGCTCTTAATGCAAACTCTTTCATTGTTACTCTTCTGAAGAATGTTTTCCAAGCCCTAAGTCTTACTGCTCTTAATGCAAACTCTTTCATTGTTACTCTTCTGAAGAATGTTTTCCAAGCCCTAAGTCTTACTGTTCTTAATGCAAACTCTTTCATTGTTACTCTTCTGAAGAATGTTTTCCAAGCCCTAAGTCTTACTGCTCTTAATGCAAACTCTTTCATTGTTACTCTTCTGAAGAATGTTTTCCAAGCCCTAAGTCTTACTGCTCTTAATGCAAACTCTTTCATTATTACTCTTCTGAAGAATGTTTTCCAAGCCCTAAGTCTTACTGCTCTTAATGCAAACTCTTTCATTATTACTCTTCTGAAGAATGTTTTCCAAGCCAAAAGTCTTACTGCTCTTACTGAAAACTCTTTCGTTGTTACTCTTTGTGAAGAATGTTTTCCAAATCCTGTCTTTGCAGGGGTTTTTTATTGCTCTACTTGCTCCAAATGTTTCTTTCCAGCTCTAACCAGGTGCTAATGATTTTCCCAGCTCTTACTGCTTCACATCAGAGGTGGTTTCCTACTGGTTCTGATGGGTTATTTAGAATTGTTAGTAAACCAGTGATGGTGCTAATGAGTCTATGGAGAGGGGCGTCATACAAATCCAATAAATAATAATAATGATGATGATGATGATGATGATAATAATAATTATTAATAATAATAATAACAATAATAATAATAATAATAATATTGAGTTCTTATTTGTTTATAGAATGACTGATAATTCTCGGGTCTTCAACCAATTTTGCATAGTATGATTTTACCAGCACCTACCAGCACTAATGTGTAGAGCTACAGTATTTGGACCTTTGATTCAGAGATACAGTATATTACTTACCTTTGCTTTGTTGGAATTCAACTCTTTCCAGAATTGATTGAATATCACATTTCCTGGTGCAGAAGTATAATAAAATAAGCAATGGTGCATTTGAAAGAATTAGGAGTTTGATATTCTTTAAAATTGTGGACATTTTGCTTCACATCAGAGGTGGATTCCTACTGGTTCTGACGGGTTCTTTAGAACTATTAGTACACCAGTGATGATGTAACAGAATTGGTTCTGTCAGTGCTGGTCCATGGCTTCCGCCATCTTGGATTTTGCTTTTGTGCATGAGTGACCCTGAGCAAACAGGCAGCATAAGGATCCACAGCCCACCTCTGCTTCACATGATATGAGATATTTAAAATATTGCTAAGGCAATCTACTACTTCATCAAATATGGCCTCCCCCTCCCATAACTCCTACACAGAATGGTTTAAGACTGTAGTGGTTGTAAATTATGGGAAATGGAGATCAGCACCCCCAGAAGATACTGGATACTTTCTACTGATAGGGCTTTCTATCGGTAAAATGTTATAATAAGTAGCCTGCATAGAATTTTTAATTTAATTCTTCAGCTGCAAGCTGCAAGATCTTGTATGCATGTGCCTTTTCTGAATAACACATAGAACCCATGACCAGTTAGTTGGCTTAATTTATTAGTCAAACTAAGCAATATACTTTGATTTAATCTGTTTTAGGATTTACTGGCTCAAATCTAGTTCAACTGGGTTATAGGCTGAGCTCATAAGATTGTAACAGACATTTTGTCAGTCAACAGATTAATATGTGTGTATAATTGTTATGAGCAAGACTTTCTTTCCTTGCCAACATGCCATGGTATTGCACAAATAAAGCACTTGAGCTAACGTTAATCACTTAGTTTCTTTTCAGTAATGATTGTTTTTCATTTGGAGTGATCAAACTTCAGAGCCGACCACACTGCAATAACTCCTTTCATTGCAGCAATACTGAAGTGAAAGGGGGTAGGAGAGACCTAACAGAAATACTGAGTAACACAGAACTCAAAATTTTGCCAAGCATCAATTGCCAGAAACACATCGATCATAAGCAATGAGGTGACAATGACATTTAATCAGTGAGGCGACTTTGGACCTTATCAGAAAAAACAAAGTGGGAGAAAATGTAATCAGAGCCTCAGTATGGCTATAATATATAATATATAATATTATATAATATATGGCTATATATAAGAGAATATTCATATAAGAGAATATCCATATAAGAGAATATTCATATAAGAGAATAATTAGCCATACCAGAACAAATAAGGACAAGCAATGTGGACAAGCTATGGATAGCCATCAATATACAAACCTACATCCCTCTGACAATGATATGGGTCTGTGGACTATATCGAAGCAAAGAAAAAAGTGCATATGCAGATTTTAACATCAGTTAAAATTAGAACATTAGAATTAGAAAACAGAATTCTTTCAACTGTGTTCCAAATAGTGTTAAATACATTGAGCTAGTTATCCTTCATTGATTTTTTAAAAAATTTCTGCAGCTTTAACAAATGAGACTGAGTGGAATATATAATAAAAACATTAAACAATTAAAACAGTATACAGTGATACCTTGTCTTACAAACTTAATTGGTTCCGGGAGGAGGTTCTTAAGGTGAAAAGTTTGTAAGACGAAACAATGTTTCCCATAGGAATCAATGGAAAAGCAATTAATGCATGCAAGCCCAAAATTCACCCCTTTTGACAGCCGAAGCACCTGTTTTTGCTCTGCTGGGATTCCCCTGAGGCTCCCCTCCATAGGAAACCTCACCTCTGGACTTCCATTGCCAGCGAAGCGCTTGTTTTTGCGATGCTGGGATTCCCCTGGTGGGATTCCCCTCCAGCATCACAAAATCACGGAAGTCCGGAGCCTCAGGGGAATCCCAGCAGCATAAAAATGGGTGCTTCGCTGGCAACGGAAGTCTGGAGGCAGGGCATCCCAGTGGCGATGGTGGGTTTGTAAGGTGAAAATAGTTTGTAAGAAGAGGCAAAAAAATCTTAAACCCCAGGTTTGTATCTTGAAAAGTTTGTATGATGAGGCGTTTGTAAGACGAGGTATCACTGTATATGACTAACTGGCTGACTGACTAACTGACTGATAAGTAAAACTATTGTCATGGATGTTAATATAGCAAAGAAATGGAGTCCTTAGGGCTGCAGGTCTAGGCATATACCCAAGTAGGTGGGGCTTTATGAAAGGTCAATAGGGGTCATCCTAAACTCTGAAGGGAAAATATACTAGAGGGGCAGGGATTAGGGTCAAAAGACAGGTCTCCTAATCCCTACCAGCTGGCATTCCTTTGCTGATGTGACTCATAACATGCCCAAACTGTCAGACCAAATGGGTATGGGAAGAAATCATAGAATCATAGGGCTGGAAGGGACATTGGAAATCAAAGAACCAGAGCGTCACAGTGGTTAGAGTGTGGCGCTGCACTCTATTTCAGGTTACTTCACTAACTGCTAGCTGTAGTTCAGCAGTTCAAATCTCACCACCGGTTCACAGTTGACTCAGCCTTCCATCCTTCCGAGGTGGGTAAAATGAAGACCCAGATTGTTGGGGGCAATATGCTGATTCTGTAAACTGCTTAGAGAAGGCTGTAAAAGCACTATGAAGAGGTATATAAGTTTAAATGCTATCACTATTGCTATTTAGACCAAATCCCTACCAAAGGCAAGAGACAAATGGCTATCTAATCTTTTCTTAAAGACCTCCACTAATGGAGCACTTCAATTTTGTTCCATTGATTAAGTGTTCTTACAGTCAAGGAAATTTCTTCTGAGTTCTTTGAAGAATAAATTAAAACAGATAGATGTCAACCCTAGCCCTTTTCTTTGTTAAGCTATACATACCTATTTTCCTGGTTTTCCTATGGTTTAACCACTAAACCTGTGGAAGTTGTGGGCTGGATCTCTCTTCCCCTTCCCCCGCCCAGTCCCTATGAACACTGACTGGAACAAATGTTGAACGAATGAGGAGAATGTAATATGGTGCTCTCCACACCAAGAGCTGGTCTAGAAAGTGTTCTGCCTGGCTAATGCAATTAGCCACCCATGAGCCCAGAATTAAGTCAAACACACAACAAGAGGGCCGTTGAATCAAGAAAGTCTCTTTTATATACAAAGGCTAAATGCAAGCTTGAATGCAAGACCAATTACTGTTTTACGAGTCCCAAAAGGTTAGAGTTACTCATGCAAAAGTTCACCTGACACACTTAGGCTTGTGCCAGAGTCAAGGATTGGTTTATAAGTCAATAAAGACAGAATTCCACAGAAAGCCAAAACAGAATGCAAACCACACTGCACAATCTTTCTTCCAAAATACCAACAATAAACGCCCACTCCCAGCACTCCAACACTCCCTTTTTTATCAGGGTTTTAGCAGCGTAATTAAACTCTGAACAGCTGCACTCCATTATCTGTTTCTATGCTTGCGCAGCTGTTCCTGCCTTCCCAAGATTCTGCACACATGGGGATTCAAGATAGGGTTATTCATGACGTCTTCCTCTTCTGAGTCCGAGGATCCTTTAGCTGGAGGGGCTAGCTGGTGGGCTGGATGCACCCATTCTCCTGTCTGTCTCTTCCTCCTCACTGCCTTCCTCTGACCGTGATTCGGCTTCACTGTCTGAGACATCTGGCTGCACTCCCACACTGGTCTTCAATAAACAGATGACTCCCACTGTTACACATCAAAATCCCCAGCTACAGGAGCTGGCCTGAAGCCAACCACAACAAAAAGATACTATGATATATGGTATTAAATAGCATTAAGAGGACATGAAGAGCAAAGAAGCTAACCTAAGAGTGCTATCAATTCCATTTCACTCTCATAATTTAGCTGAACCTTAATTGAAAGAGTCCAGATAATCTGCTTCGTCCAGGCAGCTGGAGGAAGCTGAAGTTGTCATGTTACCATCTTATCCATGAATTCCTCTCCCCCAAAATGGGATTGAAGAGTGAATAAAAGCTGTTCAGTCTGCTTTAGGTGAATTTAATTCAATTCAATTCAATTTATTAGATTTGTATGCCGCCCCTCTCCGAAGACTCGGGCGGGTCACAACAATAATAAAAACAGTATAACAATGGAACAAATCTAATAATAAAATTATATTAAAAAACCCCAACAATTTTAAAAAACCATACAGCACATACATACCAAACATAAAATATAAGAAATCCTGGGGGAGATGATGGCCTCTTGAAGAGAGAGAGAGTACCATTATTTCCCTCAAGGAATTATTAATCACTTCACAGACCCAATTTTGTGTAACGTCCTGGGTGGTCCAACCATGAGGCACATGAATCTAACACAGAGGTTGCCACACTAGCAGGTGCAAGAGCCTTGTCTACTCCTTTAGGTGAAACTCCGCCCAGTTCAATCTTGCAAGACTTAGTTTCCTTAGCCTCAATTGGAATTGCTTTAAAGCTTTAACATTAATATGTTAATGTATTAATGAAGAGTGGATATGAGCAATTTTTCCCACTAGATGTATAGCATATTCACCATAGTGACTCTGGAGGTGAAACCCAGTATTAATTCCTTGAAGGTGGAGCCAGTTCTCCGAAATTGGGCCACTGGGTGATTAATTGTGGACACAAGGATGGAGTAATAAAATTTCGCCACCCTTACAGCATTGAGATAGGCTCTACTTTTGGCTCCAGTGTTCTATTCCAAAGGATCCTGGAGCACACACCATGCTTATGTAGTATGCCTAGCTTCAAGGACATCAACTGCTATTCTTTTTTTATGAAAGATAGACAATTCCAGCTACATTAAAACTTTTGAAGCCAGATCTTTGGTTCAAATCTTATGTTGCAGGAAACAATCTGAGTTGGTCACCGAGACCAAAGGTTTGTTCTTCTAAGCTTTCAGGCTCATGCTGAGCCCATCATCAGGGAACTTTTCTCTCTCCAGAATATGGGTACAGGGTTGTTTTATTTATGTGGCTTGTTTTATTAATAAGGCTCCTGGTTGTGTGCTGCTTTTGTTTATTGCAACATGACCAATGATTTCAGGTCTCCTTATCTAACCTCTCACACTTGTTCTTGCAATCTTAGCTTCTTTCCCCTCTCTTCCACATCGTTGCAGGGGCAATTCATGCAGGGAATCCAGTAAGGAAGCTAACCACCAGATTGTGAGAACACAAAAGAGTGGTTAGGAAACATGAATTATTTGGTAGACTAACATTGCAATGAACATGCATTCAATTTCAGAGCTACTACAATTGTTGAGTGAGCAGGGACAAATATAGCTAGAGAAATCATTGAAACCCGAGAAATGGGTCCCTTGTCAGTCATAAGAGTGCTGACTTACCACCATACTATCAGGTTCTTAGGAACTGAAGGTGCAGCAACACAAGGAAATAACAATTAAGAACTTAATAGCCAGCCATCAACACTCTTATTAACAACTAAAAGTCATACACAGTAAGGAACCATATAAATACAATATGTAGAACAGCACACTGCATATATTCTGGAGAGAAAGACATTCCCTGATTATAGTTTCCAGCACAAATCAGAAGTTTGGAAAAATAATCTTTGGTCCGGGTAACTGACTCAGATTGATCCTGCAACATAATCCAAGGACATGTCTATTTACTTTCATTCTCAAATCCTATATGGTGCACAGATGAGAATTTATTATAAGAAGGCTGCAATGAAACTGGTACAAACAATATTCTTGAGAGTTATACTTGCTGCCCCTAGAGAGATAACAAATGCCTAAAATGGATTGGAAACAAAATACCTTTCCCAAGCAGAAGAAATATTCTCTAAAGCTTTAGGTAACTTCTTCTCTTCTGCATTGCTGCCAGACAGGTACCAGTATATTAAAATTAGACTAATTGAGTGTACATATCATCCATGTTATGCTATGAGCTAGAAACAATCAGTTTACTATTGCACTGTAAATTTTACAGGGACTAATAGATCAATTTTATTTTAGCTCTATTGTGCTAATATATTGGAAGACTAGACAGTGGTCTTTGAGAATTATCTGAAACCCTCCATCACTTGCTGAGTAGTTTGTTATCACAATGGAAATAAGGCAAAAACATGTGTACAACGATAATTTGATTGATTTTTCCCTTAGTCTTATTGTGCTGTGGTTTTATAGATTATAGTTATATTGTTAAAATGACTCCTTTTAAGGTTTTAGGCATTATTTTGTAGTGGTTTCAGTTTATTGTGTTCTAGTCTCATAGATTATAGCTTTAGTGCTAAAAATATTATGTGCTTGAGAATTATGTAGAGTTACATTGTTGGTGTTGTATATACTATTATGTACTTTCTCATCCTGCTTGTTTTGGAAGGTTGGAGCTTTGTACTTTCTATTTGTTTGATGTTCTATTTATTTTGTGCTTGTCATTGACTGAAGAAAGATTTCCTGACAGTAAACTTGTTATTTGGTGGACCCATTATATCTCATTTATTATATATTGTTAATTGCATTTTTCTATGAAGGTGTTAATTGTGGATTGTTTAGAGATGTAACATTTTCTCTCCAGCGCAAAATCTAGAGATCCATTAAGCTATCTTTACTCAGTCGAATGCCAAACTAGCAGGGAGTGAGGGAAGCTGTACCCCAATATATTTGGAGTGTTTGCTGGGTTACAGAAGCTGTACCCCAATATATTTTGAGTGTTTGCTGGGTGACGGAATCTGTACCCCAATATATTTTGAATGTCTTGCATAAGAGAAGCATTCATTTTGAAATATAGTCTCCATAGCCAAAGTATTGTCTACTTTGTGAAAGTGTTTATATTCAGGGAAAATATGATTTTAAACTTTGACTTTCACTTATATTTTGGTAGTCACTATTCCAGTTGATAAGATGTTGATTTCTAAATATTTTAACTACGGTATTTCTTTGTTTTGTGATGTTACTGGAGAAAATATGATTTTATACTTCAAAAATGCCCCAATCGAACTCTATTTCTCTCTCTATCTCTCCATTCTATCTATTTTTCTTAAATTACTGTCTTCTTCCAAAACAAGAATATTTGCATAATCTAACTATTCTGGGTCTTCCGGGTCCTTGCTCCGGGTCCTTGGAGAGTGGCGGCATACAAGTATAATAATAATAATAATAATAATAATAATAATAATAATAATAATAATAATACTATGCAAACATACCTTAGGTTTTCTTGATTCCCTTCATGAAGCATGCCTTCAAGAATCATCCAAAATTTCAAATTATTAAGAAGACATATCTAATGGAGGGAACATTCTGAGACTCACAAGTTGCAATCTTTATCACCTTAACTCAAAGATTAAAGAATTGTGGTATAATTAGATATGAGCATGCAAGCATTATGATACTGAGTATAAAAATGCTACTGCTGTTCCATGCTGCATCACCATTCCTATACTTTAAAAAGTCAAGGTAACAGTCTTTCATATTTTGTCCAGGTCATAATTTAAAAGTTTCACCATTTCTCAGAGTTGAACTACATGATACATTCTTAATAATTCTTCTACATTTCTGGGTTTCATTTATTCCATGAAAAATATATGATGGTCCATTCATATATGCTAGATGGGGAAGTTTACTATTTGTAAAAAAGGGGGGTGTTCCTCTCTGGTAAGTATAGGTGGATTAAAGCCAACCCCATTGATGCCAATGAAACTGGTACTGAAAATAAAAAAACAAAACCAAGAGATTGAGTAGCTAGAGTTAATTTTTAAAAAATCAACCAGAAAGATTACTATCTTTTCACTGTAGGTGATAACCTCAGTCCAGATCAGACCAGAAAATGCTTTATTTTATAAATAAAGTTGGAAATCTATTTCTGCATTGTCCAATTCTTAGAATTTTTTGCTAAGAAGTCTTTGTGCTTTGTCCAAAATTAACTATTTAATTACTTTGGACAACTACTTTGTCCAAAAGTAACCATTTTGATGGAGGATCTGGTGATTAAATTATAACTGGGAAACATGAAGTTACATCTGCTCTCAATTTGGAGAACTACTGATTAAAAAATGATGCACTGTCCTTAATATAATTGAAAGAAGCAAAATTGTTTTCTTTTGTTCAAGAGAATAGTACCAAAAATAATGTTTTTTAAAAAATAATCTTTGGTTAAACCATGGAAAGAATATCATGAGGCTTTAATTTGTTTAACCATGGATAACTTTAAAGGTGGTAGGCTTTCTTCATTAGAGGAATTCTATACCAATGTTTTCCTATTGGCAAAAGTCTGGAGTAGATAATTCAAAGGGTTTTTTCCATTTCTATTAAGGCTTTTTCAAATCAAAAGATCTGAAACCATTGATTTTCACAGTCTTTATTTCAAATAAGCAAACATGGGCTTGCAGTTCAGTTAGAACAGGGATCCCCAAACTTGATAATTTTAAGACTTGTGAACTTCATTTCCTGGCTGGAGAATTCTGGGAGTTGAAGTCCACAAGTCTTAAAGTTACCAAGTTTGAAGATCTCTGAGTTAGAATCTCATAGATGCGCTGTGAATGTCAATCTTTTTATGCAGGGTAATTAGAAAGATTATCAAAAGTTGACTGTGTATCTGTGCATCATTAAAAAATATATAGCTTAAAATATCTATCCAGGATTCTTTGGTGATTGAGCTGGATGTATAATTGTATAATAAATACAATCCAATGTAGTATTGCTTTATTTAGTGCCATGGGAATAGCTAATCCATTCTGCATTTTTAAAAATCTGGTATTATAAATTTCTAGTAATCAGTACCATTTAGCTTTTCCAGAAATAGGTAGCTTATCTGATCTTTCCTGAATCTTCTATCTCTAGAGACCCTCAAACAAAATATCTACTTATTTCAGAAGTTGTTAAGTTAGAATTTGCAGGTTTCATCTTCTTGTTTTTTTATTTTCCAGACATTGGCAATTGTTCATTGACCCAAACATGAACTTTTCTTTCTTTCTCTCTACAGCTCTCTCTACCCTTTTGCAAACACTCAATTCATGTCATGTATATCTATCCAGATCTCAGGGTTCTGTTTAACTTAAAGAGAGTCTGTGATTGCCAAAATAAAAACACATTCAGAAATGTTTATAACTAGGGGTTGTCAGGATAAATTCCAAGAGTTAAAAGAAGAGAAAGATCTCAGGGGAAATAATATTTTCAGAGCTCAAACTTCCTCTTCTAGTATTTCTTCCTTTTTTATCTTTATCAGCGACAAAAAAAATCTACAGCAGGTGTGAATGCAAATATAGGTCTTGAAATTTGAATTGCTGTTTTTTATTTGACAAGAAAAATGGTGCTTTATAGCAAGCAAGCAAGCTTCTCCCCCCCCCCCTTAAATTGACAGGATTATATATTTTGAGTGATTTTCTTCCATGTTCTTTTTTAATTCTTGGTACTTCTCTCCCCCCCCCCCCTTAGTTTTGGATGTTACTGTACTTTATCAAAGTAACAAAAGCTACAAAACAACTAAGTTATGGTGAACCTCACTCCCAATGTTATTTTGTTTCATTCTGTAAATATATTTCCTGAAAATTTATTGAATATGTTTTTGTTATTTATTAGTAAATCTACTAATTTTGAACTGGTGTTCAAAATCTGATGGCTCAGCAAAATAAAAGAAGCAGGGACCCATATTCTAATGAACAGAACTGCAACAGATATTTATATGTACAGTGATACCTTGTCTTACAAATTTAATTGGTTCCGGGACGAGGTTCTTAAGGTGAAAAGTTTGTAAGACGAAACAATGTTTCCCATAGGAATCAATGGAAAAGTGATTAATGCGTGCAAGCCCAAAATTCACCCCTTTTGCCAGCCGAAGCGCCCATTTTTGTGCTGCTGGGATTCCCCTGAGGTTCCCCTCCATAGGAAACCCCACCTCTGGACTTCCGTGTTTTTGTGATGCTGCAGGGGAATCCCAGCAGTGCAAAAACGAGCACTTCAGCTGGCAACGGAATTCCGGAGGTGGGGTTTCCCAGTGAAGGGAGCATCAGTGAAATTGCAGCATTGCAAAAACACCAAAGTCCTCGAAACCCCACTTCTGGACCTCTGTATTTTTGCGATGCTGCGATTTCACTGAGGCTCCCCTCGCTGGGAAACCCCACCTCCGGACTTCCGTTGCCAGCGAAGTGCCCGTTTTTGCGCTGCTGGGATTCCCCTGCAGCATCACAAAAACACGGAAGTCCAGAGGTGGTGTTTCCCATAGAGGGGAGCCTCAGGGGAATATCAGCAGCGCAAAAACAGATGCTTCACTGGAAACAGGAGTCCGGAGGTGGTGCATCCCAGTGGCAGCGGTGGGTTTGTAAGGTGAAAATAGTTTGTAAGAAGAGGCAAAAAAATCTTAAACCCCAGGTTTGTATCTCGAAAAGTTTGTATGATGAGGTGTTTGTAAGACGAGGTATCACTGTACTTCAATTAAACTACATTTGATTTTAAATGTAATACATAAAGCTCTTTTGCAATTAAGTGAAAATACAAACTCAAAGAACTAAAGGTTTCTCCTTTACAACATTTGTACTAGAATTTAAAAAAAAAGAAATATAATGTACAACACTCTTTCCTAGTCTGGTGTGTTAGAAATATAGTACAATTTCTCTATTTTGCTGTCAGGATGGGAGTTGTAGGAAAACATCAGGTTAGGAAATCCTACCTTGGTTTCAAAGATTACAAAATCTAGTTTCAGTTCAATTTGAATATCATATTTAGCTTTGAAATACAACATGAAAAATTACAGTGAAGAAGACCAGTGATAACAGCATCCCATAATGAGTGGTTCTCAACCACTGGGTTGTGACCTCTTTGGGGGTTGAATGACCCTTTCAAAGGGGTCGTCTAAGACCATCAGAAAACACATATTTCCAATAGTCCTAGGAACCTAGACACTGCTCCTCTATCAGTCTCCAGGCACGTCCACCCACATGCAAATAGACTACTGCAAAAAATATACATCTGTACCATGACAGCTTCTGAGCATGTGCAGAAGCTGAATTTCTGGCAATGCACATGTGTCAACATCTTGTTTTCAGCTTTTTGGGGGGCATTTTTAAAAAAAAAAATAGCATTGTGCATGTGTGTACGCATAAAGCACACACATGCTCATAACGCATGGCCATGCAGCGGAAGAGAAAGCAAACCTGCACCAGGTTAGAAGCCACCGAGTTTTCTAATTATTTTATTATTTTATGGTTGGGAGTCACCACAACATGAGGAACTATATTAAAGGGTCATGGCATTGGGAAGGTTGAGAACCACTGCCATATTGGGTGACATTGAGGCAATCCCATTTAAAACAAATCATTGGAACTTTATCAAAATCATCCTACTGTTTTCAAGTAAAAGATATTCAAGTAAACCAGATCTTGGATGCAATTGCTCAGAAACAATTTAATGGTCATTTCCTTGAGGAAAATATATGGTTTATTTTTCTAAGATGAAATGTCTGAGAAAGTTCTCCTTAGTAAATACACATTGCTTGATTCATTACCTTTATTGCTGATTCATAGATAACTATGAATTAATGGCTATTCTTCAAGAAAAGAGTTTCTCTAGCAACAAACTGATTCACTTTATTCTCAGACTTTTTTTTTTTAGCTCTTGCCATCTACAGATAGAGATTTGCCATCTGGAAGATAGCATCAAAACAAATGCTAGTTTAGCTAGTGCTAGTGCTCAACATTTTCTTCTGTAATATATCTATTTTATGTGCCTTAAAAGTCCAATCAACATGCCAAAAAGTTTGCAGCTTGGAGAACAGAATTTTGCATAAGAAATGGAGAGAGCGAGAGAGAAAAGAAGAAAAAAGAAAGAGGGAAGAAAAATAGAAAAGATGTGCCACCAGGGAGATAATGTTAGTTCAGTGGGGGGTTTTGGGGGGGTGTCTCTTCTTGACCCACTGGGACAAGATATACTGCCTATTATTAGTTACTTATTAGTTAGCCGCCCCAAGTCTATGGAGAGGGGCGACATACAAATCTAATAATAAATAATACTTCTGAATAAGTCTAGTCTTTAATAGAAAAAAAAATGTCCAACTGTTGCCTAAAAAATAATATCTTGACCTTATCAGTCTGGTTTTAGGCTTGGTTACAGCACAGAATCTATCTATCTATCTATCTATCTATCTATCTATCTATCTATCTATCATCTATCTATCTTTCTATCTATTCATCCATCCACCCACCCACTCACCCACCCACCCACCCACCCACCATCGCACACATTATTTGCTTTTACATTGATTCCTATGGGAAAAAATGCTTCTTCTTAAAAACCTTTCTACTTAAGAACCTGGTCACGGAACAATTTAAATTTGTTAGTAGAGGTACCACTGTAAATACATAAATGCATACATAGTATGCCAACTAGCAAAGAACATGTCGGCTAATAAAAAAGAAACACTAGAACAGAACTGTAATAATTGGATGGACAGTTCACTGAACTGAGAACACAGTGAAATCAAAGGATGGTTGATTTAAATGATTCACAATGTCTGGATGCTGTTATTATAGTGGATAAATGTAAACACAGAAACTATTAGAGGCATTTTAAAAGCTTTAGCAAAACACTAAACTGGCATGGAGGGAGGAGGGGAATCTGAAATGTGTTGCATGATTTCACAATCAGGTCTTTTCAGAACTCATTCCCAGGTTTACCTCAGCCAGTTCCTGGTTCACCTGTTTCTCCATTATATTTTTGTTATGCTTGGATTTTGCTGAGATTTATATTTCACATCAATGACTTTTGGACTGCTTCTGCTTTCCCAAGCAATAGACTATATCTGTGGAAATGCTGAAAGGATGGGTAAATCTACTGCTGAAATAAAAATGCTGCCTGTAAAAAGCAATTTTTTCAAGATTATCTAGTACAGGTTGTCCTCGACTTACAACCACAATTGAGCCCAAAATTTATGTTGCTAAGTGAGACACTTAAGTAAGTTTTTCCCATGATATTTCTTGCACAGTTGTTAAGTGAATCAACTGTAACCTTATCACGACAGTTGCAAAAGGGATTCACATGATCCAGGGACACCACAATTCTCATAAATATGAGTCAATTGCCCAAGTGTTGGAATTTTGATCACGTGACCATGAAGAGGAGGATGCTGCAATGGTCGTAAGTATGAACAGTGGTCACAAGTCACTATTGTAGTGCCGTTGTAGCTTTGAATGGTAACTAAATGAGCTGTTGTAAATCAAGAATGATCTGTAATAAGACTTAGACAATGGGGAGGGGGGAGTTTCCAAAAGTACTGGGAAGACCTAATCTTTCAAGATGCACAAGCTGATCTATTTGGCATTCATATTTTTGGTTTTACCAAATACAGTGATACCTCGTCTTACAAACATCTCGTCATACAGACTTTTTGAGATACAAACCCGGGGTTTAAGATTTTTTTGCCTCTTCTTACCAACTATTTTCACCTTACAAACCCACCACCGCCGCTGGGATGCCCCGCCTCCAGACTTCCATTGCCA
The DNA here is from genome assembly GCF_031021105.1 of Erythrolamprus reginae. Classification (NCBI taxonomy): domain Eukaryota; kingdom Metazoa; phylum Chordata; class Lepidosauria; order Squamata; family Dipsadidae; genus Erythrolamprus; species Erythrolamprus reginae. Next base: position 290,168,073 of record NC_091951.1, read on the forward strand.
GTGAAGCACCCATTTTTGCACTGCTGGGATTTTCCTGAGGCTCCCCTCCATGGGAAACCCCACCTCCGGACTTCCGTGTTTTTGTGATGCTGCAGGGGAATCCCAGCAAAAATGGGCGCTTTGCTGGCAACGGAAGTCCAGAAGTGGGGTTTCCCAGCGGGGGGAGCCTCAGTGAAATCACAGCATCACAAAAACACAGAGGTCCGGAAGTGGGGTTTCGAGGACTTCAGTGTTTTTGTGATGCTGCAATTTCACTGAGGCTCCCTTCCTCTGGACTTCCGTTGCCAGCAAAGCACCCGTTTTTGCGATGCTGGGATTCCCCTGCTGTGATTCCCCTGCAACATCACAAAAACACGGAAGTCCAGAAGTGGGGTTTCCCATGGAGGGGAGCCTCAAGGGAATCCCAGCAGTGCAAAAATGGGCGCTTCAGCTGGCAAAAGGGGTGAATTTTGGGCTTGCACGTATTAATCGCTTTTCCATTGATTCCTATGGGAAACATTGTTTCATCTTACAAACTTTTCACCTTAAGAACCTCATCTCAGAACCAATTAAGTTTGTAAGACAAGGTACCACTGTAGTAGAGAAGGTGCACGGTTTCAAAGTAGTCAATTTCTAACATCCCTTGGTATAGCTCAGAAAATTGTTATAAAGCCACACAGTTCCTATTCAGCAATCTGATCACGTATTTCAGCAATTAATCTTAAATGACCGGACTTTGGGGATGGATCAAAAGCTCTAAGAGGCTGCTTGTGGTCTGTCTACTTCTAGTATACAACAGTTTCCATAAAAATTCTTTTGAAAACATAAACAACTTCTACCAGTTCTCCTTACCAAAGAATGTATTTACTAGTCAATAAGGACACCGGTCACTCCTAAGAGAAAGTATTAACTAATTCACCATGCTTTGTTTTGTTAATAAAGCTCTCCTCAGTTACGAAGCTGGCTTTGGTTAATTTTTTTTTATTTTCCAAACTCTTTCCCTGCCTTCTCTTCCCCTGTCTCAACCACTAATGTGAGTTAAACTGGACATTTCCCAATATAAGCCTTGAGTGTTTTAGGTCAGAGCACACAATATATATAAGGCCTTGTGACAGTCATGGGCCTTGATGCAGGTTCAAAGTTGGATTCTGACAATGGTGCTCCAATTGAGTTTGTGGATTATCAGCCTTGGGAATTTTAAAGCCATGATTTGTCAGAGAAAGCTGATCCATCCCAGGGATCTCCTGATCAGATGATAAGGCATGCCACCCCACCACCCCCATGCCCCATGGTCACAAGTCTTGCAATGGAAAGTTGTCAAGTTTGAAGAACCCTGGGTTAGGGATTAGGGGTGCAAGGGTTTCCAAACTTGGCAAGACTTGTAGACTTCAAGACTTGTGGACCTCAACTCTCATTCCAGAGCTAGCATGACTGGAGAAGGAATTCTGGGAGTTGAAGTCCACTAGTCTTAAAGCTGTCAAGTTTGTAGACCTCTGGGTTAGGGCTTAGGGGTGCAAGTTTGTATTCAACACCATTCAACGAGGCTCCTTACTTGGCAAAGGGCAAAACCTGAGTAATTGCAACCAACTGCCAGCAAACAAATGTATGTAGATGCTTCTCCTTCAGTCTTCATTAGAATCAGTCATTTGGAATTCCAACCTGTGATTCATGCTCCTATGTTTCCTTCCTGTAAACCTCTTGACCGGTTTGCCTCTGACTCTCCAGATCTGCTCCAGTTCTTGGATTGAATTTGGTCAATCCAAACTCTTGCTGCTTGATCTTCAAAGGGACTTATTTAGGCAACCATTCTTTGTTCAAACCTTGATTTACAGACTTGTCTAATGCTGTCTACTTACGGTAGCTATAGTAAATAACTCCCTTGCCACTGTGTGTATGTGTGACAGAGAGAGAATGTTTGCAACCTGAGATAGAATAGTGACATAACATGGTTTCCTTTTTGATCATGTATTTCAGGGGTGTCAAACTGATGGCACTCGGGATGGAAGTGTCCTGTGCAGGCCATGCCTACCCCAGCTCCGCAAAAGGAAAAATGTCACAAAACATTCACACGACGTCAATGTCACATCATGAGTTTGACACCTGTGATCTATTTAATGACAATTGGATCAAATGTAATCAATTAGCAATGTCTGTGTCTGTTATGGGGTTGCATGTTTCCCTGATTCACAGGACTAATGTAATATACATATTGCTGTAATGCTATAAGCCATAAAACAACTTAGCAAAAGGATCCCAAAGAGCTATCTTTAGGATTAGGTAATAGAAAAACTGAGAGTTGAATGTAGTCTTGAATCCTGACCTTATTCTTTGGTTGTATTTCTCACATCTTCATTTCTTCTACTTCCAGATTCTGAAATATATGTGTCAAGTTTCTCTTAATTTATTAATATGGATTATTTAGCAATTATGGTAATTAAGAAAGGAATTGTAAATTGGGGAATTGATAAGGACAGATGCAGTGGGTTTCCATATCTAAAACTAAATCAACTTGTTGGGTATTTTGATTATTATTAATATTATTTGTATTAGCAGAGTTCAGCTGGCTTAATTTGCAGCGGAGTTAGCATGGCAAGAAATAACATGTGGTTCAGAATCCCATTTGTTAGCAATGAATTATCACTCCTTCATAAAGATGAAAAAAATACAACCTTTACTTACAATTATGTTGATTCATGCAATTACACATTGCAGGCAGATAAGCTTATATTCCAGTCCATATTAATAACTTCTGGATGGTCCCATGTGTGAGGATGGCTTTGGATTTCATCTCACACATGTGTCTTCAGCCGAGGACAATGGAGAACACAGGAGGTGGACAAGGAAGGGTCATTAAGGCGAAAAGAGGATCAGAATGGGGGGGAGCATCTACTCTGCAGAAGTTTATATAGTCTGCAGAGTACCTGCCCCTTTTGGTCATCAAAAGGTGACACACTGGTCAGTTAATTGCGACCTGACCATAGAGATGTGTTTACAAGACAGTGCAAGCATGTAGTAGAGTGGTTAAACTCAACACAACTCACATCAGCATAGAGGCAAAGCATTCATTGAAGGTTTTATCAATTGTGCTTCCTAATTTTTAACTTCCTCACACATTTTTTTCAAGAGGGAGAGTGGAATGAACTTCAGTATGCCTCTTTCTAATACGAACAGTCTAAACCAGAGCTTTTTAGATGAAATGAAGGACTATTGGATTTAAGGGGTCCAACATAATTTATACCCATCACAGGTGGAAATGAACAACAAATGATAATTTTATACCCATTAAGATTTGGTGAATCTAGCTTGTAGTTTCCAGGAGAACCTTCCTGTATTATTTTACTTTCTCTCTACTGAGAGAAAGTACTCTACTCTACTCTCTATATTTCTGTTTTGATATCAGATTTTCATTCTGGGTGGTATTTAGTCTGTGTGTGCTATTCATAGATAAAGTTCTTCATGACATGATTGAATATATGTATGCCATGAAACAGTATATTCTGTTTTCTCTGGGAGAACAAATGCTTTTTATTCTGGAATGTCTGGCTTTAGCAATATGAATTCTCAGGGAATGAAGCCACTGTGTCATTTTCCATCATTAATAAATCAGTCATCATCATAGGGACTTACAGCTGGGGATGAGTGAACTCCATTATAGTAAGGGCACCTCCCATGCCAGTTACTGTGTTAAATCCACAGCCAAGTGCTATTATAAATGCACCCTTAATTTAGCAGTTTTCCTTGAGGGAAAAAGATTACCAAAGACAGCACCAAATTAAATAAAAAATAAAAGCTTCTATTTTCATCAAAAGCTTTTCACTATTTCTAAAAGTGATGAAAAATATCGCCAGGAGACATGGGCATTTTTAGTTCTTTCAGCCATTTAGCCTGAAATGCAAGAAGAACAAAGTGTAATTCCCTTGTAAACTGTTGCTTACTTCAGATACTCTAGCCATTCTTTTATTCTGCATTTTTGTTCCTTTTTTTAAAAAAAGGGCAATAAATAAACTTATGTACGATTTATCAGAAACTTTACATAAATTAAAATTGTGATTAGTGATGATAATAATTAACAGAGGGAAAAAAGGAGATGGATGGGAAAACCAGGCATAATGCTGAGGTTGAGGAACTTTAGAATAGAATAGAATAGAATAGATTTTTTATTGGCCAAGTGTGATTGGACACACAAGGAATTTGTCTTGGTGCATATGCTCTCAAAGTACATAAAATAAAATATACATTTGTCAAGAATCATGTGGTACAACACTTAATGATTGTCATAGGGGTCAAATAAGCAATGAAGAAGCAATATTAATAAAAATCTTAGGATATACGCAACAAGTTACAGTCATACAGTCAACATGGGAGGAAATGGGTGATAGGAATGATGAGAAAAACTAGTAGAAGTGCAGATTTAGTAGAAAGTCTGACAGTGTTGAGGGAATTATTTGTTTAGTAAAGTGATGGCTTTCGGGAAAAAACTGTTCTTGTGTCTAGTTGTCTTGGTGTGCAGTGCTCTGTAGTGACGTTTTGAGGGTAGGAGTTGAAACAATTTGTGTCCAGGATGTGAGGGGTCAGTAAATATTTTCCCCGCCCTCTTTTTGACTCGTGCAGTATACAGGTCCTCAATGGAAGGCAGATTGGCAGCAATTGTTTTTTCTGCAATTCTGATTATCCTCTGAAGTCTGTGTCGATCCTGTTGGGTTGCAGCACCAAACCAGACAGTTATAGAGTTGCAGATGACAAGACTCAATGATTCCTCTGTAGAACTGAATCAGCAGCTCCTTGGGCAGTTTGAGCCTAAGTGACACCTTGAATAAGAGCCAGCAGGCTACTAAGAGGAAACTGCTATGACAGGAAAACACCATTAATATTCCCGTCTTCCTCAGTAGCATGTTGAGTGCCATTTGACCGTGAGGTCCATCATAACAGGACTACATCATCAGTCACTTTATGTTGTTTTATCCATGTTGTTGGTTTTTTTTGTAAAATATAGGAGTGGCTTAACCATTGGTACCATTGCACTTGCTACTAATCTGATCATCTGTTTCCAGGGTGATAGATAGGTTTTATTCTCCGTGTTCAGGAATACTCTATTAAATAGTTTACACATCTCTAAAGTAAGTTTTATTCCTGACATATGCAGAAAAGTGTTGTGATAGCGATGAAAAAGTAGTATTAATAGTAGCAGTTGTAACCTGATCTATTGGTGCAGTAAAAAAGGCCAACAGCATGTTATACAATCCCTGGTATAAACAGAGATGTTGTTGGTATACTGTTGATTGGGACTTCACCTTTAATGTCTATTGGAATTGGGTGATGATAACTGCTTCTGGATTTCAATATGAGCCACACTGCTCCTACCTCAGTATAACAGACTACATTACATTATCTCAATATAAATAGTTCATTGATTTCTTGATTCCAACCTGATTCTCTAATTGTAAATTTTTAATAAAATATGGATACTTTGGTGTTGTGGTAACCTCACAAATGCTTGTCATAGGTGTTTTGATATTTAAAGGAAATGGCAAATGACATCCTATATACACTGCTCAAAAAAATAAAGGGAACCCTTAAAAAACAGAATATAACTTCAAGTAAATCAAACTTCTGTGAAATCAAACTGTCCACTTAGGAAGCAACACTGATTGACAGTCAATTTCACATGCTGTTGTGCAAATGGAATAGTTGTGCGAATGAAATATTCAATGAGAATATTTTCTTCATTCAGATCTAGGATGTGTTATTTAAGTGTTCCCTTTATTTTTTTTTAGCAGTATATTTCATTTGTGGAGGAAAGTGTGCAGAAATCACCAGATTCAACACAGCACATTTTGTTGTTAACAATTTTCAATGATTACATATCATTAACATCCCAACAGGAGTGTCTCCTCTATCCAAGTTAAAAGGAAACAGATTTTTCCTTTTTGAAAAGAACTCACCATTGTGACATAATAAATAATGTCACAGAATTATATATACTTTTATTTTCTTCCTTTTCTGTTCTAGCCACCTACGGCGAAATGTATGTCTACAGAAAAGGATGGGTTATGGTGAAGTGGGACCATTCCAGAATGGATTGAGATACCTTGTGAGTGCTGAATTCTAGCAATTGCATGTCTTTATTTAAAGTAAAATTTTAAAATATAGAGGATAACAAAACATATTACAACATTCTAATTCAAATTTGGGTAGGCTAATGATTCTTCACAGAAACTAATGCACTGTGTGCTTTATATTTTTCTCACTGAATATATTGTATTTTAAACCTTATTTCAACACAGCATCACTTTTCAGATGGATCTTTCTTATCTGGAGCCTGCTTTAAGGAATGACTCTGTAGGAAGTATAATTTATTACAAATAAAGTGTGAATCACAAGCACTTTCTCAAAGAAAGCCCTTTAAATAATCCTGGGTACAAATTTGACAGTCATTTCAGTAGCGTATGACAGGTTATTGGAAAGGTTTAAGGCAACCAACTCAGACTCAAGCTTTCAAAAATTCATCACTGAATATTTGTTAACCTTGCTGTCTGTGATAGTTGTAGCACCAAGATAATAACCTTCAGATGGAGATAAATTGCTATCTTTCAAAAGATTATCTTCCATCTTAATCGAGTTTGCTCTTATAGCTAGGAACAGCCAGTGACCTTGTTACTTAAACAACAAACATTGCCACTATTTCATATTTATACTTGCATTTTGAATTTATATTTAGCCTACCAAGTTCTCCTTCAGGACTGTAAGCCTTTATAAGGTTAAGTTAAGCAAATTAGATGGCTTGAAGAGAGTAACAAAAATATCCTACCAACATTTACATAATAAAAAAACCCTGAAATAACAAATATGCTTTTATACATTATCTAATAACTACAGAGCCACTAAACTAAGGCCAGTTCAAATAGCTGACATGCTTATTTTAAGAACAATGTGCTCATTTTATAAATGAGCAGTTTTAGCTGCTTAAATGAACAACTGCCTCATGGATTTAATGAATGTCTGTAAAGGCTGAAACAGATGAGATGGGAATCAGTGATTCGTAGGTTAAAGATGACTGTTATGTATACCAAATACCGCTACCCAAGGGCACTGAATGACCTGCCAAGTATCTTTTAATTTGTAAGGGAGAAAGGATTATTTATTTTATTTATTTATTTATTATTTATTTATTTATTACTTAGATTTGTATGCCGCCCCTCTCTGAAGACTCGGGGTGGCTCACAACACGTGGAAACAAATCATAATAATCTAAACAGATTTAAAATATTTAACAATTTAAAAAAGACCCCATATACTAACAGACAAACACTCAGGCATACCATATATAAATTAAACATGCCCAGGGGAAGATGTTTCAGTTCCCCCATGCCTGACGGCAAAGGTGGGTTTTAAGGAGTTTTCGGAAGGCAGGAAGAGTAGGGGCAGTCCTAATCTCCGGGGGGAGTTGGTTCCAGAGGGCCGGTGCCGCCACAGAGAAGGCTCTTCCCCTGGGGCCCGCCAACCGACATTGTTTAGTTGACGGGACCCGGAGAAGGCCCACTCTGTGGGACCTAATCGGTCGCTGGGATTCGTGCGGCAGCAGGCGGTCTCGGAGATATTCTGGTCCAGTGCCATGAAGGGCTTTAAAGGTCATAACCAACACTTTGAATTGTGACCGGAAACTGATCGGCAGCCAATGCAGACTGCGGAGTGATGGTGAAACATGGGCATACCTAGGTAAGCCCATGACTGCTCTCGCAGCTGCATTCTGCACAATCTGAAGTTTCCGAACACTTTTCAAAGGTATATTTCAAATATTTGAGGAAATATAATATCCTGATATTTTTGTAGTCTAGCAGGTAATCAACTGAAGTGTGCAAGGTTTAGTAATCGAGTTGTTGAAGTGTGGAACTCATTACCGGACTCCATAGTGTCATCCCCTAACCGCCAACATTTTACCCTTAGACTATCCATGGTTGACCTCACCAGATTCCTAAGAGATCAGTAAGGGGCGTGCATAAGTGCACTAGTGTGTCTTCCGTCCCCTGTCCTATTGTCTCTCCTATATCCCATATATCTTCTTCTATTCCTATATCCTTTCTCTATTCTTCCATTGATATATTTTATTCCTATATCTTATTCTTATATCCTATATCTTTATTCCTATATTTTATTCCTATATCTCTTCTATTTTTTCTCTGATACATTTTACTACGAGTATACCCTCTATAATAGACCTGAGCAAGGGGTGGCCCATGGGCCGCATCCAGTCCACCCGCTATCTGTGACCAGTTTCCTGGAGGAGGAAGCCATGGAGTGGGGGGGGGGGGAACAAGCACCTTGAATGAACAGGACAAAAAAGCACCCACCAACAAGTCTCTCTTAGAGCCCCACCATTGCAGGACAAATCGGGGTTGCCCTTTTTAGTCCCGTTTAGCCACAGGAAAACAACAATCCCTCCTTCCTCATGGCTCTCTCCTCTCTGCAGTGCCGGACAAAAGGGGGGGGGGCAGTAGCTGAGGCTCAGGGCAGCAGCAGCAGCAGCCCAACTATGGTGGGAACAGGCTGGGCAGCTGAGACGGGGGGGGGACAACAGCCCAGAGGATAGGATGCAAAGGCGGAGGGCTGCCGGTGAGGTGGCGGTGGTCCAACACAGAGGGGAGGAAGGTGGGCAGGCAGCTTCAAGCCATATTGGGTGTTATTGTGCCATAAGTGACTGTTATTGTGATAATGCGGGGACGGGGCCAGCAGGGAGTGGGGGTGTGGGCTGCTGGGGAGCGGCAGCACAAGTGAGGAAGTGAAGGGAGGAGGGGGAGGAGAGCAGAGGGGCAAATAAATAAATAAGGAACAGGGGGGAGGTTTACGCTCTTTGTGTGTGTATTTGGGGGGGGTAATTTGGGAGAAAGAAAACAAGGAAGAGGGTAGAACTGAGTTAATTATTAGTCTGGCCCAAACTCCCAATTTCTCTTGCGGCCCCATGGCAAAATTAATTGCCCACCCCTGCTCTATAACCTTCATTGTTTATTAGACAAAATAAATAAATAAAATAAAATAAATAAATATATTAAGATTTTTACTTTATTCTCCCTACTCTTTATTAAATAAGCTCTGTATTTGTACCTTATGCTGAGAGGTTGAATTAGCTATTAAATTATCTGAAGACCAAGGAATTATTACCAAGCCTATGAATAAAGCATTGTCAACTGAAGACATCTTTCAACAATATAATTTTTAGCAATACAGAACATAGAATAACAGGATTGGAAAGCATTTTGGAGGGCATCTCTCTAACCTCCTTCTCAAGCAGGAGAGTCTATATCATTTCGGAAAATGGCTTCTTACTGAAAACTTCCACAGATGGAGCACCCACAGCTTCTGGGGGTAAGGCATTGCAAGAATCCAGATGTGCATAATTTGGTGGTGAGTGCATTCTCTTTAGTTCCACAGTTTATATTATCTTCCATTAGTCATTAGTCATCCAAAAACCCTTCTTTCTTTTTGAAGACACTTCAACTCAGCATGGTGTTCCTACTTGCCAAAGCAATTTGGAGTTCATAGTGCAATCACTGTTTGTGTTATTGACCTCAAAATGCTGACAAGAACAAAGCAACATGATGAGTTAACCAGTGCTTATTTCAACTGATCAACTCCAGAGTCCCAAAATTTTTATTTGTTCAGCGTTCTGTTCTCTGACTTATAATAACTCCTGGAAATTAAACAAAAAAATCCTCTGTCACCCCCCCACCTCTGTATTTTCAGTGCCCTCTAGAAAACTGTGAGGATGGTCCAGCATCCTAATTTTTCACCCAAGTACTTTTCCCAACAACTGCAACCAATCATGGCTAATACTTGCAATACAGAACTATTCTGTGTCTATGGGGAGGGGAAAAGAATTGGGGCTTGGAAATTGAGGAAACAGTTTAGTGGATGATACTGATTTAAATAGGGAAAATCAAGATGGGTTAGTTTCTCCAGAAATTGTAAAACTGTCTAGAAATGAACTAGAAAAATCAAGTTTCTGAAAAAAATGGAAATTATTGCAGAACCTGGAGTTTAGACAGCTATTAAGCTAAATCAAGTGTTCCTACAGTCAGGAAAATAGATTCCTCCTTTGCCAGTGCCATACAGAAGGACATTGCAAGTTTAGCTGTGCTGCAGATGAGCTGGAAAACAAGCAAACCTCAATTGCTCAAGGAGGAAAATATTGTGTGAACATAGTAACATGGTACAGATCCCAGATTTGCACAAATATTTTGAGTGGAAGTGCTCTGAACATGGCTTTGAATAACTCTGGTTGGTACTGATATCAGTCAGCAAAACTTTTCCCCTCACTGAGAAATTACTCGTGGCCAACAGCACAAAAGGGAGAACAAATATGGTTCACAGTAAAGCAAAAATACTGTTTCTGTTCCTATATCTATTTTTTTGCCATCCATTTGCTTTGGGAAAGATGAACAATTGTTGGATGATCAACATGTACAAGGATCAACTATCTTTGGTAAGGGAAAGATTTTTCACCATCTCCTATAATTCTAGAACTAGATACGAGGAAACATTTATCCACGTGGCATACAAACAATCAGTGGACATCATTAGATGTGGCACTGACTGCTAATTTAGAAGGCTTCACAGTGGTCGAGAAACATTTTTACATGACAAATATATTGGTGGTTATTAACCTTGTTAACTAGATCTATTTTCAGGCATGTTAGTAGGTTGGTCTATACTAGTGATGGCAAACCAATGGCACGGGTGCCACAGGTGGCACGAAGAGTCATATTTGCTGGCACTGAGCCGTTGCCCTAGCTCAGCTCCAACATGCATGTGTGTGCCGGCCAGTTTGTTTTTGGCTCACACGGAGGCCCTGGGAGGGCATTTTGGCTTCCAGAGATCCTCCGGAGGGATGGGGGTGGGCATTTTTACCCTCCCCTGTCTCCAGGGAAGACTTTGGAGCTTGGGGAGGGAGAAACATGAGCCTACTGGGCTCACCAGAAGTTGGGAATCAGGCTGCTTCTGGCTGCCAGAGGGCCTCCGGGGGGTGGGGGATGCTGTTTTGCCCTCCCCAGGCATTGAATTATGGGTGTGGGCACTCATACATGTGTGATAGCACACAGACATGCTCTTTCGGCACCCAAGGAAAAAAAAGTTCGCCATCACTGGTCTATACACTAGGTACGTACAATAAAGTATGGAAGAGGACTGTGCTTTTACAGGTGTTCTTCAACTTCTGACCATTTGTTTAGTGACTGTTTGAGGTTACAATGGTATTGACAAAAGTAAGCAGACCAGACCTCATACCTATGACCATAGCAGCATCCAAGTGGTCACATGATCAAAATTCAGGCACTTGGCAATTGGCATATATTTATGATGATTACAGCGACTGGAAGTCATGTGATTGCTATTTAACCTTCCCTACTAGTTTGTAACTAGCAAAGTCAATTGGGAAAGCTGTATTAACTTACTGACCATGGCAAAAAGGTGGTGAAATCAGACATGATTCACTTATTAACTACATCACTTAAAGTTCTGATTCCAGTTGTAGTCATAGGTCAAGGACTCTCTGTGTCTTCTATCAGTGAACTTCCTAGATCAGTGATGGTGAACCTATGGCATGTGGAGCCATATCTGCTGGCACACAAGGTGTTGCCCTAGCTCATCTCCAACCTGCATGTATGTGCTGGCCAGCTGATTTTTGGCTTGCACAGAGGCTCCGGGAGGGCATTTTTGGCTTCCAGAGAGCCTCGGGAGATGGGAGGGGCACGTTTACCCTCCCCCAGCTCCAGGGAAGCCTTTGTAGCCTGTGGAGGGCAAAACATGAGCCTACTGGGCCCAGCAGAAGTTGGGAAACAGGCCACTTCCAACCTCCAGAGGGCCTCTAGGGGGCAGGGAAAGCTGTTTTTTCCCTCCCCAGGCATTGAATTATGGGTGTGGGCACTCGTGCATGCACGATATCATGCACACACAGTCTTTCAGCACCTGAGGAAAAAAAGGTTTGCCTTCACTATCCTAGATGTATTCTGGTTGACTGCTTTTGAGATGGAATGGTGGTGAGATAGACCTAGGCCTAAGCAATTAGGAGTATTCACATGTTGTTATTTATAACATTTGAAAATAGTTAGATGGACATAATAAAACAGGCATTATTGAGAAAGGTATTGTTTTAGCCAGAAGCTTTTAGTACAGGGATGTGAAACCAGTGGCCCACGGGCCGGATGCATCACACACAGGCCACACCCATCCAGGAAGAGGTGTAGATTATGCACAACCTGAAATTGGGCAAAGGCACTCATAGACGTGACTGTCAACTGCTCCTTGAAGAGAAGTTTTGAATCCAGAAGGACCCTAGGAATACTATAAAAAGGTTTATGCTAATGCTGTCTAACATTCCATCCCTATACCACTTATTTCAAAGTGATGATTGTGCATTCTAATTATGGCAATAAATGCTAGTATTGGTAACCGGCTGTTTTAAAACAAAGTTCACTTGAAATTTATAGAAGGCTAAAATGGAACTGGCACAATACGGAAGAAGATTTAGGAATGATTTCCATAATGATTGCAAATTCGAGAAGAATGGCCCTTTATCAGATGGATATTTGTCTTTTAAGAGGCTGGAGTTTATAATAAGTCATTTGAAAGACAATAGATAATGACTAAACAGCAGAATTAGAAATGGTTGGCATGAATTTCAAACTGTGCAGCTTATGCAGCACAGTGAGGCAAATTTTTATCATACTGTAATCTCACAATTGCTAATATGGATTTACTAAATAGTCGCATCCTAATACTGCAACTTGCCCTTGAAACCTATCATTATTCAGTTTTATCAGTCTAAGAAACTTAAAGCTGTCCACATCAGATTCTTGTACCATTTCTTTTACAACTTTTTAAGTCATTTAGCTGAGAAATTAGAGTGGATACACAATAGTTCAGTGAATTAGGTGACCACAGGCTTTTTTTCAGCTGTCCTGATCTAACTTTAATTATGACATTATTTTCTTAGAAATCCAGTTGAAATGAGATTTATTTCCAAGTACTGTACTGTTAGTGGCTGTTCATGCTAATATATACTTCACAGTAAAGTTATATCTTCAAAAGAATGTGAAACGTAGAATTCCCTAGTATTAAATCATTTATTTTAATGTAAACCCTATTTGTTTCAACACAATGTAGCTCTGTGTGTATATGCTAAAAATCGCAATTTCGAGGACAAAGTGGATGTGACAGCAGCAAATCTGTTTAGGGAGACAGTTGCAGTGTGTGTGTGTGTGTATGTGTGTGTGTGTGTGTGTGTTTTATGGACTACTTCTAACTTTCATATAAATCCTGGAACTTCAGGACAATCATCTCCCCCACCATTTTGAATGTAGCTTAAAATAGACCCAAGACTGATCTAGAAGTATTTTCAGTTGTGTTTGGCCATGAAGATGCTATGAACATAAGCTTCTTTATTTATTTGTACTTAGAGCTCAGAGAAATGCGGTCCAATAAATATTTGTTCTACTCTGGCCAATAACTGAATACATAGAAATATCCGCTCATTTGTTAGCCAGTAACAGAATGGTTTGTCCCATCTGCTCAGGGCCATGGCTAAATATACTGTACATCCTTTCCTTCTCTTTACAAAAACATAACAGACAAACAAAAAAAATTGGCCAGCTCTCCATGATGGCAAAGCTCTATTGTCTTCAAGGCCCTAATAATTATTGGCATGCCAATAATCCTGCATTTTGTCTCCTTTACATAAACCTGCCAACATGCTACTATGACTAAATTGGAGGAAGGGCAAACTAAGATTGCTGTCTAATAGGAACACCAACTTCTCCTTAAAGAAAAAAGCAATTATGTAGCACAATTTTTGAAGATGAATTTGTTGTCTTGAAGTATTATTTCCCCATACACAGTTACAAGTTACAACAGAACAGGAATATTATCCAAATTATTCACAATTCCAGTCTTATGATAAGGCTTTATGCATTATCATGCAAGAGCACCTTCATCTGAAAGGCCTTCATCCTTTCTAAGATCTTTTGATGGAATATAGTATCACATTCAATTTCAGTTCTTAGAACAATGAACTGTGGCAGTCTTATTGCAAACAAGGAGAGTTTGACACTTTTCACCCAACATTTATTTAAAATAGATTGGCTCAGACTGAATCTGTTATCAGACAAGATGAAATGAAATCTCTATAAAATGACAAAAGTGAACTGGAAAGTTTTATGAAGGATTTGGCATTTTATACTACAGAAAGACAGGTGCCTGGAAGATGGGAAAAAGTGGACTCAGATGACTGGCAGATAAGCCATTCAATTACTGGGAATAGTTTATCCAACTGTGGCTTCCAGAAACATCCTTGGAGATGAGACAGCATCCCATAAAGTCCCATTTTACTTGTATCATTATCCCCCATAGGCCACCCATTCCTCTCTGACATTATCTACCTTCTTCCTCCTTTTATTAGTTTGTTTCAGCCCTTCCTGACTTAATAGGAAGATACAGTTGAAGTTATTCTCACTCCTGTCCCAATGAATCTGCCTGAAACTTGGTTGGATTTATTTGAACATTGACATATAATTTGTTGAAAAGCAAGTCAGAATGAATGGATCTCAGCTTTTTTCCTTATTGCATTTGATGACATTTCTTGTTTTCAATCAACACTATTCTCTGATAGACTGGAGCTGTCTGGTGGTAAAGGTGATGTAGTAGTAACAAATCTATGAACTTTGCAGGCAATCATCTGTAGAAAATAGCTCAATTTAGAATTAACATTATCTTCAGTTAAGTCATACATACTTTTCTAAAAAGAAACCATAATAGCATTTAAAGGTGCTAATATCTAAAGCTCCTGCATAATATTTATCTGAAGTCCCGTTGAAAAACTAAATAAGTTTAATCATTGTTTCATTTCTTCCCCCCACCCCAAATTGTTTGTTTTTTGGTGCCTTCTCAGTGGATGATATTTTATTATTATTATTATTTCTTTATTATTGAGATTTATAGGCTGTCCAACTCCTTACAGATATGCACATTTGGAATGGATATTAATATTAAAATATTAAAATATTAAAATGAGCAGCTTTTTTCTAGGTGCTTAATATGGCCAATAAACAAATGTTGTGTCCATTTTTATGGCAATCAGAAAACCATGATACCTTAATATATTAAAATCCCACCATACATTAGTAAGGTTGTACAGTAAGAAAAGAAAAAGATTGCACAACCTAATGCCTTTAATGTCATTTTATTCTTTACAATAAAGTAGTAAGAATTCTGCACATTTGATCAAGGGGATGATGCAATTGTCATAAGTGTGAGGAAACGGTCATGACATTTTTTCTGTGCCATTATAATTTTGAATGGTTACTAAATGAACGAGTATAAATTGAGGACTACCTGTATCTCATATAAAAGTACACTTCACATCAAAATTAGTGCTAGCTTTCCTTCTGAAGTCATTCACTGTAAATAGAACATTAAATGGCATTACAAGAGTGGGATTTTGTAGCTATATCGATCCTCCTATGCATTATCTCAACAACAGTAATGGTGTGACATAAATCAGTATTATTTTAATCCTAATCTCAGCCTGTGTCAGGATGAAGCCATTTTACTTGGGGTCTTTGGCTTGCCACACTTCATGCTATTTTAAAATGTATTCTTAGCTGGGGAATTTGGGAAGGGTAGATGGATGAACTATGTCTACATGTAGCCATAACAAATTCTTTCTTGATTGCCAAGGTCATCTTTTGTCTTTCCACTCCTGCACCTGCATCGGAGATGGGTGTTTCTGCCAAGTTGGCAGTTGAAGATTGGTCAACATGATGGGGCTGCGGGTGTGGGGACAAAGGGCTTGAAAAACTGGGTGGAGAAACCCCTGGGACTTCAGATCCAGGTTTCTCCCAAATATGCCAACATGGCTCTGCTAATAAATTGGAACTTTGAGGAATACTTTGCCTCAGACTCTGATTTAATGCTATTTGGAACCCTGACAGCCTGTCCAGGCATGGTATGTACATGTAAATACGCCTTCACAATATAGCAGCTATAAAGTGCTTTATTCTGTGTCTACCTATCGGTCATCTAACCTATTCACCTATCCACCCACCTATTTGCCTATTCATTTATCTATCACACCTACCTATCACACAAGGCAGTGGACTTATGAGGTCTCATTTCATCCTGAGTAAGAGGAACACCAAAGTTTACAGGTTAAACTTCAACCAGAAAGAAGGCAACAAGCAGTTAACATTTTTATGTTGCAGAATTCAGGAGCCACTTGGGATTGAAAACAGGGATGAAGAAAGTGATGAGCAAGGACAAAGCAAGTTAGGCTCCCAATTTTATTCTGGCTGGTGTTTCTTGCAGCTTTCTCTTTTTTTAGTATTCAATTGTTCAAAGCAAAAATTGAGAAGGGTGGGAAGACAGCTCACAGAGAAGTCTGAGAGATGGCTTTTCAAATGTGACTGAGAATTGTCTTTCCTTTCTTTCTCCTATCTTATATATTCTCTTCCTTTCTTATATCCTCTCCTCTAAGTTCACTTTCATCCTCATTTATATTATCACATGTCTATTTTTCTTCCTATGTATTTGTGTATTGGACAAATGAATTAAAATAAAATAAAATAAATGTTACTCAAAATCCACAGTCACCTATCCCTCTTTGCTTTATGCAACAAATACTGGCCAGTTTTAAAATCATACCTGATTATTATTTAGTAACAGAACAATAGATGAATAGGGCATTTATACTTTCCAGCAACTCGGAAAACAAAAAGTTAAAAGAAGTGGAAGAAATTTCCTTCTGTTCAGAAGCATCAAGGAAGATTTTTGTCTGGGTCTCTTGAAAATGTTTGAAAAGTGACAAGCAGAATGCGATGTACAGTACTTGGAAAACTAGATCATTATGTCAAGTACTTTGATTGTGTAAACAAGAATTTTATTTTCTGGCCTTTCTCTGCAGAACATTTTCTGAGGGTTTGGAATTTAAAACTGAATTAGTTTTTATTTTTCTCCATTGATTTTGCTATGTTTGCTTTTCTGGTGTTTTATTGCTTGATCTTTTATTGGTTTTTAAAATGTTTAAAATCTGTGCATTTGTGTGTTTTTTAACTTAGCCATTAATCTATCTGGAGTAGCAACACTGAAGATATATTGTATGCATTTGTAAATACATTAAATAAGCAGTTGGTATTGTGGGCATTGCAAATCACTATTTGCATTTGTCATGTTTGCAAAATTGCATATGTGCTTAGATTAAATATGGACCGGTGAAAACACTTGGAACAACCTTCTCCAAACTAGCTGGCAATCACTCGTCTGGCGGCTGAGGCAGCTTTGCTCCGAGCGCCCTTGAACCTGCCCACCCCTGCCTCGGCCGAGATGAGCAGCAAAGCCCTGACTTTCTTTTGTAGTGAGAGAGACAGGGCAGTGGTGGATGTCCTTTGTTGGTGCAGCAGAAGAGGCAGCAGCAGTAGTCCCAGCAGAACAGTCCAGGAGGCCCTTTTCCTCTGCTGCAGTGGGCGCTCCAAGACCCTCCCCACAGCGCTTGGGCCCCAGAAGGCAGGGACTCAGCTGAGGTAGGGGCGGGCAGGACTGAGGGTACTCAGAGCAAAGTTCCCTCAGCACCTGATCACCCCCTACAACAGCCACTCATCTGGCTTGGCTGAGGCGGCTTCATTCTGGGACCTGGCTGCATGGTCTTTGGAGCCCCCCCCCCCCACCAGTCCTGGTATAAAAACTCTCCCGTGGCTGTGTGGGCAGAGCTGCGAAGGGACCCAAGTGGCTGAAGCCGCCAGCCCAGGGATGCTGCAGAGAGCAGCGGACTTCATCTTGCCATTTGCAGAAGGCCCTGCTGCAGTTTCCCCACTCACCCACACACATATAAACCATCCCTGCCCCGACATTCTAAGGCATGGGACCTCTGTTAGGAATGGGGATTGGGAGGCATAGCGATCGCCGAGCCCTACAGCTGCTGTGTGTGCTGAAAGAAGGCCCTGCGCCTGGTAAACAGGGCCCCGTGGCTGCTACCGACCTCTACAGAGCCCTAGAAAAAATGGGTGGTTAACGGGGGTTAAATGACGGGCCCGGACACTCACAACATGGTCCACCATTCTGCCCTTGGACCCATGCTTGCCACCGGGAGAACTAGCTATCCAGGCTGCCCTCCCTCACTCCCTGTCAAATCTTCCAATGGCTCCTGGTGATCACTCCGATCCCAGGAGCTCAGTGTTGTGAGAGGGGAATTGTCTTTGGCTTCGGCGACTTCTCCACTATCACCGGGGATGCACCACATGCATACCCCTTGCTGCCCAGCTCGTCAGCCTGCTATTATACTGATGAGCTGAAGGAAAAAGTGTTCTTTCAAGCCACAGGTCCACACGCAGGAAAAGACATGGAAATAGGGTCAAATCAGAAAAGGGATAGAGAAATGAGAGAAAGATTGAGAGAGGGGGGGAGAGAGGGAGAGAGAATGAGAGAGGGAGGAGAGGGAAACAAATGAGAGAGAGAAGGGGAGAGAAAGAAAGAGGGAGAGGAAAGAGAGAAAAACAGAAATGAAAGTGAGAGAAATGAGAACAAAAAGGGGAGAAAGAGAAAAAAATGAGAGAGAGAAGGGGGAAAGAGAGGGAGAGAGAGACACAGAAATGAGAGGGACTTAGAGGGAGAGAATGAGGGAGAAAGAAAGAGAGAGAGAGAAGTGGAGAGAAAGAAAGAAAAGGGAAAGGGAGAGGGAGGGAAAGAGAGAAGTGGAAAGGAAGGAAGGAGGGAGGGAAGGAAGGAAGGAGGGTGGGAAGGAAGGAAGGGAGGAAGGAAGGAAGGAAGGAAAGAAGGAAGGGAGACATTCCCACAGAAAACACTGGGACCCACAAAACCCACCCACTCATGGCTGGAGAGGTTACTATTACTATTACTATTTCATATTACACCATTTGGTTCAGAATACTTTTTTCCTTGTTTTCCTCCTCTAAAATCTAGGTGCGTCTTATACATCGGCACGTCTTATACACCAAAAATACAGTAATTATTACATCCAGGCATGGGTTGTCACTCTCGCTGCTACCTGTGCGCAGTGCACAGTTTCAGGTCTTGATGCACGCACATCCTGATGAGTTTTTGCATCTGTGCATGCACAGAAAGCAAAATCTTGCGAGAGGACGTGCATGAGAGATTTCAGCTTTGCTTCCACGCATGCGCGGAAGCAAAAAAATGACCAAAATTTCATGTGTGCATGCATCTCCTTGCAAGATTTTGCTTCCTGTGCATGCGCAGAATCAAAATCTTGCCAGGATGCACTTGCACACATACCAGAGACCCCAAGCTGCGTGTGCAGCTTGAGTTTTACTACTGGTGTGGCATCCTCATCCATACCAATAGGAACCCGATACTGATTATATCCCTCCTACGGTACCAGTAAAAATCTGTTTTGAGCTATAGGATGGAGTGTTTGTATAGTGCCGGTTTCGCCTTCCCTCCTGTTTATTTTATTTTTGCCCACTGAAAATATGATGACCATCTGACATTTCTGTGTATGTTATGTGTTCTAACAATCTCTATGAAGCACAACCATCACAGGCTTGATTAAATGCTTTAAGTGAAACATTTATGCCTGCAATTTAATTTAGCACATTGTGGTGAATGAAAACCCAATCAGATGAGAACATAGCCAGGTAAAGCAAATAAGTGCCAATGGTTGCATGCACCAGTGCTTAGCCAGAATATTTTTCTCTCCCTCTCTCTTTAAAACAGTTATTTAAAGTAAAACCAAACAAATAAACCCAATGCAGAGAATGGGGAAATCTTTTCTTTTTTGCAGTTTTCAGCTATTCAGCTAGAGCAATTTACTGTACACAATATTACACTGGTCAGTGGTATACCGTACTTAATATCATTAAAGTAATTAAGTCTGGCAGTTTGTAAGGTCACATCAGCACCAGCAGAAAATTAGTGACATTTCTGAGTAAATTATATTCTTCAGATTGTTGTCTTAATGCTAACTAAATACTGTTATGCTAATGCAGGGACCGATTGCCGGCTAAAAATTAGCACAAACGCTTTTTCAATCGTCTTCTAGGGTTAACATTTTTTTAAACATAATTAATAGCTTTTGCTCAGTGGATCTGGTAATATCTCTGTGCATCTCATTTACATTCCTTTATAATATGCTGACAGTGCTAAATATCTCCAAGAGGGAAGGGATGGGGTTGGGGGAAGGAGAGGCTATTTCACAAACTAGAACAAAATGGTTTCTCCTGCTTTCAAGCTTTTCACAGAAACAGCTGTTTCACTGTGATTTGCAGTTGCCTGTGTGCTTTTTCTTTTAACCTGTATTAATAATGATCAGGAAAGGTTCTGTACTATTGCCAGGGGTGGAATGGGGGTAAGAGGGAATGAAGCCGCCCCAAGTCTACGGAGAGGGGCAGCATACAAATCCAATAAATTATTATTATTAAGATATTTGCCATTTTTCTGTTTGAGGGATGTGTCCAAATCTTTTGGGGAGCCCATGTGAAATGCAATTGCTCTTTTGACCTCTATCTTCCCTCGGTCCAGATCCCAGGAAGAATTACATGAGTGAACTATTGCAGGAATGAAAGGCGCTCTGACCTTGTGGACAAACCCTCTTGCTGTATTGAATGCTGCCCATTATGCTAAAGGCAAGGCAGCTCCTGGAGAGTGGCTGGAATTTGAGGCAGAGCAGCTCTCTGGGCAAGCAGCCAGCAAAAACTTCACCTTCAATCAGTCAGTCAGTCAGAGCCAAGCATCCTAATCAGCCAAAGAAACTGGGAGGTGGATTATCTGGATCTTGAGTTAGCACAGTCTCAAGTGCTTTCAGACTCGGATCAGGGATTTCTGCCTCTGTAATATAATTTTGGGTTAAGCACCTGAATTAGCAAAACAGGGCATGGGTAAATGAGAGGTGGGGTAAGCATAAGACACATAGAGGTGGAATGAAACCATCATCTATTACGTGGGATGGCTTGGGAAAACTACTTTTTTTGTAACCATGGGGATAACATGAAAGCCTCTTTCTCTAATAGGAGGAGATAACATACAACTCTAGTTGTTCTATATTAGGTGTTTTTTTAAAAAGAAAAGTGGGAAAGGAGAGATTATTTCCATAATTGAATGGTTAAAAAAATACATGCTTACCTTTTTATTGCAACTTTAAAAAAATCCTCTGAGTTTCTGAAGGTTCTTTGTTCTCCAGGGACTAGACATACTACAGTGTAGCAAATCTGTACAAAATCTTCAATTGCAACATACAGTACCTTCCCAACCACAGGTTATTGCTCTTGGTCAACTTCGCTGTTCAACAATGTAATTACTGTTACTTCGCTGTTCAGCAATGTAATGTTGTCACATAACTTTAATAGTCAGCCCTTTATATTCAGTCTATTAATATGTACTCTGTTCAAACAAAAGTGCCAAAGTTTTTAAAGTGAATACAACTTTTCCCTTTTTTAATGAATGTTCTTCTACTAGTTGCAATGAGGTGCTGCTTCAGTGTGATTGTTCCTTTTCTAGTTGTTGTCTTAGCTCATGGCAAAGTTCTGAGTTCCAGGCAGGACTTCCACCAAGGTGTGTTGCTCACCATAGTTTGTGATCTCCGCAACTGAGTAAAACTTCTCTTGACTACTTGTAGTAAATGCCAATCTCCAGATGTCACTTCTGCTTCCTCATTTATTGGTCCTTTGCTTTCACTTTTCCTAATACACACAGCTGTTTTCTCACTTCTCTTAGCATTTGTTTTTGCAAGTTCAAAACCCAGGTGAGATGAGGCTGCTTCTGGACATCCTTGAAAACACCTGGGTGTGGCTCAATTAGCCAGCTAGCTAGAACACAACTTCAGTTACCTGCAAGTACAGTTCTGGGGAATGGATGAAGGCCTGAGGGAAGTGGTAGCGTGAAGCTTGTCTACATGACTGCAAGCCAAGAGTAGACAGCAAGAACCCCCAACTTCACTTGCAGACATATTAAAGTGACATATAGCATTATTCTTAAACCTTTCCCACTTTGATAAAGAAAATTACTCAATACTTCTGCTTTGATCCGAAGATGTACTAAAGACTGATTATATTTTGGATGGAGAAAGGAGGGAATCCAAATTTTGTCAGGGCCATCTCACTACCCTTAAAATCAAGCAGAACAAAAAGAGTAGGCAATAGGTGTCAAGTGCAAGAACTGTTTTTACTGGATATCTGGAGATTCTCAGTCATTCAGGTCACAGTTGTCTGGAAGTCAACTAGACTGTTTTTCCTTGAGCAGGAAGAAAAATTTTCATCCAAAATCCCTCACCATCAGAAATGATGAAGCTTCTTGAACGAGAAGTGAAATGTTTTGTTCTTCCTCCCTCAAAGAAAAAAGAGACCAGTTGCCTTTTGAAAAAAACACATTTGAGATATGCTGTTACTAAATCAGACAACGCCTCTCTCACCTACCCCAAATGTTTCTTTGATGATCTGCATTACTACTTTTGTAAGTGCGTTTTTTCTGGCCCCCAGGTCCAGATAAGGCCAAGGGGTGACTATGCAAAGCCAACAGTGGTGCCTTCTCCACTGCTTAACTACCAAGACATTAAAACTTGATAAGTGCTGTGGTAAAATAAAAAGGCAGTTTTCTTCCAGGCAATGCCCCATACCAGACTCTCCAACAATAATAATTATAAAGTTTAAAAATATTATTTAATATTAAATAGTAGTAAGCAATATAAGCAATTTATTTTCTCCTAACCAGGGCCATAGGAAAAAATGCAAATGTTCAGCACTTTTAACATGTTTTCCAAACAATTATAAAGGAACATGCAAATACAAAAATTACTGAATATTTTAACCACTTTCATAAATATGCTCATGTTACTCCAACACTCTGCAGTCTGCATTGGTTGCCGATCAGTTTCCGGTCACAATTCAAAGTGCTGGTCATCACCTATAAAGCCCTTCATGGCACCGGACCAGGTTATCTATGAGACCGCCTTCCGCCGCACGAATCCCAGCGACCGGTTAGGTCCCATAGAGTTGGTCTTATCCGGGTCCCGTCAACTAAACAATGTCGTTTGGCAGGACCCAGAGGAAGAGCCTTCTCTGTGGCGGCTCCGACCCTCTGGAGTCAGCTCCCTCCAGAGATTAGAACTGCCCCCCCTCCTTGCCTTTCGTAAACTCCTTAAAACCCACCTTTGTCGTCAAGCGTGGGAGAACTGAAAATCTCCCCCTGTAGGGCTTTTTTTTTGTGTGTGTGTGTGTGTGTGTGTGTGTATGATATGACTGTATGTATGTTTTTTATATATTGGGGTTTCTTGTTTTTTAGACTTTTTAAATGTATTATTGTTATTTTAGATTCTAACTATTAGATTTGTCATTGTATATTGTTTTTATCATTGCTGTGAGCCGCCCCAAGTCTACGGCATACAAATCTAATAAATAATAATAATAATATAAGACAAAATAAGATCTAGTATTATCTTTATTGAAATTATATGCTCACCATGCCAAAGAATTTTTGTGGCAATTAAACAGATTAAATTTGAACAAGGTATTTTTTTTAAAAAAAAAAAAGCTGAAAGTCAAGTGTGACAATGAAAGAGTTAAAAGCATGATAGCTCTGGGGGCATGGGGTAATCTGAATCTGTCAAGGCTACTTGCCAATTAGGACTGGGGTTAAAGCAAGGATGACATCCAGTGAAGGGCTAACAAAATTTTTACTACCACTATGGCTGTGGCTTATTCAGGATGCCCTCATTTGTCTTTCAACATCTTTCATTGCAAATTGGGCAATCTAGGGTGCAGGTCCATTTTTGCTACCCCACTGCATTCCTCCCATCTGGGCTGTAGCCCACCCCTGGTTACATCAGATCATAAGTGATATTCCTATTTTTTGTTCTATTTCTGAGATTCCATTACTTCAGTTGCTCTGTTTCTTCTCCTGATAATAGCGTCCCATCTCTGTCTGAAGCATTAAGTTTCTAAGATGATGATATGGGTCTACTATAGTGTATACCTACATTTCACAAACTTTGCATTAGAGCAGGGGTTATAAGAAGCAAAAGGCCAATGTGAGTCACATTTGTTTCCTTCCCTGGATATCCAGACAGAAAGTTATAGTCTTTGAAAATCTCATAGGTATACATTTGTTCATTTATTTAACAAAACTATATACCACAAAACTTCCAGGAATTCCATATAGAAAATTGAACTCTGGTCTCTAAAAAACCATAGATAGGAAACTTGTTTGTTACTTTCTTTTCTGAAAAACAGAATTTAACCATTTGTCCAAGCCAAAAGACAATAACTTAAGTGAATCTTTCCCTCATGGTTGATAATAGGCATGGCAGTTGTGGATGCGGTGGGCCAGGTTATATGTATCTGTCTGAAATTAAGTGCAATACATAAATTGCAATTAAGTAGGACACAGGAATCATAAATGACAAAAATGCTATTAATGTAAGCTCTTCCTAGGATAAATAATGAGCATCAAGAGATTACTGACATGCATGCTAAAACTCGATGTTTCTAACTTGACAGAATTTTAAAAGAATGTGCCCTCGATGGTGGGAAGCAGGTTTTCGTGGTTAAAACATATGCTTCACATCCCTTAAAATCAAAAGCAAGCCAAGAGCAAAAGGGTCAAAAGTGTATTCCATTTTTAACAATGTGTTAGGAATTTCAGCCAACCAACACATTCTCAAGGAGATTTGTGCATATATTCAGAGTTCTGGAAAGTATTCCCAGCTGAATCACTGTATCCATCTCCACCTGCCACTGTATGTATGTAAAGATGTGAAACCGCTCAGCAGCAAAGCCACTCATCCAGTTTTAGATATAAATAGATACTTAATTTATTCAAACTGGCCAGCCAGGAAAGCAATATTTTATTGCTGAAATACTCATTCTGTTAAGCAATGTTTAACTTCCTTTATTAACTATTTGTGTGTGTGTGTGTAGATTATATTCACTGTAAAGAACTCAACTTCTGGCAGACTGTACATGAAGTCACTTTAGTTAGGGGTTGCCCTGAGCTCTCAGGAGGGGGAAGGAGTCAATGAAAGTTAACAACAAGGATCTGAATAGTACAAGAAGAATACTAGCTTTTGTTTGGTTTCAACTTCTGACATTAAAATGTGCTGGCAACGAAGTCCCTTTATTAATGAGTCCAATAATCAGAGCTGCTTCTTCATTTAAAAGAAAACGTGAGATTTGCACAAAGTAAGAAAGCCACAATTATACAGCAAACTCTTCTTTGCAGCAGACAATCAAATATACAGATATCCTCAGGGCTATCTAGTATACCTTATACCTGGAATAGATCATTTTTAACATTCTCCCTTCTTGATCGCTGAAAGCCAATTTAATGTAGTGGTTTGGGCATCAGACTACAAACCAGCAGTCACCAGATGTCTGCACTGACTTGGAGGCATGCATTATTTTTTTTTTTACTCTATCCTTGCTGCGCTGCCTCCGACTGCCAAATAACCAATTGGTGTGTGGGCAAGAGTGATCAGACTTCACACCCAGTTTGAACTGTCTTTGGCAGTGCTCCCTCTTACTGCCTGCACTGGGGTGCTTCCTTGTCCCCCTTGGTACACAGCTGTATGGAAGACACTTATTCACACATGTAGGGATCTGAGAGAACATAGTTTGCATCTCTTCAGAAAGAAAGTAGGCATGCTAGCGATTAAACCGTAGAGTAATTAAAGCAGCCATCTCTTTCTAGGCACACCCAGTTGCTTCCGAAGTTGCTGTCTCTGCATATGCAAAGATGCCCCAGTTCCTTCATGTATTCTATTCAATGTGTTCTGTGTTGGTGGCTAAACAATAGAGTGTGCACTTTGTGTAATTGTAACATATGCAGGTTAAGATAAACTCAGTAAAAAAAAGTATAATTCAACATGATTTCTCTTTATCCTAGATGCAGCATCAGTATAAGGAAATGCTAATCCTATTTTGGCCATTTTGGTAGGAGTACCTTGACAATCATGTGACTTGTCCAAGGATTTTCCAAGAACCTCAAAACAATACCCATATCAATGGACTCAAACCAAGCAGGTCATTGAATTCACCCACATCCTAGAAGTGAGCAGCTATAGAACAGTGAAACATCTCACTTAGAATTTTGAAAGCACATTTTGAACGGCTTAAAATGGCCACTATTTTAGGTTGGAAGACTTGATTTTTTTCATTTTTCACAATGCCCAGTACAAGCTCTAAATAAGGTGTCCTGAATGAATTCTTGCCAGCTGGCAAAGTCACAAGAATTTGAAAAAAAGGTAGCTTTCTTGCAAAGTATTTGATTTATATTATCTGATTTAAATCATTCGAACTCCTAAACTTTCTTTTATTCTAATGAGACCATCTTAATTTTAATAACAATTAAAATTTTTATTGTGATTGTGATCCCGCTGTATAGAGCACTGGTGAGACCACATTTGGAATACTGTGTTCAGTTCTGGAGGCCTCACCTACAAAAAGATACTGATGAAATTGAACGGGTCCCAAGACAGGCTACAAGAATGGTGGAAGGTCTTAAGCATAAAACTTATCAGGAAAGACTTAATGAACTCAATCTGTATAGTCTGGAGGACAGAAAGGAAAGGGGGAACATGATCGAAACATTTAAATATGTTAAAGGGTTAAATAAGGTTCAGGAGGGAAGTGTTTTTAATAGGAAAGTGAACACAAGAACAAGGGGGCACAATCTGAGGTTAGTTGGAGGAAAGATCAGAAACAACATGAAAAAATATTATTTTACTGAAAGAGTAGTAGATATTCGGAACAAACTTCCAGCCAACTTGGTTGGTAAATCCACAGTAACTGAATTTACATGTCTGGGATAAATATACATCCATTCTAAGATAAAATACAGGAAATAGTATAGGGGCAGACTAGATGGACCATGAGGTCTTTTTTTGCCGTCAATCTTCTGTTTCTATATTTATGTTAATAAAGACTTGTGTTTCTTTTCGTTAAACTAGGAATTGTTTCTTTTTTGAACTTTTTGGGCGATAGGGTTAGGCAGATGCAGTGCAAGTAAATAGAGTTGAGATTTACAGAGTCTGCATTTTTTACATTGCCAGAAGAGGTGGGAAGTTGTGAGTGTTTGTGTGTGTGATTTTAAGTGTTAATTTTGATAATCAGCAGAAAAAGCTTAGAAACATACGGTATGTGGCCCATGATGGTTCATACCATTTTAAATCCAAGAAAAGAGATCTAATTTATATATTAATCTTCCTCTTTACAGACTAAGAAATATTAAACTACTCTGCTTAGTATTTGGAAAAGCTTTACCCTGGAATTCCAGTATTGCAGACTAGATTAGCTAGGAAAAAAAATAAAGTAATTCAATGGCAGATTACCTCTGTAATAATGCCAGGAAAACAGCAGAGATGAAAGTACAAGATGACATGCCTTATTCCAGTGTTTCCCAACCTTGGCAACTTGAAGATATTTGTACTTCAACTCCCAGAATTCCCCAATGCTGGATGGGGAATTCTGGGAGTTGAAGTCCAGATATCTTCAAGTTGCCAAGGTTGGGAAATACTGCCTTATTCACTTACAAGTGTCTTTTAGTAAAAGTAACATTTTCCTACTTTCAAACATACCGTATTTATCAACTGTTTTTCTTTTTGAACTTTCACAGATCTACTTTGGGTGTAGTCAATTTCTTCCAAGTACCTAGAAACTTTTAAAAAATGCGAAAAGCATTCCACTATGTATTTAGAGTGTCTTGTGAGGAAGGCATACTTTCTGTTTCATATGAAATCAACACAGCTGAATTAGAATGTTAACTGCTTTTTATAAATATAAGGAATAATAAAACCTATCAATCATTGCTCCTGTATAATAACAGATTTATCTAATTTAGAGGGTTTAAGAATAGTACAGCTTCATGGACTGCACTGAATCTTATGTTCTCAATCTTTTATATTAGTTGTTGTGCAGCCATTATGAAGTAACTATTATATTTCATGAAACAAGTTTGTCTTGTTTCTGCATTGGCAAGTGGAGTTTTTCTTCAATAATTAAATTAATTTCTCATATCATGATTTAGCTTAGTAATTCAGTAACTATAATTTGTTTAAAAGTTTGATTGACTCAATAATGTGTATATCATCTTCTCACTTATCTAGCCTTGTTTACTCTTTGTACTCTGCCATCATCACTATGGGTATCTGTAGTTCATCTCTAGGAAGTCCTTGATAAACCAGGAGAAGCTTGCTTGGAAACAATCTTATCCAACATTCTCACCATCTTTTAGCTCCAGATCTCATCAAGCTGTATGGTAAAATTTCCTCCAAGTGACTGGGAGAATCCACAACTTACTGCATAAAACTCAAAAGAATCTACAAAACATTTTTTTTTTGGGGGGGGGATCCTAATCAGCACAATTTTTAGAAAGAAATATAAATAAAACAATGTAAAAAGGCAAATTGAAAACAAGCAGTATGTACCGGTACTTGCCCAACAAATAAATGAATTAACTTGCAAAAAATCCTAAAAAGAAAATAAATAAGCAACTAGAATTTTAAAAGATCCTAAAAGATTCATAAAATAAGTTGGTAAAATAATTTTGCCTTAATTTTGTTTGGTATAAAGTTGTGTTGGCGAACCTTTTTGGTGCTGAAACAGGAGCGTGCATGCGTGTGGAAGAGCATCTTCCCAGTGCACACATGGGACATAAGGTAGGATGCAGAGAAACTCAGACAAACTTTGAAGAGTCTGTAATTTCATGCAAGAACCATAAAGAATATTTCTGAAATCTTGCTGTTTCTGTTTCCTGCCCATCTTGAAGAGCTGATAGTCTATTCCAGGCCACGGCAAGAGACTCTGCCGAGCTGTGGACAAGTGAATCCCCAAGTGCCCTCTGAAAGCCCTCTGGGTCCATCAGGCATCTGGGGCGGAACCACCTAGTCGGTTCCACCTCCCTGCGGGGGAGGATTGGAGCCAGGAAATCAAGCTGCAGTAGAAAATGGTCTGACCATGACAAAGGCAACACTTCTAAGCCCCTTAGTCTCAGACCATTACTCAATTGCTCTGAGAGGAATACCATGACGGGTGCGTGTCCCCCTTCGTGAGTTGGACCCTGAACTACTTGAGTCAGGTCCATGGCTGTCATGGTGGTCATGAACTCCTGTGCTAACCCAGAGGGACCGCCGAGTGATGGCAGATTGAAGTCCCCCAGGACAATAAATCCAGGGAACTCCACTTCCAACCCGGCCACCTCCTCGAGCAGCACAGGCAGGGCTGTTGACACGTAGCTGGGAGGCAAGTACGTGAGCAACAAGCCCACCTGAACCCCCAAGTCCAACTTCACAAGGAGGGACTCACAACCCGCAATCTCAGGAGCAACGCGTCTACATAGGCAAAGGTTCTCCTTGGCTATAATAGCCACTCCTCCCCCCTTCCCTGGGGTCAAGGCTGATGCCATACCTGAAACCCAGCTGGGCAAATTTCCAAGAGAAACTCCTCCCTCTAGGCCCAGCCAGGTTTTAGTCACACATGCCAGGTCGGCCTCCTCATCCAGGATCAAATCCCAGATGAGGAGAGCTTTATTTACCACCGACCTGGCATTAAGTAGCAGCAGCTTGAGCCCAGGGCCTGGATTGGTATGCAGTGCTCTATAGCAATGTTTTGAGGGTAGGAGTTGAAACAGTTTATGTCTAGCATGCCAGGGGTCAGTAAATATTTTCACAGCCCCTTTTTTGACTTGTTCAGTATATAGGTCCTCAATGGAAGGCAGGTTGGCAGCAATTGTTTTTTCTGCAGTTCTGATTATCCTCTGACGCCTGTGTCGGTCTTGTTGGGTTGCAGAACCAAGCCAGACAGATGACAGACTCAATGATTCCTCTGTGGAACTGTATAAGCAGCTCCTTGGGCAGTTTTAGCTTCCCGAGTTGTCGCTTGGTGATGATGGCAAATGTCAGCATGAAAGACTGGTGGAAAAGCCACAGCCAGAGCAACAATCAGACAAGAGAAATATCTGCTCTGCAGCCCAAAGAAAGAATGGGGTGAAGAAAAGTATCTCAAAAGAGATCTTCCCTAATTCTCTGGACAGTAAAAGCAAGGGAGGAAAAAAGTGCTTTCAGACATCAAGAGTGTGTCAATGTATCCTTTCAATATAGTTGGTACTCATAGTTTTGGTTTCCTGTCTGAACCGTCTTTATGGGATGCCATCAATCTTACAAATCTTCTTTTTTTCTAAGAGGGTGAAGATCAAATCTTGGGGGTGGGAAGTGGGCTATATTGAGCTCTGCAGTAGACCTGCTGGACAGGTGCCAGAAACGAACTAATAAGTATGTAGACTTATTTTAAGATTATTGAGGCAATAGGAAATTGCCTCATTGCCATACAATGAATTGGTTAACTTTATATATCTCACCAGATTTCAGCATCACTTGCTCCTGAATATAATTAGTTATTTTAGGCACACTGCCAGCTATGTTTACACATCTGCATTCAGTTAGATATATGATTTTATGCTTTGTACTTATCTTTATAAACTCCACACATTTTATGAGAAACGTCAGAGGGAATGTTAATGTGTATAGCCCATAGTCGCTGAAAAACGCTGATTCTATTCCAAAGATGGAACAGTTGTCTTTGTAACACACATCCAGCAACAAATTATAAGTGTTAGGATGGGTGGAACATTGGCTCTTTATATTTGTACCCAACACATTATCCAATTTTGTCACCTATATGTACATAACTGTCACATTAGCAAAAAAAAGAGAGCAGAAAATGAATTAGGAATGAAGAAAATATTTCAATTTGCATTGAATTTGGAAAACCCATTTTGAATGCAAGACAGTGGTTCCAGGTTATTTGGAAGAGTTTATATTTTAAATTAGTTCTAGTTCTGAAGACAAAGCATTTTCTATTATATTCATCCAACCCATTTTACAATCATTGATTTGATTTGATTTCACATTTCAAGTGAAGATATAACATTAAATTATTGATAAAAACCTACTGAAGCTATACTATCTCCCCCACTCTTCTGATATCTTAACCAATACTGTTAGCACTGACATATTTTGCCATCTGGATTTTAAGGAGAGAAGGCTAGGACAATAAATAAAAGTATCTTTAAATTGCCGCCCAAGTTATGGATACTACAAAATTTCACAATTCAGTATAATGCTTTGTTATCCTTTTACAAACTGCAATTTATCTATGTAGCTTATTCAAAAGTTGCTCTTCAGCCTAAGGATATTTAAGACAAAGCACAAGATGACTGCAGTGAAGGAGAAACTCAATAGGAAATGCAATAGTATTTCAAATTAAATAAAAAACCTGTAGTATCAATAAAAAATATCCATATGGAAGGCTTGGTTTCGGGGTTTTTTTTAATTTAGAAAATCGCTATATGACATTAGAATATGGTGGTACTTAAGAAGTAATCTGTTTCAGTCCCAAGTCCCTTTATCATTATTTGCCTCTTTCCCATAGCTTATTGTATCAATTATAAAATCCTGAGAAGATTTTTATGGATATATTGTTCATGTACAGAAGCTTTCCCCATAATCTGCAAATGATGGTTGATTCTAGGAGCACCCAGGGATGATTCAATTCAATTCAATTCATTTATTAGATTTGTATGCTGCCCCTCTCCGAAGACTCGGGGCGGCTCACAACAATAATAAAAACAATATTCCAGCGAATATGTTTCTTTTATGGTTACTACCACTTCCCAAAGTCAGGAGCGGCTGTGTGGAAACAACTGATGAGTTGCTAAGCAGACTGCAAACATTGTAACCTGCCTGGTTTTTTTGCTCTTAAAATCAAGGAGAATACCTTGCTTCCTAAAGCAGCTTTAAGAGGATGCTTTGAGCAAATCTTAGCAAAACTAAGTGCCCTCTTGAAGATCTCTACTTCTGTTATTAAAAATGACACAATGTCAAATCTGGTAGATCCTAACCTCCTCTTTCCTTAGCAACTTGCAAAAGTTTATATCTAATTCTTGGTTTCCTCCTTACCATATGAACTTGGAAATATCCTTCTGGCATTGTTTAAATGGAGTATTACTTGTCTTGCAAGTATTGGTGATGTCTGAAATACATAAAAAAAGGATCTTTGGTAAAACATTTATCTTAATTACAGAAATTCTACCCAATGATAAATGTAATTAATTCCATCTTAATAAATCCTTTTTGATATCATTCCAGAGGCACATGGTTACTTTGAAACAGTTTTGTGTTTGCATTTGTCAATATAACCCGAGTAGTTCGACTTTCTCTCAATCTTAAAATCAGACAAAAAGTACACTTAACTTATTACACTTGATATAAATTATACTTATTACACTTGATATAAATTGTATATTTATGTGATTTATTGATTTTTTAAAAATCAATAAATCACATAAATATACAATTTATATCAAGTGTAATTCAAGGTGCTATTACCTAAAATGCTGTATGTGTCACAGGACCTAGATATCTGAGGAACTGCTTTTTCTACAATCT
Source organism: Erythrolamprus reginae (assembly GCF_031021105.1). Classification (NCBI taxonomy): domain Eukaryota; kingdom Metazoa; phylum Chordata; class Lepidosauria; order Squamata; family Dipsadidae; genus Erythrolamprus; species Erythrolamprus reginae. The sequence continues at coordinate 290,200,492 of NC_091951.1, forward strand.
GTTCTGCCCACTCAGCATCTTCTGGTAGAGTGGGCGCATTCCAGGTCTCTTTTAAAGGTTAACATTTTGTGAAATCAAAGAATAATGCCTTCTCTGTTGAAGCTCTCACCTTTTGCAACAGTTTCTCCAGAAATACTGGACAGGGGTCCCTTCGGAGGGGGATTCTACCTGGTTTGGACTGGTTTGCCTAAACAAGGTGTAGGCAAAGTTGGCTCTTCTATGACTTGTGAACTTCAACTCCCAGAATTCCTGAGCCAATCATGCTAGCTCAGGAATTCTGGGAGTTGAAGTCCAGCAATGATGCCATGGAATCAGTTAGATCGGTGCTGGTCCATGGGTGCCACCATCTTTTAATTTTTATTTGCATTTTTATTTTTTCTTCTGAGCATGGGCAGAAGCAGTTTCTGGCACTGTGCATGAGGTTGCTATCTTGTTTTTGTCTTTAAAAAAACCAGATTGTTCAGCTCTGCACATGTGCATGAGCCCACGAAGAATGCCCACAAGGTGCGGGAGGAAGTGAACTGCCAGCGAGGTAAGTTGGAACCCACCCCTGGCTCCCTTCCTAGGGCTCTGTAAAGCTCAGAAAAACTGGGCTTGGTCACAGGCTTGGACTGATATTTGCTATTTGTTTAAAGGTCCCTGTTTTGTTTTGCATGCCCTCCAGAATCCATTGAAGATCGGTGGTTAATAAATTTGGAAAAAGGTTGGCAATGATTATCAAAATGAGTAGGCTTAGAATATTCTAGATGTGAATTCTAAAATGTAACTGAACTTTTCATAAATCCCATTTTGCTCAGCTATAATCCGGAGCTGGAGGAAAAGTATTTGAGCCTATTTGGCTCTTGCCTCATCTTGTCATCGGCTCCATCATTGACCTGGAGCCATGGATTCATCTCTGTTGTCTCCTCTACCCTCTTTTCACTCACAATACATAGGAGATAATTTTCAGAAGTTGTTGTTGTATAACGTCGAATGTTTTCCATATTAAGTTTTAATAACCTCCTAAATACAATAACAATTAAATAATGAAGTTTTAAAAAGATTTGTAGTTGCTTTGATTAATAATTAAGACAGTTGACAAATATTTTTAAAATTATTTTTGTCATTACAACCCACCTGTGCACTTTTTAATAAAATCAGAAACAAAGCAACTGACCTTTTCATTTTTTTTCCCTTTTGCATTGATATCAAGGATACCAGAGTAGAATATAAGCTTATATATACTGTATACACACACTCATTTTAACCCAATGCTTTTTAATGCTTCCCTTTCAATTTTCTCAAACACTTGGTTTTTTTAAAGTGTTATTGACAATTTCATCTATTTCTTAAGAAGAATATATTTCAATTATCAATAGACATAGAGATATCTATATATGTTGCAGTGTATTTCTCAAAAAAAAGGTAATGTTTTTATTTACTTTATTAGCACAAGAGTATTAAAATGGTTTCATAAACTGGTGCTTTCCAGTTGTGTCACAGAAATACCATAGTTAAATGTTATTATATTGTGGCTGAACATTCAGGTTTTTTCCCCTGTGAAATTAATACTTTTAGGGTAAATTTATGTCTGTCAACAAGTAATGATCATAGATGTGAGTTGGCTCATAATCCAAAAGTACTAGGTTACAATGTGTTGCCATGGAAACAGTGTTTTATTGCATTTTTTTCTACTTGATTTAAATCATTTGACAATCATAGCAACTGTTTGCCTGTCTCCCCATAAGACAGACAGCTGGAATTTTGCTACTAGAAAGAAAAAGAAAGACGGAAGTGACAAGCTTTTATTTAACAGAGTCCTTTGGTGAACCATTTATCTCCCCAAATGTAAAGTGTTGGGAAATCCAATCCATGGTTAATCACTACAAAGCTTTATCTTACTATGGCTCATTTTGTTGATTGCATCATATATCTTTAATACCCACTAGAACTTTAGCTTGAAGCCGCATTTGTTCAACAAGAGTCATGTTCCCTCTAACACTGTTTATGTCATCTGAAACATTATTCTTTGAATCCAGGACCCATTTTCAATTGAGCAAAGGTCTGTAACTGAATATTGCATGTCTGTATTTATTCAGCATCCAGAGTAAGAAATATCCTTCTTCATGTAACATTAATCACTTTCCCAGTGTTCAGCTGAGGTCACTGCCACATTCCTAGCAGTATTACACCGAGTCAAGATTAATCACGTACATTAAACCCTGCAAGAGACCCAGTAGAAAGGATCTGAAATTACACGTTTAGTAAAAGAGAAGGGGGGAGGGGAAAAAGATTTTAAAATGTGTTAGTATGTCAAAAATTTGATACCTGTTTGGATTTGTCTACAGTTTTTTGCACAGCTTACCAATGTCAGCTTTTCATTAGAAAATAGTCTACAGGGAATGATTAGTGTTGTACTGATATTTTATTGCTGTAAACCACCATGGGGGATCTTTTTTTACAGCTGAAAGGCAAAACACAAATGGCCTGTAAATAAATGTGAGTTAATTAAGTGATCTTTAGACTAACTATGATTAGGATGGACCTTTCCGAATGAGAAATGTACCTACATACACTCCAATAGAAGGACTAAGCTTAGTTTATATATTTCTGCTTCGTGGCTATTACAGCTCATAAAAAGGGAAAGAAAAGAATAGATTCCTTGTTCCAGATAACTACAGCTGTGAAACATAAAATCTAAATAAGTATGAAGATGAGACTATGTACTCCTGCAAGGAATTACTCTTAAAATATACAATTATTGTGATAAAGACTACAGTACATAATTATGTAAAGATCTAGCTGATATCGGAAGTTGTGTTATGGTGGAGAATATCTCATAACAACTTTTACACTTAGGCAGTAGAATACATGAGTTTGGATTGTATCTGAATATCCTCCAAGTGTCAGTTGTTTCTGGAAAAGGAATAGTTTAAGGTAAAATCAAAAGCTGCTTTCCAAAACTCACAACTTCCAAGAAGATTGTAGTATTCCAGACACATTTTCTAAACAATTTAAAATCAAATTTAATTCATTCAAATGTTCACTTTGTATAACCATCTTACATACAATTAAAAAACAAAAAAATCCATTAATAAAATTGCAAAGGCAAAAAAATGCATTAAACCCAATAGACTATTAAAACCACTACAATCAGTAACCAAGGTATAGAACATTCATGATCCCCAGTAAATCCCCAAGTGTGTTTTTCAACTATATTTTCAGAGCGTTCTGTGTTGGGAACCATCTTGGGTGTTTGTGTGTGTGCTCCAAAGGGCAGATGCTTAGGGAGAAGCAGCTCTCTTTTTGGTCCACATCAGATGAGACTCATGTGACCTCATGATACAGTTAGATGTTAAAAAAATGAATTTATTGCTATTTGTTAAGGTATATACCTAAGACCAACATTGACAAAAATATGTAATGGTAGGAGAAAACACAAATTAGACTGAAGGTTGAAGAATTAAATGAATCACAATTAATTAACATTTATTTTGTTATATTTTTAAAGATAACTTATTCTAATTTACCCTGAGTTTTTCACAATCTGAACTAGGTATGATTTAAGGGCATTCGGTACAAAACAAATATTATAATGTATCTTTTTAATTTAAAAAATGTTTTACCTGTAATCCTTATGAGTTTCATTTTGATTTGTCAAATTTCACATAATTTCACATTTATTTATTTATTTATTGGATTTGTATGCCGCCCCACTCCGGAGACTCGGAGCGGCTAACAGCAACAATAAAACAGTGTACAATAGTAATCTAATACTAAAAATGATTAAAAACCCATTAATATAAAAACCATACATACATACCATGCATAGAATTGTAAAGGCCTAGGGGGAAAGAGGATCTCAAATCCACCATGCCTGACGGCAGAGGTGGGTTTTAAGTAGCTTACGAAAGGCAAGGAGGGTGGGAGCAATTCTAATCTCTGGGGGGGGAGTTGGTTCCACAGGGTCGGGGCCGCCACAGTGAAGGCTCTTTCCCTGGGTCCCGCCAAGCGACATTGTTTAGTTGATGGAACCTGGAGAAGATCCACTCTGTGGGACCTAACTGGTCACTGGGATTCGTGCAGCAGAAGGCGGTCCCTGAGATAATCTGGTCCGGTGCCATGAAGGGCTTTATAGGTCATAACCAACACTTTGAATTGTGATCGGAAACTGATTGGCAACCAATGCAGACTGCGGAGTGTTGGTGTAACATGGGCATATTTGGGAAAGCCCATGATTGCTCTCGCAGCTGCAATCTGCACGATCTGAAGTTTCCGAACATAATGTCTATGAAAAGAATAGTAGGTCAGCTCCCAACTCCAGGAATCAAAATTATTACAAGTATTTAATTGTAGTTCAATATAACTTATGCTGAATTAATTATCAACGATTAGCTTGAAATTTTCTACAATTTCATCAATATCCAGAAAAACAATGACTATTTTAAAAGAAATAGTATTTTAATTAGCAAAATAATTTATTCAGGTCTAAAACTGCTCAATATAGTTAACTAAATATTAGGGGAAATTCAGTCTTACCAACTGAAGAACTGAAGTTTTCCTAACCATCATAATAAAGCACGTTTACAATTCACTTTACAGCTTCATCTATTGCAGTCCATACAAGAAGAGATGAAGTAGCAAAGTCTTAGTATTCAGTTTACTTCTCCTATTCTGGTTTCCATTAAATTTGCTTTTGTATGTTTATAGTAATTCTGTAAGCCTTTCAGGTGAGATTAATTCCCAATGACATGAGATGGAAATGAACCCAAATTATCTTCTTTAATGGTATTTTATCAGCTTTTCAGAATAACCAACAGCTTTGGAATTCCCAGATGGTCCCCATTCCAACCAGGACCAATTTTATTTTATTTTTTTTCCTTTATAGATATAACAGGTTTGGCTCAATGAGTTTATACTCCTATTTAATGATTCAACCTATTACTAACCCTTTGGTCTTTCGTATGTTCTTTCTACTATTTGTATGTTATGAATAAATACTTACCTTAAATTGCAGTGATTTGAATACATAGCCAAAATAGCATACATTTGTATCAATATTTATATCTATTGAAGGGATTAGATACTGTAGCCTAGAGATTAATTCTCTGCTTTACAAGGCAAAGGCTGCAAGTTCAAATCCCAGTGAGGGGTAGGGCTAGCTGACGAGGCCTATCCTAGTCTCTCTTAATTTTCAAAAATTCAGCAAAAACATGTGACATATATATGTGTGTGTGTGTGTATGTGTGTGTGTATGTATACACACACATCTGTACATATTAATAGTTGGTAAATTTTCCAGGTCACTGGTGGATATGATCTAATAGACTAGTTATCTGGATTATTGCATGCCTTTGTTTGTACTGCATTTAATAAATTCCATTACAGAACCCAAGGTAACTTTTTGATAATTTCCTACTCAGAAACAGATGGATTGCTTGGCTTCAACAATGCATCTTATTCTCCATTCAATGTAATAATTGATCAAAATATTCTTTTTCTAAGGTAATGTTTTTGCAGGGGCAAGTTTTTTTTAAAGAAAATATACCTATTTGCAGCGACTAACTTTATCTTTAGCGCAAGAATTTTTCTTATTTCACATTGATTTTATGCAAGGATACAGTGAAATCTCATTAAGCAAATTAAATGGAGATGGACACACATCTATTTATAGTTTGTGTTGGAAAGGACCCTGTGGGTCTTCTCGTCCAACCTCCTGCTGGTGCAGGAGACCCTGTACCACCCCAGACATATGGTAGCCAAGTCTCCTCTTGAAGGTCTCCAGTGTTGGAGTGTTCATGACCTCCACAGCCAGGCCATTCCACAGGTTGATTGCTCTCACTGGTTCATCATTGAGGAAAAACTGTTGAGAGACTAGTTTATAACAGAGAAATGTATGTTACTTGCATTAATTTGTGTCATTTGCATGTGCACATACAAGTGCATGTATAATTATGCATTATTAACAGAGGCTCACTTGAAATTTTACAAAAGATATATAAAAGAACTTAGGTAGCCAGATAACTTCAATAATTTCACATTTCAACCACTATATGCTGGCTTAAAAGTATCTCCGATTTTAAAACACATAGAAGCACATACACATTTCTATAGTTTTGCTATTTAGTCCCTGGCAGCTTACTATTGCTAAGCATTATTGTACCAAGACGTCTTAGAATAATACTTGAATTAACCTCTTGTGCTTTGAGAAACTTTAGAAGTCATACTTGTGTGCTCACTGATGAGATCTTCCTTTTAAAGACCCATTTGTTTCTTTAAAAGCTACTTTAAGTGTACGTACTTAGCTAGCATATTTTAAAGCACGCGGTGCAACCTTCTACATTTTCCCCTCTGAAGTCCTATTAATTTCAGTGGTTCAGTAGGTAAAAGTAGTCAAAAGAATCAAGAGCTGTAATACTCTGTTCATGTTCTTGAGAGTGAATGCAGAAAAGTCTTATATTGTGAGGGATATTTCTAAATAAATCTAGAAATGAGCTGCAGTATGAATAAGCGCATAAAGAAAATAAAATGGTGTGGAATGTCCAGTATACATCCATCAATATATGAAGAATGCATAAGTGATCAGAAATTAATTGCATCTACTGACTTCATTATTTTTAATATCTTTCAATATATGATAAGAAACCTTTCCAATGAATAGGAATCACTGTGGACACTTGCTTCCTAACATAAGGTAAAATGGAAGGTGCACCATCAGGAAAACTACACTTCAAAATTATTCAAAAATAAAACAAAAAATTCATTGATTATCCGAAGATGAATATCAAAAGCCTTCCTTTTTAAAAGAGGAAATTTTTAAAAGGTCATAGTTTCCCCTGAATGTGAAGTATAATATCTTTAGAATGTAATAATTAAAAAACAAAACAATTGCAGTAGTCTTATCTGGACCCTGCAGCTGTATTTCCTTGTTTTGGATTGGCAGTGTGTATTGGAAGGTTATGACAAACCATGAAAATTGCATCTTAAAGAGTTTTCTTTCTTTTCCTATGATCTGATTGAAATAGACAGCTACATTTTGTGTATATATAATTAGGCAGTAAAATAGTCTTTGAAGGCAGATTTAATTTAGTATGTGACTCACACACAACAGGCTTTCATTCAACAGCCAAAGACTGATCTTTTTAATGCCTTAACTTGCTCAACCTGTTTTCAGGACTCTATACTCTACAGGATAGAGAATGAGGAGAGAGAAAAGGGAAAAATGATAACAATCTTTGGAATTAAATTTCATCTGGAGAGAGAGAGAGAAAGAGAGAGAGAGGAGGGAATGTGAAAGAGTAAGAGAAAGAGATACACAGAATTACAATTGGATAAATATGAGGCACTCAATCTGAGAAGGCATTGCCTCCACCACCCACTTTCTTCCTCATTTAATGACCACTAAGACAATGAATGCTACCCCAGCTCTAGGTGTTATTAATTTCCTCCTATAAAAAGCTATTGCAATAATAAAACTAAGATCAATAGGGTGTTTTTTTCATCATCACTTCACAACAAACTAATAACACCAGTTTTCTTTCATTTTCAATACAAGGATTTTTTTAAAAATGTATGGCATTCTGTTCTGTCAACAATCATAATGTTCAAAGGAACCATCCTCAAAAAAGCAGACCCATCTTACAAGATGTGATTCACATATTGCCACAACAAAACATTTTCATGCACCGTAAACAATATAAATAACACCCGAGTTAAATAATGCTTCAATGTTTGTTCTTAAGCTTTCTAAACACGTTTGTTCTAAACACGTTTTACTTTAATACTGGTAGTCATCACTTTACATCATATACAGTGGTACCTCAAGATACGAACCCCTCGTCTTACGAACAACTCGTGATACGAACCCCTCTTCTTACGAACTTTTTTCGAGTTACGAACCGGCGTTCGGAGACTGCTGGGAAGCCGCGCGGCTGTTTTAAAAGGTGACAGCCGGACGGCGGGGCTTCCCAGAAGCCTCCCGAACGCCGGTTCGTAACTCGAACAAAGTTCGTAAGAAGAGGCAATTTTTTTCTGAACCCCGGGTTCGGTTCGGAAGGTTGCTGGGAAGCCCCCCAGCCCGGCTGCGATCTTTTAAAACAGCCGCGCCGCTTCCCAGCTGTCTCCCGAAGCCGAACGCAGAAGTTCGGCTTTGGCGTTCGGCTTCAGGAGACAGCTGGGAAGCGGCGCGGCTGTTTTAAAAGATCGCAGCCGGCCTGGGGGGCTTCCCAGCACCCCCCCGAACCCGGGTTCGGGGGGTGCTGGGAAGCCCCCCAGGCCGGCTGTCACCTTTTAAAACAGCCGCGCGGCTTTCCAGCAGTCGCCGAAAGCCGTTTTTTTGCGGGGGTTTTTTGGTTGCACGGATTGACTTTACATTGTTTCCTATGGGAAACAATGTTTTGTCTTAAGAACCTTTCATCATACGAACCTCCTCCTTGCACCAATTAAGTTCGTATCATGAGGTATTACTGTATTGAGTTTTAGGTCTTTTACTGCAAGATTGCGAGGAAACTACAGCCACCTATCTCCACAACCCCCATCTCAGACACAAACAACAGCCAAGCCTCCTACAACTGACTCCATACCATTGGGTTCACAACCCCTAGTGATCACAGAAAAGGAAGTCCAGGCCTATTTCACAGACAAAAGCCAGGAAAAGCTCCTGGCCCAGACAAGGTAACTCCTTCTTGTTTAAAAGTCTGTGCTGACCAATTGGCTCCCATCTTCACCCAAATCTTCAATAAGTTGCTAGAGAGGTGCTATGTTCCTTCTTGCTTCAAATGTTCTACTATCATCCCAATGCCGAAGAAGCCACCATCAAGGAACTAAATGATTACAGACCAGTTCAGTGGTGGGCAGCAGCCGGTGCTGTTAGGTGCTCCATCCCAGTAGAAAATTCCAGGATGTGGCACAGCTGTGCACCTATGCGCCCCCATGCAAGATTTGGCTTTTGAGCATGCGCAACAAGTGAAATCTTGGGTGAGGAGACTCGTGCAAAATATTGGTAATTTTCGCTGATTTTTTGCTTCTCCGCATGTGCAGAACCGAATTAACCTACTGTCTTTTATTTTGATCTTGCAGGGTTTTTTTAAAGGATGGTTCAGAAAAGCAGACAGTATAAATTGCAAAAATTAGAGAAGCTCCAGATTAAGAAAAAAATGAAAAATAAATTTACATCTTGTTAAAGCATTAAACAAATTCCAAAAATGAGCAAACCAAACAAATAGCACTATGATTTATGGGTCTATAATTCTATAAATTTGGCGCAATAACCTGCACAAACCTTTAACAACCTGTACAAACGATTTGAACCATTTTTCCTGTGCTTTTAATATAACATTATTTTAAAATGATCATTATCATCATCATTAGCAGCCATTTAGTTATATCCAGCCCTTGGCCACTCTTTGGATCGGCACGCTCCGGGCCTCTCTATCTTGCACTGCTCCATTAGATCCACCAGTCATCTCAGTGTCTTCTTTTATAGTGTCCAGCTATCAGGTTACTAGAGTGGTCCCTTAGCCTTTTCCCATTGATTACTCCCAGCATGATTGACTTTTAAAATGAGTCAGCTCTCATGATATGACCAAATTATGACAGCCGCTGTTTGGCAATCTTGACTTCAAGTGATATTTTTGGTGAGGTTAGATCTAGAACAGTAGTGGCAAACCTATGGCACAGGTGCCACAGGGAGCCATATCTGCTGGCACATGAGCCGTTGCCTTAGGTCAGCTCCAACGTGCATGTGTGTACCAGCCAGCTCATTTTTGGCTCACACAGAGGCTCTGGGAGGGTGTTTTTTCCTTCAAGAGAGCCTAACCCCTCCCCCAATTCCAGGGAAGCCTTTGGAGCCTGGAGAGGGCAAAACATAAGCCTACTGGGCCCACCAGAAGTTGGGAAACGGGCCATTTCCAGCACCTGAGGGGGGTCGGGGGAAGCTGTTTTCGCCTTCTTCAGGCATTGAAATATGGGTGTGAAAACCCACGCATCCGCAATAGCACGCGCCCACACTGGCACCTGAGGGAAAAAAGGTTCACCACCACTGGTTTAGAATGTCTTGGTTTTTATTTTTGCAGTCCGTGGAATGCATGTCATCTCCAGTACATCTTCCACCTTTCTCCTATCTGCCTTTTTCAGAGTCCCAGATTCACAGCTCTAAATAACAATAGGAAAAAATATTGTATTAACTCATCTATATTTAGTTAGCGTGATAACTAAATAACAGCACAAAAATAAATATGGTTTCGCTAATACCATTTTTATAAAGTATATATAGTTCAAGATACAAGTGTAAGCGAGCCATGTCTGATCTACAGACTTGTCCCAAAAGTGCTTTTTCAAGAGGCACCTGGATTTTATTTGAAGATGTTTCATTTCTTATCCAAGAAGCTTCTTCACCTCCAGTTGCCTCTTGAAAAAGCACCTTTGGTTAAACCTTGACCTGGGTGATTGAGAATCTCCATAAATAAAGCCGCAGACTTCCTTCAGTCAACTTTCATGTAGCTTTTGACTAATTTCAAATCACTTTTGAAAGAAACGATTTCTGGTCCGAAACATCTTGTGCTTCTATACAGCAAGTGAATAAAAGGTTTCACAAGGGAGACTGGGTGCCCAACCTTTGACTTCATCCATCAATTGGCAATATCCATGCAAGCCCCAATATATTAAGTTTGAGGGAATATGGTTTCCAACAGGAAAAGAAAAAAGGAGAGCAGGGGAGAAGATTTCCACATATGCCAACATGAACATTTCAAAGTTAATTTTTCATCACTTTTGTAACCAAACAATTGCTACCCAAAGCAGTTGTTAAACAATTGCTATCCATACTCCACTAATAAAGGACAAGCCCTTACCATACTTTTCATTTTAACTGCAACATTCACGAAAATACTTCCTCATATTTCACATTCAACTTTCTTCACAAGCATTTTGATTTTGCAAGTGGACAATAAGTAGTTCATTGGTAGACTAAATATGTTGCAGATATGTGTACACAGCATAGTTTGGTAATGTTTCTCCACACCCTCTGTAAATCTCAAAACTTTCTGGCTTGTGTTTCTGATATGTTTGGAATTACAGACCTAGCAGGCAACACATCAGTAGCTGTGTAGCTCAAGTAGACAAAAACAGAGTGAATAAAATGTCAAATTGTTCCTTCTGTTTCAAACAACTTTGTTAAGATATTCATAAACTGGAGAGCCATATTAGTAAGGTTAGATAATGAATAGGCATAGCAACTAAATCAGCCAATGGGAGTTAACCACATTTGAGTCTGTGTAAAGAATCAAAACTGAAAATTTAAACTTAAGGCTAGGTGTGGCTCTCAGACCACTCTGATCTGTCCACTCAGTTCATTCTGTGCTTGTCTGCTCTGCTGAAATGACACTAACCCTCTTGCTTGTGTTTACTTGAAGAAATAATCTACTTGTGGTTGTGTGTGTGTGTGTGTATTACTTTGTTTATAAAGAAGTTAATGAATCCAGCTGAATCAGTCATCTGTGCGTGCTTCTAGTTTTGATTTTATAATAACAACAACAACAACAACAGAGTTGGAAGGGACCTTGGAGGTCTTCTAGTCCAACCCCCTGCTTAGGCAAGTACCCCCTTTTACGGTTTAGTACAATGTGTGAATTTTAAACAATACCTTTAAAAGAGAGTTATGTCCACTCGTTCAGTTGTAGCAATACCAAAAGTAATACATTTACACTGATTTACATGACATCAATTAACAAACCCTTTGTTGGGGAGGATGTAGCCCCCCCCCCCCCCCCCACGATTAAGATAATCTTCAAGCAAGTATACAAACACACATAAAAAACAAATTGTTTTAAAATCAGACATTCAAGAAAACTAATTCCATGGGCCCACTTAGAGGCATATGTAACATGTTGCTAGATACAAATAGTCCTTGAGTTATGACTACTGATAAACTGCCCCCATACCTTCTAGTGCATATTCCTTCCATCTTCCTTCACAAAAAGACCATTTTACCACAGTCAAAAATGCCACGTGTACATTGGTACTTTGTGAACTCTCTTGAATTTTCAGTATTTCTGTGTAATTTCTCCATAAAACGTGATTTTTCTCAACCCTAAATCCCAAGTCTTAAATCTAAAGAAAACCCAATTAAACAAGTAAACAAGAAACATGCTTGTTAATTGATTTATTAAAGATGATCCACACTTACATACATATTTTACAGTGAGCTGCAAAATAGTTCTTCCAATAGTTTTCTTTAAGAAAAGTAGTAAAAAAAAGATTTTTGAAATAATTAAGTATGCATTGTTAGGCTTCAACATTTTTGTTCATAGGGTTAGATTAGTGTTACTGAGAGAATACTGTGAAGACAACATTTTAACAAATTCAAAGTGAATATGTTAATTCAGCACATTCTGAAAATGTTACATATCAGCAAAATCACTGCAATAATATGTTGCACTTAGCTTTGTTTATTATAGAAACAATAACAATCTCTCAGTGTTTTCTCCTGAAATAGCATCTCTGGAATTTGTGATCTACAGTACTTCCAAATCTAGAAAGTCCATTGTATAGTTCACTGAATATGAATCAGTAATATGATTTGGTTACAAAAAAGGCATAGCGATACTAGCTTAACTTTAACATTAATTTCCAAACGATGGAAGATAATCATTCTGTTTCCTTCTGCATTGTTCAGACACAATCTAAACTAACAGAAGTCCTCGGTTTATGACCATTCATTTAATGACTGTTCAAAGTTACAATTACGCTGAAAAAAGTGATTTAGTTAGGACCAGTCTTTGAACCTAGATTGTTACAATGCTTCTACAATGATGTGATCAAAATTTGACAACCGGAATGTATTTATAACAGTTCAAGCATGGAGTTATTTTTGATTGCCATTTGTTTTTATCTTTCCTGGGGGCTGCTAACAAGTAAAGTCCAGTGATGGGCTGCCCGTCGCTAGTGCTCCCAGTGCGTGCGCGCATCTGGTGGTGCACAGGCATGTGCGCCACTGAGAGATTCAGCTTCCTGTGCATGCGCAGAAGACAAATCTTGCATGAGTACGCTCGTGGGAGATTTCGTAGATTTCTTTGCTTCCGTGCATGTGTGAAAGCAAAAGACCACCAAAAATTGGCAAAATCCCACGTGTGTGAGTGTCCTTGCATGATTTGGCATTCTGCACATGCGCAGAAGCCAAATCTTGCACTGATGCACTCCACTTCTGCGCCGATGCAGGTAAAAAAATCACGCAGAGAGATGCAGGTGCGCCTGTGTTCTGTTAAAGTTTTTTGCTTCTGCACATGTGCGGAAGCAAAAAAACCTTGCCGGAACACAGGCGCACCTGCATCTCCGTGCGTGATTTTGCTACCTGCACGGGCACAGAAGCATAATTCCGCTCAAACTCACGGTACCTCCAGAGCCACAGAGGCGAGCCCAATTAGGCGTTCCGGTTAGCAGCCCACCCCTGGGCCTATGTAACATATTGCTAGATATGGATAGTCCTTGAGTTATGAGTATAGTTCAGTCCAAAATTCAACTTAACAATTTTAAAGTAAATTTTACCCCATTTTATGAGTTTTCTTGCCACAGTTGTTAAGTAAATCACCACAGTTGTTAAGTTAGTAACACAGTTGTTAAATGAATCTGGCTCCCCCATTGACTTTGCTTTTCAAAATGTTAAAAAAGGGGATTATATGACTCCAGGACACTGGTTTGTCATAAATATAAGTCAGTTGCCAAGCATCTGAATTTTGATCACATGACAATAGGAATACTGCAATGCGTAAAATAGTCATGTCACTTTTTTCAGTAAGACTTCAAAGAGTTACTAACTGAACTGTGGTATGTTGAGGATTACCTGAACTTCTCTATTTAAAGAGTTGATATAACCGCCTATTCATGCAGTAATCCTACAAATGTCCACTTCCTAGGTAGCTAACAACACCCAGTTAAAATATTTCCATTTCCATTTTGTTATACAGTGATCCCTCGAGTATCGCGAGGGTTACGTTCCAAGACCCCTCGCGATACTCGATTTTTCGCGATATAGTGGTGCGGAAGTAAAAACACCATCTGCGCATGCGCACCCTTTTTTCCATGGCCGCGCATGCGCAGATGGTGTTTTTACTTTCGCACCTGGGAAGACCCAGGGAAGGTACCTTCCGCCGCCCAGCAGCTGATCTGCTCGGCAGCGCCGCAGCAGCGAGGACCCGAAGATTGGGGTTTCCCCACCGCCCACGCAAAGGGGAAACCCCGATCTTCGGCTCCTCGCTGCTGCCGCACCCGCTTGTCCGCCCGCCGCTTGTCCGCCCCCTGCCTGCCCGCCCGCCGCTTGTCCGCCGCCTGCCCGCCCACCGCTTGTCCGCCCACCGCTTGTCCGCCCACCGCTTGTCCGCCACCTGCCTGCCCGCCCGCCCGCCGCTTGTCCGCCCGCCACTTGTCCGCCGCCTGCCTGCCCGCCTGCCCGCCGCTCGGTGCACGAGAGAGGGAAAGTGAGAAAAATAGAGAGAGCAAGAGGGGGAGAGATAGAGAAAGAGAGAGAAGGAAAGAAAGAAAGAGATGAGAAGAGTGGAGTATTTTTTAATTAATATTTTCTGAAAAATCACGATATAGCGTTTTGCGAAGATCGAGATCGCGAAAATCGAGGGATCACTGTATTTAAAATAGTGCCAATTTTTAAAAAATGATTCAGAACAACTTGATTATTTGGTCCCGTCGACCAAACAATGTCGTTTGACGGGCCCCAGGGGAAGAGCCTTCTCTGTGGCGGCCCCGGACCTCTGGAATCAACTCCCCCCAGAGATTAGAACGGCCCCCACCCTCCTTGTCTTTCGCAAATTACTCAAGACCCACCTTTGTCACCAGGCATGGAGGAGTTAAGATATTCCTTCCCCTAGGCCATTACAAGTTATGCATGGTATGTTTGTGTGTATGTTTGGTTTTTTGGTTTTTTTTATAATAAGGGTTTTTAGTTTTTTTATTAAATTGGATTGTTACATGTTGTTTTTTATCATTGTTGTTAGCCGCCCCGAGTCTGCAGAGAGGGGCAGCATACAAATCCAATAAATAATAATAATAATTGTTATTATTATAGAACACTCTTTAGCAATGCACATAATGTAATAGGAGATGTTCTATCGGCTTTATATAAATAGGCATAAAGACATGCTATGCTGTAGTAAGAGATCAGAACATAAGGATCTGAAAAATCAACCAGTGAAGTGCTATAAAAGGACTCTTCCATAATACCAATTATAGAGCATATTTACAAAACTCTTCATAAGATGGAAGGCCTTCAGAGAATACAAGCATATTTCTAGCTTGTTTATTAGTGGTTCTTCTGATTAATTTTCTCTTTAAGAAATTTAACAGAAGCATAAATTAAAACAATTGGCCCCAACACTATTAATCACTTTATATAGCCAAAGGGGTTAATATAATTATCCCCCAAATGCCTCTTTTTTCTCATTATTTCCCCAATACATCTTCAATAGTCACAACGAGTGACTAGTAGTCACAATGAATCACACAGGTCTCTAGCTAAATAAGCCTCTTTTATCTATACTGGTGCTTTGCCTCAAAAGCAATAAACCCAAACCTACTCAGTTCACAGGTACGTTAAATGATGGAAGTTTGTCATCTATTCATCTGCATGGATGATTGGATTTTGAATCTGCCTTGCAAAATATATCCAGTTGTAAATATGTAAATTGATTAGAATGGCAAATAAAGAAAAAAGCAAATGGGAAGTTTGTCATCTTTATCTCTGAATGCCAAATTCTACTACAGTAATGCTTTTTCTTTTCCTTAGACAACAGCCATACATGAATAGATGACAAATCTTTAAGGATTAATAATGGAAAATCACATACACAATTCTTAAAGATAGGTAAAAGGAACACTCATCTGCAACTGGAAGTATGCAAGATGGGCTTATTACTTTATTTTTAAAAATAGTTCAGAACTATGCTATTTTGTTCTTTGAAATATTAATAATCCCAATTGCATCTAATGTTATGGTAGTGGGTCTTCATTTACATATCTGAAATTATCCTTTCTCCCCCATTTGTTAAAAAGTCCCTCTAAGAAATTTTGAGAATCAATATGAACGTAATTGGTAAGAGTATCACATACCAATTATCTTTGTTCTACAGGCAGTGAGGCACAATTATATGCAATTTTGGCTGACAGTTGGATGTGCACATATTTATATCTTTGTATATGTGACCTTTAATTGAGGCCCTTGTGCAGACTTCAAAGGCAAAAAAGTTGACCATCCCTACTTGATTAAGAATGAAACTTTATGAGATTATTTGTGGGATGAGCAATTAAATGTGTAGAGATATATGTTCAGGAGATATAATCTGTGGACACATTAAATTATTTGTTTTAATGACTGCTATAGCACCACTACATTATGTGAATGGAACTTGGAAAACTTCTAATATTTCCCTGTTAGCTTATGTCACTGTACTTTTCAAACATATTTAAAATAAATGCATTTCTAATTTTAATCAATCAATACAGTTCTTTGGTCAACTAGGAATTGAAGAAAGAGGAGGAGGAGAAATGGGACAATTAAAATTAAGCATTAAAAAAAACCCCTGATCTGATTAAATTAACGCTGCTTTTCACTTTACCATTGAAATAATTGGGATCTAAAATCAAAATAACGGCAAAGCTAGAAACAACTAAATATCTTCCATCTTAAAACAAACTTAGGTCTAGGTAAATCTAATTATACATATGAAATAAAACTTTTGAAGAGGATTAGGTGACCATTACATATATACAAACCTATTGATAGTAAGTAGGTAATGGTAAAAATATCTTAATAACTATCATATCAAAATTATCATTGTTTTAATTGTAGAGTGGTAAGTAGGGTGGTAATTAATCCGAATAAGATATATATTTCTTTTAATCCCTCTATGTAACAACTGTTCTAAAACCTGGGAACTAATAACACAACCAGCCTACTTTTAAAACCTTCTATTTTGTCCGTATTTTGTCTTCCTTTTCCTGTGATAATAAGATGAGACAGCCATTCCTGCTTTATTAACAACATGTTGCTGCTAAATATATGAAGAATCCACATGGGCATGCTAATATGCTCCAGGTAATTGTGCCTTTTACAAAACAGCATGATTCAATATCTACAGCCGTTAAAGTAGGCTTATTTTTGAAAACACCTACCCTTTTCCCATTAACCATACTCTGAATTATAAGAATATGGTGGGATGGAGTGATGCTATTTCACCCCTGTCAGTTTCAGTTACAAAAACATTTGTTCAATGGACTGTCCTTCTGTAACATTCGGATTGTATAATACAAATAAAGCAAAAGCATGTTTGCAATCTCACCCAGTGACCATTCCTTGGCGAGAGAACAGACTAACTATTCAGAAGCAATTTTCTTCAGACTGAATTTATGTGCTGACCGTATAAGATCACTTCCCATAATAACCCTCCCCCTACCCAGTGTTAAATACAATCTGTCTCCCACTCACTGTAATAATAATGTGCAAATGACTGTAATTTTGCAGACATGAAACAGCCTAAAGTGAAACATGTCTAAACAAGAGGTTGATTTTGAAAAATGGGGGCTATTAACCAAATAAGTAAAATATATATTATTCAAAAAAGAAAAAAAAGAAAAGAAAAACCCAACAGTGACCTGTGTAAGTACTATTTTATTTAATTCCTCCTCCAAAAAGCCCTAATCATCTCAATGTTGCTTTCTTATAAATTGTAATGTGAAAAGCAGTGAGCAAAAATGAGAGGAAATATTTGCAATTTCATTGAAAAAAACAACATGGAAAAAACAGAAGCAAAGGAAGAAAAATGTTTTCAGAGGTTCATCTATGAGTATTGGTCACTGACATTCTCTCTACCTAGAATTACTATTATTATTCAATACTTATTCCAAGTATGCTTTTAGCAAGATTCTGTAAAACAAAAAGATCCAAATATCATATGCTGATTAAAGTAGCATAATATACATCAATGTTCATATTTTCCTTTTTCTACCATCCTTCATATATGATCAAGACCTTGTTCAAAATAATACCTTGAATACAGTCATATTTTTTATTTTATAATCTGATTTCTATTTAAGTACATTTTATACATAGTTTTAGAATACATCTTGTTTTAGAGTACATATACATAAAGTTGGCAAAGTGCAATCTTGTTAAGACTTAATTGTTCACAAGTCCATTAAAAATTTACTTTGAAGTCTCATCTACAAACTTTATTTAACACACTGGCAAAAACAGTGCTTCACAATTAGGTGAAAAAAACAGCACAACAAAAACATTTCCAAGCCGTTTAAAAGTTTAGAGTTTTAAAATTATTGCTGTACAAAATTATTGCAACCTTTGTTTCTTTAACCAATAAATTTCACCTTGTTTCAAAAGCTTACTTCCCAAGATTTGCTCTTGTTAGCATAGTGTTGTGTATTCTGAGACACCTTGTGTGGGATACAACCTAACAATTGGAACAAAGCTATATTTACATTGCAACTACACTGCTATAAACAGACCTATTTTCCAGACTCCTCACTTCCAAGAAACCTTCCATTTTTAGCAAGACTGTAGTTATTTAAAATGCATCAAGGAGTGTATCTCAAACTGTTGAATATTCCTCAATTCAACCACTTTAAAATTTACTTCTTTTCCTCCCAGTTTACTGTTGACCTAAGATCCTATAATGAAGTTCAAGTCATTCATCTATTTACTGTTATCTATTTAGAGAGGTGGGAGGGAGGGAGGAAGATGGCTGAATTTGCAGTATTTATGAACTGAGATGCTTAATACACTACTGAATTTCAATAGGTATAGAACTGGCTATCTCAGCTCTTCCTTGAAATAGCATTAGCCTCAGCATTAACAACTACTGTACTTCTCCTAAATTCCCTTTATTACAGTATATCCCATATAAAGTGTCACTCAATCACTTAATCCTTTCTCCAAGTAACAGAGACAGGTTTTGGCACTAATTTCCATAACTTTTTTGTAATTTGCTGAATAAGAAGGTTATACAACTTTTTCTCAGCTTCAAGAATCTGCTATGCAAAAATATATTTTATACCAAATAGAATTTGGATTGTGCACATGGTGGAGGGAAACAATGATTTAGTTTGCTCTTTCCAAGACCAGATTATTTTACAGAACAAAAAATTATCAGAGCTCAAGATTTCTCAAACAGTTTGTCTTGCTGGAGGGTTCAAATTTTATAAGTGAATTTACAGATGCCAGTTCTTACTTTTAGCAGGCAATATCAGAGTTATAATTTTAAGATATGCATTAGAAATTGTGAGCTTTTTTTACAATTTAACAATGAATTGTTGTCTTGGGTTAGGCTTAATTCATGATTACTCTGTGCTTCAAATGGACTACATCATAATAATTGCAAAGTGCATAACTGAATAAAGCAGACTTTAATTCTATATAGTCTTGCATTACTGTCATCAAACTATAGGACAACTCACACATTGCACTAATGATTCTGTTTTCTGTTGAATAAGCCCCAATGGATCAAAAAGAATTCTGAGCCATAAATATCATAATTTAATTTAATTTATTTGATTTATATGCTGCCCAATCCCACAAGACTAAGGGCGGCTAATATTAAAAAGAACATATAAACTACATGACTGGGTTATAAATTAAACTAAAACCAACAAAATCACCTAATAATTTAAGAGACATATGCGACTATTTGATTATGGGTGTGTTTGTAACCAATACCCTTCCTTCCATACATTTGTTGGCTGAATTCACAACTGTATCAAATTTTAGTGGCAGTGCAGAACTGTTCCAGCCATTGTTAACTCATTAACAAAGAAACTCAATTATGGAATCTTTTTGCAGAAGAATTTTAGGGCAACTGGCAAATATGTAAGATGTAAGGAAGAATAACTGGGCATTGTGTACATTGGCTATGGTTGTAAGTCTTTTTGACCTCAACACCAGTGGTAAGCACACAAAGTGGCTCAACCCTAGATTTCATTAAATGCAATTCCTGCAAGGCAAATACAGTATATTGTTTTAAGAAGGCTTATCCTATTTATTCATCCAGAGATTTAGCACCAAATATTGAACTGAGTGCAAAACAGCTTTTAGGTATCAAAATATCAAGCCACACAATTGGTTACAAGCTGTTACAATTTGAAATCCCATGCTTCAAATTTTATATGTGGACATTTGGAAAAGAAATTGCTCTATCTGTTCAAGTATACTGCTCAAAAAAAATAAAGGGAACACTCAAATAACACATCCTAGATCATTGAATATTTCATTTGCACAATTGTTCCATTTGCACAAGGGCATGTGAAATTGACTGTCAATCAGTATTGCTTCCTAAGTGGAGTTTGATTTCACAGAAGTTTGATTTACTTGAGGTTATATTGTTTTTTAAGCGTTCCCTTTATTTTTTTGAGCAGTGTATTTTTTTAAAAAAACCCACGTTCTTGATTCCCACTGCTGAAAGATAACAGCAAAACCAAAAGGTTTTAAAGGAGCTATAAAACAGTATGTCCATGTGCAGTGTTTCCCAACCTTGGCAACTTGAAGATATTTGGACTTCAACTCCCAGAATTCCCCAGCCAGCATTGCTTAATGGTTTATTGGGCATGACCTCTGAGAGTACTATCTTCCAACAACTGAACGTTTTTTGATTATTTCAGGTTCAGCTTAAGTATGTAAAATAGGCTGCCTGGAACAAAATAACAGACTCTGTGCAGAAAGAGTGGGGGAAGGGCTCCCGGGTTAGGTCCAGCCAATGCAGAGTTTGCAATTTTCTGACACCAGACTCCACCACAGCTACTTGGGTACATTTTGTCCATCTCCAACAAAATATAATTCTTGATGAACTACTTCACTGCAAAGAGGTTAACTGGGGGGGAAGGGCGGCCAGAAAATAATTGCATTCTCACTCATGTGTTCCCGCGGTTGGTAAGTGGTTTCTTGCTATTCCAGTTCACCGCTTGCAAGCAGTAAATCAGCAGGCTGGAAACAAAAGGGTTACTCCTCTCCATAATAAAAATCGAAATGCCCTACTTAAGTCATATTGTAAAAAAAAATAAAGAAAATAAAGTGTGGAAAAACGAAGGGAGACGGGTGAGAAAAGGCGATCGCCTAGCATGTCGACTGAATTACCCCTGCAAAGCAGGGAGGATGGGGGAAGGAGAAAAGGGCTGGTTTTCCTTTGGGGAAATATCTCTGTCTCACCCCCTCCTCCCTTTCTGCTCTGGAAATGAGTATGAAGAAAGACCCATGAACAGAGTCAAATGGTACAAATATTCAATGGGGGGCAACAATTTAAAAAAATAAAAGCACTCGGAGAAACGGTAAGATGTTTTTTTCAATTGGAAAGGCACACACAAGGAAGCCATTAATTGTGGCTTTGCATTGCAGACGCAAATCTTAGACGCTGAAATGGTATAACCGAGGGAGTCTCCCATACTCCGTCTCCGGCATATATGGTGCAGTCTTACCCCCCGCCCCCCTCCTTACCTGATCCTTCCATTTAAATAAAACGTATAGGCTAATGCCGTAATTGAAATAGGAAACATATTTGTATCTTGCTGTAGCAAGAGGACTGCCTAATGGAGGGCTCCCATAGGCTGAAGATTGCAAAATACAAGACTGTGTCTGTGTGTGGGTGTGCGCGCATTTCTCACACCCTCCGGCAGCTCAGAGGAGCCACCGTCCAATGAGAGGGCTCGGTTTCATAAAAGCTGGCCTCTGATTGGGCAGAAGGGAAAGGGCATTGGGAACAAAGAAAAGTCCCTTTTTCAGGTACAGGAGTGTAGGCTTGCTTCACACTCTCGCTTCTCTCCAGTTCTGATTTCTGCTGTTCAGTAGTGCAGTAAAGGCAGCTTGATTTATGCAGTGTGTGTAAGAGAGCGAGCTAGTGTGAGAGAATGAAAGGCTTCGTATTTTCAAGGTTTTTTTTAAATCTCAATTTAGAAAAGGCTTTAATCATTCACGAAATCCGCTGCTGTTTTCTTCAAAAATCCCCCCTTTAATCTGTCGAGGACATTATTTTTTTTTCTTCCAAAAATAAAACAAAACTAAACAATCGGCTGCAACAAAACACACTCATTGCACTTGTAGAAGGAAAAAAGGTCAACTCGATTCGATACAGTAAGTACGACTGCGTGGTGTATCGATAGCACTTAGAGGGGATATTAGAGCTATCTTATCTCTCTCTTTTTTTATCTGTCTTTCACCATATGAAAAGGGGAGCTAGCGTGAAGAAATGCGTGCGTTGCAAAGAAAGCTTGGTGCAGGCGGGTTTCAAACTCGAAATATACACCAAAAGGGTACGTAGGAGAAGGGTAAAAAAAAAGCATTGCAATTTCTCACACAAATCATCCTGAAAGTGCACTTGAGGGGAACAGCAGGGGGAGGGAGCGCGCTAAAAGCGTATTACCTTTGGGGGGGGGTTAAGTGACCAAGTGGGGGAAATAAAAAGACAAAACCAAACCCGAGACTTAAAAAAAAAAGATCAGCCTGCGTTTATCACCTTGTCCCTCGCTTCAAGAGCAACCCAGAAACCATCCAAGAAAATCTTAATTTCAGAACCTTTGGAAGGGGGAGACAGTCCTCTTCTGTCACATGCAAATAAACAACCCGCTGTTACAAGTGGGGCAGGAGGAGGAGGAGGATGCCGCCCGTGTGTTGTATGTGGGGGCAGTGAATTTATTTTTATTTTATTTATTTATTCATTTGTCCAATACACAAATACATAGGAAGAAAAATAGACATGTAGTAATATATATAAGGGTAAAAGTGAACTTAGAGGAGAGGATATATGAAAGAAAGAGAATATATATGATAAGTGAGATACAGTAATTTTTTTTTCCTACCCCCGTTTTTTAAAAAAGCTGCTCCGGTTCTCCCTCCTCCGCCCAATCAAGAAAAAAAATACTAAATTGGAATGCCACGGAATGCTTCGTTGTGCTTGGAGAGGAAAAAAACTGAGGCGTTTAAAAACCCGCCGCCACGAAGCCCACACATCCTCATGGCGAATTCCTGACGGCACCGAATTTTGAGGAGAGGGCGAGGAAGAGAAACGGGAGGGGGGAGGGGCGGCGATCGTCCTCAGCAGACGGTTTGCAAACCCGGGGTGCTCATTTCACCTCTTATCTCGGGAGCAATGTTTCAGATGCATCGTTTGTAGCTGCGCCAGACTCAGTGGGGTGGGGGTGGGGGAGGAAGAGAGAGGATGAAGGAAGAGAGGAAATAGATCCCCCCCCCCCTTTTAAAGACCAGATCAGTATTTTCTTGATACGGTTGTCACCCATTTTTTTTTGTTCTCACGACAACCAATTGAGCCCTTGATCCTCACGTGATGTGAAAAGCTTGAACTGTAACAAAATCGCTGCTTTTAGGTGGTTGGTTGCTACTAACCCGCCCATCCCCCTCCCTCCCTGCCTCCCTCCTCTGTTTTTCTTCCCTGATACATTTCCAGCGAACCGATCTCTGCAGTTTCCAATCTATCAACAATTCATTACAGGGTGTGTGTGTGTTTTTTTTAAAGAATCTTCCAAGCACCAGCTAATTAAAAATACTAAAGCCAAGCAAGCTCCGAAAGGCGAAGAGAGGGAAGAAGGAAATCTGAAAGATTGAACCAGCTGAAACGTGTTGTTTTTTTTCCCCGAGAGTAAGAAGGGAGGACCAAACAAAATCTCTTGTTCTAAAAATAATGACACACATTTTATCTCGTCGGATTCTTAATTACCGAATGGTTCAGTCTATGATCTGTTCGCTTTAAAACTACCTCTCCAGGAACTGGTATTTAATTGAGAAAAAAAAGACGTATTCCCTCAAAAACTTTCAAGCATTTCCTCTGTTTAGGAATATTTGCTTCATTTTCAGATTTCTCTCGCTCTTTTTTTTTTTTTGAAACACTCCATCAGATGTTTTGATAACTGGTTCAACAGACCCTGATTTTATTCCCTCCCTCTTCTCCCTTCCACCCCCCCCCCCAAGTTAGTTCAAGAAGTCAGATCTGTGAGCACGGGAGGGGAAAAAACAACCCCACTTCCCAACTAACAGGCGGAATCCAGCCCAGATTTTCAGTCCTTTCTCTCCCCCCCCCCTTCACTAATTTTCCTCGATGTTAGCACATTCTGCCTTGTAACAACCGGGACGCCTGTAGGTTTGTTTCATGGAATCATTACTTACTGATCAGGATGGCTACAGAAGCTGGAACTGAAGACTGGATGTGAACTTGCGGAAAACATTTTGCAATTTTGATTTCTTTATTACAATCACATCTCGGTGCTTGTACAAGGAAGGAAGGAAAAAAAAGATATATTTTTGTTGGGTGCTTGTGGCTTCTGGTGTTTTGAATGTGAAATACTATCTTTCAGCCTGTGAAGTTGTGAGGAACAAAATACTTAAGAAGGAAAACCATATTTTTTTTTTTGCAAAAAAAAAAAAGGTGGGAGGAAAGAACCTCTTTCGTGTGCCAAAAAGGAAGGAAATATGTTTCTTGATGATTACTCTGCCCGAAATGTTAGTTGGTTTTTACTTCTTGATTACTTGCTCTTTAAGTAAAATGAAGTGGGATATTGAGTTCTTGCTGAGACCAGCAAGAACAGAATTTTGATTTCTCTGGCTTAATTTTTAAAAAATGATAAAGAATTAAAGGTAAGCAATGTACGTATATATATCTATCTAAATATTTGGACATGGATATTAAGAGAGAAATATTCCTTTTAATATAATTTTAGTTAAGCTGTGTCAAGCACATTCTCTCTTGCGGTTAGAGGCCACCTTGGTGTAGAGCGTTTAAAGTGTATGTCTTAATCAGTTTCCTGTACAGTCAGTAATACTATATTTAACAGTCTGAGCAGTAGGTGACCTAAGTGGACAGCACAACCACTTTGAGATGTGTTATCTTAAATGCATTTCAAATAGAAATGGTGCATTCCCTTCCCCTCAGATTAAAATCTTAGAATGAATGTACTTTTATTGTTGTTTTGTTGCTCTTAGAGATTTTTCCTTACAGAAACAAGCTAATTCAGTCTAGGGAACAGATACAGAACTTGAAGGGGCTGATGATTCCCCCTCCCCCCAGTAACAGGGAAAATGGGTTTTAGAGAGAAGTTTCCTCATTGTGCTTTAATAATACAGAATAACATTTGATATTTTTTAATGCTGTGGAATTAAATGTTGCAATTTAAGAGCATGATCATTTTGGGCTTGGGGTTTGTTTGTTTTTGGTTGGTTTGTTTTTTGGGCACATGGCAATTTAAGATATTATCATGGATGATGGGATGCAAGGATAGAAAAGAGGCTTATTATCAAAGGCTTCGGTTTTACAGACATCTCAAAAATTAAAATATGTGGAGTGTCTTGTGTGCCTCTAATATCAGTTTGACTGTATTCTGATAAGACCCAGCCAAGAAATATTCGACTTTTCCCCTTCCTCACAGGAAAAGGTGGACCTGGACTTCAGGGTATATACCCAAATATACCTGGGGGAGGAAAGCAAGAAGAGTTACACTTTAAAAAGTCCCACGGAGATAAACGAATGTCCCCTCATCTTCAAAGGAAAGTTCGTCTGATTTTTACTCAAGAGTTCTCATCTTCAGGATGTCATTGAACACTTCCACTTCTGGCAAAGGTGTGGATCCAAACGCAGTTGATACCTATGACAGTGGTGATGACTGGGAAATCGGGGTTGGGAATTTAATAATTGATTTGGATGCAGATTTGGAGAAAGACAGACAAAAGTTTGAGATGAATAATTCTACCAATTCCAAGGATTGTGGGAGTCTTGCTTCTAATGGAGTTAATCCTACCTCAGCCTTAGCTGATGGCCTAAAATTTTCTTCTGTTCAGCCCCCTGCTTCTCAGGGGAATTCCTCACACAAAGAAACTAGCAAATCAAAAGTGAAAAGGAGTAAAACTTCGAAGGATGCTAGTAAATCTCTGCCTTCTGCTGCCTTGTATGGAATTCCTGAAATCAGCAGTGCTGGCAAGAGGCAGGAAGTCCAAGGGCGCCCAAGCGAGGCAGGTGGCATGAATTCAGCACTGGGTCAAAGTATGAACAGCAGCCCAAATGGCAATAATAGTACCACCAGCATCAATAACAACACTCTTGCCTCTTGTGGGAAAAATAAGGAGGAAAAAACAGGTAAAACACAAGCCAGCAGAGGCTCCAAACGGGATAAAGATGGAGGGAAATCCAGGAAAGATCGGCAACTTGATCTACAGCAAGGACCCTCGAATAACTCTAGCCAAACTGCTCCTGGGCACTTGTACAGTTTTGGGGCCAAGGGAGGTTGTGCTGGGAGCAACATCCCTTTCAATTGTACCTCCTCCACAGCTGGGGATGCGAACAAAAGTGCTCCAGATTCAGGGTTAATGGGGAACTCTATTTTGGTAAAGAAAGAAGAGGAAGAAGAGGAAAGCCACAGGAGGATAAAAAAGCTGAAAACAGAAAAGGTAGGAGTAATTCACCATTCATCCTTTGATAAACTTCGAACAACTCTGCTTCTGTTTGTATATTGTCCAGTGTTTCTTTATGATTAATTTTCTCAATTGCCTACCCATGGCCTGGGGTTATATGTTATCTGACTGGAGTGTGTTTGGCTTTTAGGAAAAGATATCTAAATTGTCACTTGGATGGGTTTTGCCTTCATTGTGTTTTATCTTGCAAGTTGGGAGGTTGTTATCATTGCTATTTGGAATGAAGCCTTTTGTGTGCATCCTACAATTGAAATCCTGGTGGTGTCTGTTGGAGGGGTGGGGGTAGGGAAGGAGGAGGTGTTTCTGTCTCTCCAGGTATCTGAATAACTTGCACCATCCTTTGATTTACAAGGAAGAGCGATTAAACAGGTTCTCGATTCCTTTAGCTCCTTGACTTAGAGATAATATCTTGGCGTGGGGGGGAGGGGTTGTTAAGAGAGTTATTGCCTCTTGTACAAAAGCCAAGACGTTCTACATAATTCAGAAACTGCCATAAGGCATGCTTTGTCAGCAGGCATGCCGTGTGCTTAGAAGCTGTTTGGTGCGAGTCCCAGTGGGGGAAGGGAAGCCCACACTGCCCTGAAATCTGTGTGTACAACCTTTATCTCCAAATATAGATGAACACTTTGTCCTCTGTCCAGAAGTCTCTTTTCTCCTTATCTACATTCTCAGAGAGTTCCTGGATGTGCACTGCCTGTTTGTTGAATAGCTGAAAAATGTGTGTGTTTTTCTTCCTCTTCACTAAAGTCTGAAGAATGTGCTCTGTTAAAAGAATAAATGGCCTTGCATTGTGAGGGGAAGTGGAAGCTACTGATTTCTCTTGGCTGCTCACTGGGGCAGGGTTTGGGGGTAAGCACCAATTGTTCTGTATCCAGAAGACACAAGGTTCCTTTGTCATCCAGGGAGCTATTGTTGCGTTATAATTAAGACTCAAATTAATTCCACAGGTTGTTTAAACAAAAGGCAACCCCTCCCTACTCCGGTGCAGAGCAAATCGCTTTGCATCGTGATTGTATACAATTGCCTTGACATTATTCCTCTTTACAGTTCCCAGCCTAATGTTCAAAAGTGAGAAAGTTTTGAAGCTGGCTTATTTAATACACTGCAGCTTAAAAGAACTGTGAAGACATGCTATTTAAAAAAGACGTTTGGTGAATTTAAATAATATACTTTAGTAAATATTAGGCTCTTGTTAACTCTTCATCAGTAAATTGTTTGCTGCAAAAAAAAAATGTGTGGTTTAAAAAATGATAGCCGATGTAATTAATTTAGAGCACATAAACCTTGTTTAACATGTAGCATTTAATTCTAGTTATAAGCCTGCAGACTAGAGCTTTGAAATGGTCTGTGTTACACTCTCTCTTCCTCCTCCCCCTGTCCCCTGCTGCTTCTTTCAGCCAATTGAAAAAAAAATCTAGCTCAGTTTACATCCTAAATTTGGTTTGTCTTCTGGGTTAGTGCAGTGTTTCTCCTTGGTCTGAAAACTATCCTTAAAATCCCATGCTTGTTTTTTTTTAAATTAACTTAGTACAGTAGGCATTTGCTTTTGTTGCCAATAGTCTTCAAATTGTAGTTCTCTAATCTGCTTTAACTATCTAGATAAATTGCCCTAATCCAGTCTTCACAATAGTTGTGGTTAAAGAGTCAGAGCCATTTGATTGGATTCAGTGGATGCCTGGAATGTGGGAGGTGCTGCCCTTTTGTAACCCCCTTAGCCTTTTAATCTTTCAGCCAAATGTTCACATTCAACAATTTTGTTTAGCTGGCAATCTGAACATTTCAGTATCTCAAAGGCTGCTGTCATGGCAACAAGAGATTAGAGAGTGGTGTGGTTTTCTCCAGTTTTTGTGTTCCTTTTCATACTAGTGGCACAGGAAATTATATGAGGAATGAATTCATACACAAGCAGCAAGTACATTTCAGCCAGTGTAATGTAAATGAGGTAATGTGTAAACTAGGAACAAACCAGTCTGGAGTAGCTGTTTGCCAAAAGAACACTTCTCATTTCGGTTCTTGTCTGTATAGAATTGGTAGAGCTTGAATTACTAGTAACACCCACTGCTGCTGCCTTATATTGACTTTAATGGCTTCACTTGTTAGAGCCCTGCAGAGCTGCCCATTGTCTCTAGAAGGAGGATGTTGGCTTACTGTCTTAAACATCCTGAGGTTTTTTTTCTTCCTTTACTATTGAGGGGAATTCCTTTTAATCAAGTCGTATGAATGTAAAATTAAGAATATGGCTGTTTTTCAAGCAGGTTTTAAAAACAAACAAACATTCAAGGACAGCCTTGTTTGAGGGGGGAAAAAAACACCCTGAAAATTAAATTGGCCTTTATTGAGAGACAAATTGGTGAAGAGCCCAAATAAAATCTTTCTTGGCTTCAGCATGGGTCTGGCAACAGTGGGTGACTGAATCAGTTTATACACTTAAATCTGAATGTCTTTTAACTTGTTTATTTTTTTAAATTAAGCAATATCTGAACATTTAAATTCTGAGGTTTGTTTCTTGGAATGGAGCTTTTTTTAAGCAGCAGTAACAAAAAGACTGCTGCTTCCTTAATGGTGTGATTCCTATTTATTTTTTGTATATATCTTGCTGAATTGCCAATTTTAGGTTTCTTCTGTTTGGCTGTGAAGCCATGTGAAAATATGTTCAGTGGACTCTTTTGGCATTCGCTAACTATTTCTTTTAAGTTTGCAAAATGTCAGAGATTATGTGCTTGTCCAACCCTTTTGGTATTTAGCATACCAATTACATGTTTCAGTGAGTAAAACAAAGGAAAAGATTTGGTTGCCAGGATGTGACAGGAGGGGCTGGAATGTTAAAACCTGTTTCATTTCAGTGTTGCCAAATTGCAGCTATCAAGTTACAGAAAAATTTAATCAACTAAGATTTTGCTCTCTGGAGGCTTTTGATATTTTGCCTACTGGTCTTCTGCGTGTTCATTGAACATTTTAAATGATAATTTTATATAACTTCCTATGTAATGCTATGTAATGTGTATAATATAACTTAATGCATTTAAGTAGGATGTGTGTTGTTAATTGGCTGTTCTTAAGAAGTAGAGGATGGGCTGTTCACTGTTTTATCAGCATTCAGAGCAATTCTCTGTTGTAATTAGGCTGCTTCTCTGTGTTCATGTACCTTTATTGTAGTGTGAAACTTGTAACTAGTTGTAGTACACATCCTGTGCTTTTTCATGTTTCCTTTAATGTTGAAGGCTTGTGAACATTTTGAAAATGTTTTGACTTCATGAGGTTATGGAAGTATATGTTGTTTGTATTTAAATACGCTCATGAATGCTAGGATTTGAGACTCATTTATTCATTGTTGAGTGAGAGAAGGGGGCAGAAAGGTCACGGGTTGTAGCTAAGAACAAAGTCCATTGTGATTTGACAGCAAACAGTTTTGAAAGCTACATAAGAGATTTAGCTGTCGAAAACACTGATAACTACTGGGTGCTTTACAATGAGCTCAGTTCAGAGTTCTTAATGTTCTATATAGGGTTGTCTAGTAGTGTGACCACATTTTAGGGGGGTGGGGTGAATGGAGGTGAAGAGATTCTGTCTTTAGGCTAAGAAAAGCTTTGTTTGTGAACCTGCTGACCCCCTCAGACAAAGTCCATTCTGTATTGAATTCCTCAGTAAGGTTAAAGTAACACTGAAACAGTAGAGAATGGTGAGAAATATTTATACAGCAGAACATTTAAAGAGATTTCCTCAGTGGGAACAAATGGGGAAAACAAATTGATTTGACATAAGATAGCAGAAAATTTTACAAATACCCAGTTGAAAAAAAAATGTAAAGCTATTTTGAGATTAATTTTTTTCTCTTTATTTTAAGTTTTTCTTTAAGCCCTTTTTAATGATAGCTGTATAAATACTATTTTTGTAAAGCAGCATTTCATGGTTCAATAATTGAAAAGAATGTTAAAGCTGCCAAGCATAAATATCATCTAACCACAGAGGTGTTCAATAACAAAATTCCAAGCAAAGTGGAATGTATGCTATGCTACTTCTAGTTTCCAGAGTAAAACAGAGATGAATAAACTGATTGACTGACCTTTGTTTTTAAATTTCAAATGTTTAACTTTATAGAATAATCATAAATTGCTAAAATTAAAAAACCCAGAGATTATTTATGTTATAGCCACCCATATTCTTAATGAAAGTTTAGTTTGACACTGAATAATTGAGAATACACATAATCGACTCCAGCAGGCAACCACAATGAGGGTCAGTTTTTCAAAAGACTCATTACTTAGCAAGTGGTTGAATTATTCCATCATTTTTTCCCAGAGGCAAAAAAGAAAAAAGGAACTTGGAAGATAGAGGGAAATCTCCCAAAGGATAAATTTAGTGAGTTAATACCATTTATCAAATCATATGTGATAAAAACTCTCCACTTACATTTCCAGAAAATGAACTGTTTAAAAATGTTAAGTAAAATTATTGATATATTATGTGAAAACAATTGGTTTTTTTAATGGAAGCTCTAAATTTCTTAATTCCTAAACAGTAAGATTCTTGACTGTTCATCATGCACCTTGGATAAAACATTATCCCGCCTTTGTTTGAAGTCTGTTATTGAAGCTAATGACTGGTCTTGTGTCCCCTTGAGATAAATGACATTATCTCTGAGTAGGTTGACAGGAAACAGGCATGTTAATGGTGAAGCTGCAGGGAGGATCTGCTGTAGTTCTGACAAAAGAGTTAAGCATGGACCCCTGGTTGTGATCATTAACAAACAATGCATTCCTGTTTTTCCTGGCAGGGTTGTGATAATTGGAAAGCTACTTTATCAACAATTACTTAAACTTTAAAACTACTTGTCCCCATCTCAGTTATAAAAAATGTGATCTTTTTCAGAGGAAGAAAAAAGCTTTAGCATTTAGTCGCAGAGATTCTGTTCTATTTACTATAGTATCATTGGCCTTAAAATGAAAAACAAAACAAAACACCAGTGTAATGAATGAACCTTGTTGGGATCAATTCCCATGGGGAATCTATTAAGAGGCCAGGAAAACAAAGCAATACGTCACTGTTGGTTGTCATCTACAACTTAGCTCAAGCCACTGAAACATATTACTAATAAGCTATAACCCATGTTGTACAATGACACTGCATTTTCTATTCTCAGTCCATTATTTGCACTGGATATAGATTCCATGTTTCAATATTGTCAATCACCCACCTCAACAGACACTATGGAACATCACTGGTAACAAATCAAGTGTCAACTTGCCTCACATTTATTCCAACAATACATCACAGACCCAAAGACTTTATACATAAGATCAGAGTTTATATGTTCTTCCTTTAATCTGATATATTCTACTATTTGTAAAAAAAAAAGTAGAATGTTTTTTGTCTTGAACAAACAGATCAAATTTTGCGCAAAATAACAAATTCCCACAAGTTTGACATCAATGTTCAAAATGAAGATAAAATAATGCTGGGACATTTTAACCCAGGACATTCAAGGTCTCAAGGTAACTGTTCTGCTGCTGAAACTACACCAACAGGTTTGAATGAGAGATTGCTTAACTTACATCAAAGGCTTCAGCTATTTCAGAAAGTCTTAACAAATAATGAATTTGAAATACATTACCATTTCTAATTGATATGATAGTAAGGATCTAGTTCACATTTAACTTATATCAGCATTACCACTTCTACATCATCAGCATGAAGTTATGATTTGCTATACTGTAGTCTGAAAAAGTATTACCAGACTCCTGTTTTTTTGGCTACCATAAAAACTTCTACAATGTCTCTTGGGAATTTAATTGCCCATATGGCACTGATATATTGCATCATTAAATTATTTGAGAAATCTAAATTTATAATCTAGTTTTAAAAAAATTGGGATTAATGTTATGGCCCCCAGTACTAATACCAGCAGCAGAAAGAATACAGTATATATTTATAACGTTTATTGAAATGTGCAAACAACTTGAATTTCATGGAAATGGAAAATTTTAAGGATATATTAATGATAACCATATGCAACATAAACCAGGGGTGTCAGACTCAAGGCAGGTGCTTAGATTGGGCCTATGGGCCTACCATGGAAACAGTGAAGGATTGTGATCCCTGGTGCCTATCAGCGAAAACTGAGCTCAGCAGGGCCATGTGGCCTTCCTGGGCTCCGCTTTTGCTGCCAGAGGATTGCAGGAGGGCCAGCACAGCCAGAAATGGAGCTTGAGAGCCCATTTTTTCTGGCAGAACGCTCAAGCCACCATAGGCGCCTCCAACACAAGTGATCTCAAGCAGGCTATATCCCCACTCCCGAGGTCAAACACAATTATGATGTGACCCTCAGTAAAATCAAGCTTAACACCCCTGAGTTTGACATCCTCGTCAACTGGAATCTCCTACTTTTCCTTCGGCCCCTAGAGAAAGAAATGCTATTCACAATGCTCTACTTAAAACTCAGTTTAGCCATCTATCTTTATATATGACAAAACAATAATTCTTATTAGCATTAATTGAAATACACATTAAAGATTCTGAATATTTGTTGACTGGTTTCTTGTAGCAACTGTTATGCTAAACCAGTGTTATATACTCTACAATCTACATAGAGAAATAATGTGCATCTTTCATTGATGACCTCAATGAGAATGTTCCATCCCCCTCCAAGATTCTTATGCTATTTTTTAATATGCAGTATTTTTATAGGAAGCGGTCATATTCTATCTAATGATGCATTTAATTTTTAATTAATTAATGTATTTTAATTAATATATTATATAGATTACTATAATATAGCTGTTGTAATGGCCATACTCAAAATTTAAAGGATTTCTACTTTTACCTAGTATGTGCCTATCTCTTCTCTGTCTTTCTTGACTCCTTCCCTGGGATTCTCCTGATCAGTTGGTTCCATAGCTGTGGAGATCACATCAAAAACCCTTGAGAAAGTGACATTGGAAACTCCTGAAAGCTAAGCAGAGGTGGATTGTGACCTCAACTTCGGTTTCACACTATACTTTCTAACATTTCTCACTGTAAGCAATTGCTAAGCCTTTTTCTGATGCTTTCTCCTTGAATTTAAGAAATAAGGTGAATTGATCTCATAGGTTCTGACGTAGCTAGTAAAGAAAGATACCTGCAAATGCACAGACTTAAAATGTGTTGAAATTTCTTCCCACTCGTTTCATGTCATAAATCATGGAAAGTGAGATATCAGAAAATGGCAAAGAAGGGCAATGCATATTGGAAATAGTCCTCAATAGAAAACAAAAATAAATTAGAAAGGAAAGATGGAGGACAGGGTGGTACAGTATTTGGGTGGCAAAGATACTAGCTTTGGAAGCATATAAGGCTCTTCCAAGTAGAAAATACATAAGAGCATTGGGAGCAATTGGAGGAAGAAGAAATTTGAATTAGAGGTTCACTAAATACCGTAATTGTATAATTATCAGGAGCTTTGGAATAAAATCAGAAACTCTAGGAAAAAGTGCCTTTATTTTCTTTCTCCAACCAAACAAATCCCATGATGCCAGAAATTAAGCTAAGTTTTCTATGAGAATATTTACCTTTAAATAAATAAAGGATTTTTTAATAGCTGCAGAACATAAAAGAAATCAAATAAAAACAATTGTTTG
Source organism: Erythrolamprus reginae (assembly GCF_031021105.1). Taxonomy (NCBI): domain Eukaryota; kingdom Metazoa; phylum Chordata; class Lepidosauria; order Squamata; family Dipsadidae; genus Erythrolamprus; species Erythrolamprus reginae. The sequence goes on from NC_091951.1 coordinate 290,234,554, forward strand.
CATTCACAAGGGACATGAGGTAAAATTAAATCTAGTCCCTAATCAGATGCTTATTTGTGTATTTTGGTAGGTGTACTCAAAATGTGAAAATGAATGGACACTTTTTAATATGTACAAATAATGAGTACTAGGCAGTATGTGGTTTTGTGGAAGGAAGAAACATTCAAATTAAAAAATGACAGAAGTTTCTTTGTTGTTGTTATATTACTTGAACAAAAACAAGAAAATACAAAGTTGAGAATGGATGTGTTAAATAGGGATTGTTATTATCAGATTACAACCTGCACCCTTGCAATTAGAAGCCACGTGGGACCTCTGTGGTGTGGTGGCACCTATTTGACAACCCATCCTTTGAGCCTTATGGATCCAATTAAATTTTTTAAATGGCAGTTAGGGAATTTTTTATTCTTCTGAATAGTTCTGTTCAGAGCCTGGTAAGCAGTTGGCAGTGGGAGTTGAATTGAGCACTAGATATTATTGCCCCTAAGTAGACTCTTTTGGGGGAATTGGTTCAATTGGTACCTTGGTTTACCAGCAGAATATAAAAGGGAGTGAACAATGCAGTAGAAGAACATAGTGGTTATTTGATCTAAAAAGAGAATTTGACACTAGACTCAAGGTGCTGATGGTTAACGCCAGATCTGTTTGCAACAAGATCATCTTTATTATTCATGATTTAGTGTTGAATGGGGCAGGAAATGGCTTAGTGAAGGCAACAATGCACCTTTCTGAATATCTGTCTAGCTGGTATCAGGTCTTCCAACATGCTTAGGGAGATGATTGGGAAACAAAAGTAGTTCTAGTCATGTCAACCTTCCCAGATAAACAAGACAGGGAACACTCACTGTTTATAGTTTTATATTCTGAGAGGTTCAGGAAGCTGAAGTTACTGTGCCAAAGCTGATGCTTTGAAGCAGATATTTGAAGCAGATATTTGCCTCAAATAGATATTTGCTGTTGTTTTGGACATAATTCAAGGTCCCACTTTTATAAAAGGCATTCATAGATATGAGAATGGTAAAGTACAAATAAACTAGGGTGAAATAGGATGTAGTAGAAATGTAATAATAAGGAAAGCGAGTAGGATCAATGTGCAAAATAAATATATAAAGAAACCCTAAAGCCTGCAAAGTTGAAACTTGGCACATATGTTCCTCTTCGCTTCTAGGTGCTGCTAAGAAAGGATTTTCCAAAATGACCATCAGATCATTAGCTGTTTCTTATTAGCATGCTCTGAAGCTAAAGAGTTAGAGTTCTACTCCCCCTCCTCACCTGAAAAAAACTCTGTTCCAACTGCCAGTGGGTGTGGCCAACACGTGAGTCATCCAGCCTGAGGGTTGGGAGTTAAACATTCTACTCCATGCTGAGGAATTTAGTTTTGTAGTGAAGCAGGGCTAGTAAACTTTCTGTAACATTTCTTTTTCAGAAATTTGATATTATGGTTTATATATACATACTGTAGGTCTATTGGTTTTGGGCTAAAAAGGCTGAATTGAATCAGTAATGGCATAAGTGCCACAGCTGCAGTCCAGGGAGGTTTCACGATCTTTCCCTATCCCATGAAAAGGAAGAGTCCAAAGATTCAAAGAAGGAAAGGAAGAATTCCCTAATGACAGAGATATTCAATCCATATTCACTATTGATCTTGTTTTTGTTAACATCTCTTTGTCTACAAAGTTTCTGCTATGTTTTTGCAAAATTATCTGATAAAATTCTTTACATAATTCATTTCCAATATTTTATTGTGGGGAAAAAGTCTCTTCCATCCCCATGCAAATGTTGGTACATTTGATTTTGTTAATACTGTAGTTAGCAATAGCAATTTTATTTTGAGAATCCAGTTGTTCACAGGTCAGGCAAACTATTCCAATATAATTGGATTCACTCCCTTCAAACAAGTGCTTCTCTTTACAATTCTCTTGCTGTCCAAAAGAAATAAGATGACTAAGCAGTTCTCCTGACTTATCACTATCCCTCTTTCATATCAATGTCTGTGATGTGCTTTTTAGTTTGTGATTTAAATCTAAAATCTGTACACAGCCTTTTTCAAATGATCATTGTAGAATGATTGTTTCCTCTTTATTAATTCAAAAGATATAGAGAGTTGGGTAGAAGTCATATCTTTGCACATTTTATTAAGAAATCAGTTTAATGCTGCAGAAATCCCATAAGGGAATAGTAGCTGGATGCTTTTGAATAAAAATAACACAATAACAGAATTTTATTTATGATAGGGAATGTGATAGAAAGCTTGATAAACCTGCAGTTCATCTTAATGTATTATAAATGAAGTCATATAATGTCCATGTAGATAAGATAAATTTGTCACCAGAATGAATTTTTTTCAGATATGCTAAATAGAAGTTACATTAAATGATATTTATGTAATAAAAGAGGTAATTCCTAATTCTGCATCAGAAATAAAAATAAAGAAAAGTTGAACTTTAGAATGGGTTAAGGTTTTATTTTAAATTGATTTAAATGAAATCAATTTAATTTAGTCAAGAGGAGTCAATGATTTAAACCCTTTCTTTGCCAGTAAGGAATACTGTATTATGTATCAGTGGTCCCCAATCCTTCTGGCATTGCATACCAACATTAGTTGCAGTGGTGGGGAAGGGGGATGGTTTCACACATGTGCCCACTGCCCATGTAAATGGAACTTTGCACATTTGACTGCTGCTTGCTTAGATATGGCTTAGGAGGCTGCCTTGGAAACAGTGAAGGACCAACCTCAGTACCTCTGCCAATGAAAACGGAGCTCAAGAGCTCATTTTGCTGGCAGAGCATTTGATCCGCCACAGACACCAACATGAACAATCAACTTTCTAAAGTATATTTCTTCTGCCTTTAAATTTTCAAAAAATTAAACATCATCATCATACATAATTTTAATTATTATAGACAAAATTAAAAACAAACAAAATGTGAAATGTAAGAGAACTGTGAGATCATGTAGCTCAAATCTCTTTTTGGTATAGGAATCACCAACTATAGCATCCATGGCTAGTGGTTATCCTGTCTTTGTTTAATTACTTTAGGCAAACATGGAGTCTACCTCTTCCTAAGACAGTTAGTTTGTTCTGTGGTTGGACAGCTCTTCTATTAGAAAATTCTGGCTAATGGCCAATTGAAATCTTTTTGAGGAGTCCTTGGTGGTTTCTGAGCTTGGTTGTTTTCTTGTAGAAGTTTCATTAACCTAAATTGGTAACATCTTCAGTGCTAGTACAGAGTGGGATTTGCTCTCGGTTTATATGTTACTGGCTTAACCTGTCAGTATTGACAGGAGTGTTCTTGGAGATTCTTTGGTTTGGTAGTTTAGTTCAGCAATTTCTTGATTGGGCTATTGTTTACTTTGTCATTGTAATTTGATTCCATCAGTTCTTTCTCTACTCTTGAGAGTTATAGATAATAAATCCACTTCCCTGTGATAGCCTTCAAGTATTTGTAAATTCTTATTATTCTTTAGGTGAAACATATCCAGTTTTCTTAGATGTTCCTTTTAGGATTTACTTCTTTGAACTTCTTCTAGCTCTTCTACATCTATCTTGTTTTTTGGTGACCAGAAATGGTTGCTGTTTTTCCAGTGCAGTTTAAACAGTGCAGCATAGAGTAGAACTGTACCTCTTTTTCTGATCTTGACCCATTGCATTTTTGGTCACATTGAAAGACCATGGTAACTTTTGGTAGTTGCAGCACACTGTGATCTATCAACTGGATCTTTCTCACAAGTACTGCTGTCAAGCCATATACCATCTAACACAGTGATAGTGAACACTTTTTTCCTTGAAGTTCGAAAGCACATATGAACTACCGTGTGTGTGTGCCCACACCCATAATTCAGTGCCCCCCTTTTCTTGGACCCTGGGGAGGGTGAAAATGGCCTCCCCTGCCCCCTGAAGATCCTCTGGAGGCTGGAAAGGACTCATTTTGCAACTTCCAGTGGGCCCAGTAGGCCTGTTTTTTGCCCTCCAGAAGCTATCTTGAAGCCCAAGGAGGCCAAAAACGCCCTCACACGCCCCCCCAGAGGCCAAAAATGACCTCTGAGAGCCTCCATGTGAGCCAAAAATCAGATAGCTGCCATGTACATGCGTGCTGCAGCTGAGCTAGGGCAATGGCTTTCATGCCGGCAGATATGGCTTTGTGTGCCACCTGTGGCATACATGCCATTGGTTCGCCATCATGGATCTAGCATATAACTGGATTTTGTTTTCTAAATGTAGAATTCTAACTTTCCCATCATTAAACTGAATTTTCTTGGTTTGTGCCAAATTTCAAGCTTTATCATGAACGTTTTGAAGTTTGTCCCTGTCTTCCATGGTATTATCAATTCTCCCAGACTTCTGTCATCTAAATATTTGATGGGTATCCTTTTTAATCCACTTATCTGAGCCATGCATTAAAAATGTTCAGTACTAGGAACTAGACACAACTCAGACATATCCCACTTAATACCTTTTATGTTAAGGTAGTGCTGTTAAGAATCATGTGCTGAATATAGTTATCCAATTAATAGTGACTCCTATTTGGTAGAGCATTCGTCCTTTCCTGGGTTATTCCATTTCATCAATCAGAAGGTTATGACTATGGTCAACATCATAAAATGCAACACAATTGTAGGTCTAAGCCACTATACTCACAGCATTCTCTTAATCTAATAATGACTACTAAATGAGCAATGAAACTGTATGCTATTAGGTTAGAAGCTTCTTCAGTTTTTTAAAATGTATAATATAGCAGCATAATAACAAAACTGCATGCAAAGCATTTAAAATGACTGTGACAATTTACGATAGCTTCCACAAATAAATATTTAGCAGTGTGTATTTTGCTGTTTCAGTAAAAAAGATGCTTCATTTTAATATGCATACATATACAGTACAGGTAATCTTCACTTAGACATTACAATTGGAATCAGCAATTCCACTACTAAGCAACATGGTCATTACGAAATGCATCAAATAACTAAATCAAACTTACAGTATCACTTCTCATTCAGTCATTAAACAAGACATTGCAGGAGTGCAACTTGCAATTTTATTGTTGGCTTTACCATTGACTGCTCATCAGAACCCAGTTGTGAAGTGCACAAATGGCAATCACAGGACCGCAGAATGCTGTTATGGTTGTAAATGTGAGGACTGTTTGTGAATTTATTTTTTTCAGCACCTTGTAACTTCAAATGATCACTAAACAGGTCATTCATTAAAGCAAGATTACTTGTATGATAGAATTGCTTGGGATCCTCTTCACCCATCAAGGCTCAGGGCAGCAAGTCTTCCCTCTGTACATTCTCATATTCTTCAGTTATATCTTACCAAGCGCTCTTCATGCAGTAATTGCTTTGCTGGGTTGAGTGTATGCTGTTAAAGTGATTGTATTAAATCAGTGAAGTAAGTATTCATTCTTAATTGTAGGGAACAGAAAGGCTGTTGCATAAATAAAAAAAGCAAACATTTTTTCATTAGCCGTTTTGTGATATCAACTATTGATTTTAGAAAAGAGTTGTAAAAAGAAGTATGCAATTTCTGCATATCTTTTCACAGCTTCTAATGCTAAAATAAGTCTTTCAAGATAAGGCTGGAACACAGATATCAGTACTTAAAATAGGAGCCATTGATAATGACTTTGAATAAACCTTCGGAATCTTAGATTTTGAGGACAGATTCCGCTAAGTAAAAAAACACCAATACGGTTTTGTATAGTTGCTGCTTGTTTAATATTTCTGGGTAGAATGTACTGATAAAAGTGGAATTGCAAAAGGCAATGTTTTCCTGTAAATTACCATAATGTAATAGCTGCGGTATATATTTATTCACATGTAGGAATTTCAGCACTAACTTGAGAATCTCATTAAAAAGCTAGGATTGTAGCTTTGTATGATTGTAGTCCTTAAAAAAGGATTATGATGTCAAAAGAATACACAGCTACGTATGGTTTAATGATGGTAATTGGGACCATAATTTCCACATCCTGTAAGTGATATGATAATGAAGTACAAATTCATGTGACTCCATTGCTTAGTGACACAGAATCTATGCAACAAGTAGGGATTGATGGTAATTAATTGAGGACCTCACATGTGATTTCTTATTGGCTTCCCCTAAGCAAATTCAATGGACAAGCCAGTAGAAAGTTATCTTGTAGGGGGCAAAGTCCTGACTTTGTAAACTGCTTAGAGAGGGCTGTAAAGTGACATAGAAGTCTAAGTGCTATCTTGGGTGGCTCACAAACAGGCCAAAAGTGGTGCTGTGTACTGTGAGTGAGTATTGTGGAGTGAGGGAGGCAGGGGAGTACTGCAGTGAATGTGTGTGTTGGGTTGTTGCAACATTTCATAATGTATGTGGGCTGAAGAAGGGCTGCTGTTGTATCGCTTGAGTTTAGCTGGGTGGGACAGGGAATGTAGGGTGTGAGCAGTGGTAGGCTCCTACGGGTACGGTCAGATATGCAGTACTGGTAGCAAAATTTTGATTTTTTTTCTTCTTTTTTTCCCTTGGGTGTTCTGGGTATGTTTTTCCTATCGCAGTAAATGAGGTTGAATGTGTATAATTTTAGAAGAGCTGTGCATATGTACATACACTTTATGTAGTAGATACTCAGGGGTGGGCTACTGCCCGGATGGGGGGGAATGCAGTGGGGTAGCGAAAATGGAGCTCCACCCCAGAACACCCAATTTGCACTGAAAGATGTTGAAACAAAATGCATAAGCCACGCCTACAGTGTGGTAGTAAAAATTTTGGTAGCCCATCACTGGGTGTGAGTATGTTCTACAGTATGAGATCTCTGTGATTTCATCCATAGCCAGGTTCCTTGGGAGAAAAAGGGGCAAAAATGACTTACAACATTGCCTATTGGATTTCCCACTGATTTTTTTTGTGAGAAGTTATTAGGGAAGTATCAGGCCCAGAAACAACACTGTGGAAATCAATTGAGACCAATCCTTAGACCTAATGGACAGAATCTTGCCATATTAAAGCTATTCTTTCTAATCTACTACCCTGTTTTCCCCAAAATAAGACATCCCCTAATAATAAGTCCAATCGGGCTTTTGAGTGCATGGCAGTAAGGCCAAGTACTTATTTGAGGGTTCAAAAAAATATAAGACAGGGTCTTATTTTCAGGGAAACATGGTAATTATAGAAGAGATTATCAGAGACATTATTAATGATTGTATAATTAAAAATATATATTCATACTGCTTGAGCACATTAAAACTAGTGCAAGAATGTCTAACTACAATATGTCCCAAAAGTGCTTTTCAAAAAGGCAATTGGACTTCCTTGGGTTTTTTCTGAAAATGTTTCACTTCTCATCCAAAATGCTTCTTCAGTTCTTTAGAAGCAAAACCCAAGAAAGTCCAAGTTGTCACCTTTGGGACAACCATGACCTTCATGATTGAAAATCTCCATAGACTCTAATCACATTCTCTTTGAAATGGATTTCAAAAACAAAATTCTGAAAAATAAACAGGAAAAAAATGAGTGTAAAAGAGAAATTGTAGCATGTATGGGGAGAAATTCACAAGAAAAGCCACAAGACAAAAACTTAGACAGCTGTAAGAACCAATACAGGAAAAATCCAACTCCAGGTTTCATTTCTGTATTATAGATTTTATTTATATTTCTTGCTGGTTTAGCTAAAAAAGTACAAGTTAAATTTTCTGGTATCCTTGTTGCACTTTAGTATTCCTTTGACAAAAAGTATTCTTAAAAATGGGTTATGAGTACCGTATAAATAAAATTATTGTGGAAAAAAGAAGTTCTAAATAATAGTTTGAGATTAATATCTGAAAGGTGTTGGTGTATAGATTGAGGTGTAGCTATCTACCTATATACATGCCCTGGAAATATAAGATATTTGGGGGAGGAGGAGTTGAAAGTCAGCATCTCTACTCTACTCTACTCTACTCTACTCTACTCTACTCTACTCTACTCTACACTATTTATAATTTAAATATAAAATCGCATTTAGTTCTTTAAAGCATCTGTCTTGACCTCCTGAGAAGAAGTAGGGCCATAAGGTAGGAATAATGATTTTTTATTTTCAGATTTACAGTAGAAATCTATTGCTATTTATTTTAACACATTGTAAATTACTGGTCTGTTGTAGTTGCTGCCAAATATGTGTGCATAGGTTTAGTTACACTGTTACACTGTTTTAAACACATGTGAGAAGTTGAACCCTCACTTCATTTCACTGGGGATTCCAACAGAAGCACTATCTATGCAGTCATACATGCTTATGGACAACTGGAAAGGCCCTTCAAAGGAGCCGCAGCAAGCTTTTCAGAGGATTCAGCTGCTTTAATGCTTCAAATGGATGCTTTATTTGTGAAACCTTGTGAAGCATCTTTTTCAAAGCTTTGTGTTGTGCCCAGCTCTGCAGTATTATTAGTTTTCACTCTCACATCTGAACTGTGTATTTCTGTCCCTTGAGTGACAGTAATAAGAGAAATATATTCACAGAGAGCCTGTTCCGTATGAGTACAGGGTTTAAAGCTAAACATTTTAGCTGTAATGTATGTATTCTGTTGAGTAATTTTAGGAAGCCGATACTTAAGTTTTGGAATTGATTCATGTTAAACAGGAAGCAGATGGCATTGCGCCACAAAAGTATAATTTTACTTAAAAGAACTTTAAAAGATTTTGATGTTTTTCTTCTTTTTTCCTTATTTCCCTGATGGCTTCTTTTTATTGAAGGGTAACTTGAGGAGATCTGGTAGCAATTTTATTGCCTCCCATGACAGTTTCAAGTAATAGTATGGTTTTTGGTTGCTAGTCAATTTTATACCAGTCAGCTTGATTCTGGTTTTTATCAGTTTGCAACAGACTATTAAAAATAGGTTTGCAATTTTCTTGAAGACTCTAATTCTGTTTTTATATTTCTGTAACACAAAAGGCTGAACTTCCGCTGATCATAATATTGGCTTCTTTTTTCATCCTCTTGATTAAATAAAGTACCTGCCTTGAAAGACCCCATTTCCCAAGACATTTTTGAGAATCTCTGGTATTGCTAGTAGTTCTCTGTATGTTGCTTAATTTTGCACTGCTACATTCTTCTTATTAGGTATTGATTTTATCTCAAATTGTTGTTAACTGTAAGCTTTATTTAGAAACATTTTGTTTTGATTTGTTTATGCTTTATGATGGGAGCTTTTTCTTCTTCCTCAGAAATTAGATTTCTTTGTGGTTTGTTTTTAATTGTTTTTTCCACAAACCTGGAGAGAGAATGAGCAAAGGGAGAGGAAGTAAAGTTGGCTATGGAGACTAATACTGTATGTCACCTTTTGATCTTCAGAAGTTAATACATTGTCTCAAAAACACACTGCTGCCAACAGCATTTTAACAATGACTTTTCAGGTTGATTGTTGTTGTTTTCTATAAAAAATTAATGCAGTTTTTTCTTTGTAATTTACCTTTCTAGAAAATGAATAGTCAGGGTCAGTTAGAGAGGATAGGGTAAATTATTTCCAAAACAATTTTCTTTCTATGAAAAAAGTTGCATTCTATAAAATACTTAGTATGCATATAAAACTACAGTCCCTGTGGCTCTTATTGGATGCCACAAGAGTGAATTTATTATTATTTAACATTCATCCAGAATTAAATGAGAAGATATGAGTCAAGGTATATAAACCAAAATGAAGCCATTGTCTCATATCTTAATCTTTGATTCCATTCTGGATTATATCCTGAAGAACAATATACAGTATCTCAGCATTATATTAAAAATCACTCAGCAAATGATGTAAATTGGTATTCAATTTCTATATTGTAGTATAAAGAAATATTGCCAAATTTCCCTGATTTAAGTATAGTTGAACAAGAGTAGTATAATTTTTTTATTTGCATTCAACTTCATTTCATTACAGAATATAATTGTTTTGTTTAAACATCAGAAACAACTATTAAGACTATTATTTAATGCTTTGTGGACATTCTGTTCTTTTAAAATGTGGATACAGTAAACAAGGTGGCAAACATACCAATTGTTCTTTGTCCTTCAGATTTCTCCACAAAAACAACCCTGTGTGATAAATTGGGTTGAGAGATAGATTGGCTCAAACTAATCTAGCCAGTTTTATATCCTAAGGGGGGACAGGAGCTCACAATTTCTTGGTTTCTAGGCAAACATCTTGTCCATTTAGTCAAACTGGCTCTTGTTCCTTATTCTGGTAATCATAATAACTTGATACTTAATCAGATACATATTTGGACTGAGAAGTCTGTTACTGAGCTATGCAGTAATTAAGCAAGACATCATGTTGTCAGAAGCAGGCTATGAAGGACAGAAATGGCAACTGCATATCTGTAGTGGTCGTAAACATCTGAGAGTTGAGAAATGCCTGAATCCCAATAATGTGACCACAAGGTCACATGATGGCCAGAAGTATAAGGAGTGATCAGCCGCCCCGAGGCTGCAGAGAGGGGCGGCATACAAATCTAATAAATTATTATTAATTATTATTATTATTATAAGTTACATTTTTTGTGCTAGCAAAACTTCAGACGCTTGCTAAACAGGATGATCGATAAGGGAGGACTATCTGTATATGACTTTTCCTATGCTGAAATATTCTCAGATCTCATTGAAGAACTTTCTGTACCATCCTTGTTCTCCCCCCCTCTCTCTTCCCCCATAATTTTCTCTCTACACATACACAGACACAAAATACACAAACACACCCTCACATAGAGTCACACTGCAGCTTGTAGTAGTAGGGAAGGTTAGATTTTTCCTCCAATTTGATGAGAACTTCTCACATATCACTTGAGATTGGTCAAGTCAGGAGTTGGACACCACAAGAATCACTGGAACTCAGCCTCATTGTTAAAAGATATACACTTACGAACTTAATTCATTCCGTGACCAAGTTCTTAAGTAGAAAAGTTTGTAAGAAGAAGCAATTTTCCCCATAGGAATCAATGTAAAAGCAAACAATGCGTGCGATTGGGGAAACCACAGGGAGGGTGGAGGACCTGTTTCCTCCCAGGAGATTCCTAGAGAGGCCCCACGGAGGCTTCTCCCTCCCTTTCCCCATTACAGTTTCAGAGGCTAGGGTTTATAAGTGGGAAATGGTTCTTGAGAATAGGCAAAAAAGTCTTGAACACATGGTTCTTATCTAAAAAAGTTTGTAAGTAGAGACGTTATTAGGTAGAGGTACCACTGTATAGAGATTCCCTCTTCTCTTTTATTAAGAGAATCAAGGCATGGCAAACTTCAGTTTCATTCTCCAACTCTCCTCCTTACTGGAATTAAGTTAGTGTTTAAATAACAGCTGTTGAATTCATTCTTCAAATTCACCTCCATACCACACGTACTGAGAACACCATTCACATTTCAAGCATTGCTCAATTGGGAAAATCAGAAATGCAAGTGGCTGGAATGATATAATTGACATGATGAATATGAGAGGGATGATGTTCACGAAGCATCTGTGTACATCTTTTCAGTAATATAATATTTCTGCATTTGCTATCTTGTGTTTTAATTTTGTAACCTCAAACCACAACTTCAACCCTGCCAAGAAAATTATATGAATGCTGTCACCAGGAGTCAAGCTTATCTGAAGGGCATGCATATAAACAAAATCTTTCAACAGTGTTTTAAAGCTTGGCTAATTTTTACTCTTTGAGTAATTTTACTCTTTGAAGGAAATAGATAAGAGCATTATTTTGCATTTATAAATTTGCTGTTTTTAAACAAAACTTATTTTTTACTTTTGATTTTTTTTCATTATTATTTTGTCTGTGGTTATACAAATTACTCGGACAAATAGGATGACTTGATTTTGTCTGGGTTTGGAAGCTAAGCAAGGTCAAGCCTGGTTAGCACTCAGATGTGGAATGCCATATATATAGTCAAATTAGGAAGTAAACAAAGAAGCATCTGAGAAGGCAGTGGCAAAACCACTTCTATACTGTTGCCAATAACATATTTTAGCCAGCTGTTTTCATAATACAGTGGTACCTTTACCTAAGAAGGCCTCTACTCAAGAACTTTTCTAGATAAGAACTGAGTGTTCAAGATTTTTTTGCCTCTTCTTAAGAACCATTTTCTACTTAAGAACCCGAGCCCGGAAAAATTTCCCAGGGAATTTGAGAGTGGCACGAAGGCCCAGCCAGTTTCCTGCCATTCCCCCTTTAATCCCGGCCATCTTGGCCTTTTTTGGGCTGCCAGAGGAGCCTTTCGGTGGCGCTTAAGGAGGTTTTGGCAGTTCAGAGCGAACAAAGCATTTTCCTTTCTCTGGGCACTTGGAGAGGGAAAAAAACCTCTGCCAGCGCCCAGAGAAAAAAAACGCTCCCTTCGCTCTGGGCAGCCCAGAGCGAACGGAGCATTTTTCTTTCTCTGGGTGCTTGGAGAGGGAATAAACCACTTCGCTGTGGTGACTCCCTTGTGTATGGGAGGCACGTGCTTCTCGCCGCTTTAGAGTCCCTTTTTTTTAAGCCTTAAAGTTTGGGATTTTTTTTATTCCCCTCATCTCACCTTCTTCCTTTGGCAGCAACTGTCCTCCTTCTCTTCTTCCTCTTCCTCTTCCCGCCAAATTTTGAGCTTTTATTTCTTTCCTTTAAAAAAAATATCTTTATTGATTATTTACATTGATAAAAACAAGACAACATAAAAAGAAAGCATACATACATACAAACAAGACAAAATAAAGCATTATGCATTATACATTAAGTAGAGTTCTGGCGTAAAGACATTTTGCAGATATATTGGAATATGTGCATAGAATTTTAAAGCATCATGTCCATTATTCAGCCATAGTTTGCTATATATAAAACAGAAATTTTCCTTTGTGTTCAGAACTTATTGTACTTTTTAGAGTATGAGATATATCCCCCGCCAAAAAAAGAGACTGAAAATTTGGGTACATCTTGTACTCTAAATATAGCTTTTACTAAGCTTTCTTTTTTTAGCCCTAACAAGGTGCTAACATGATCTTCCATGCTTTGCTAGCTGAGGATCTTCCCTTTGCCTGCTTCTTTCATTGCTGCTCCCTCCTATAATCAGCTGAGCCTTTTCTCAGCCCTAACCAGGTGCTAACAGTGAAGCAATCTTCCGTGCTTTGCTAGCAAGGAATTTTTTTTAGCCCTAATGAGGTGAAACAATCTGTGCTTTGCTAGCAAAACTATCCTTCCCTTGCCGGATTTTCTCATTGTTCCTCTCTAAAGAGAGAAGAAGTGAAGTGTTTTAGAAACTGTTTTTAATCCCTAACCAGAGGATAAAAAGCAAACACTTGGGCTCAAAAGCAGCAAATTAATGTGCTGAAGCTCACCAGACTAAGGACTGGCCAAAATGAATACCTGGTAGGCAGATTATTTTGTCCCCATTTTTCTCCCCCAAAAGAAAGATGCGCCTTAAAATCCAGTGTGTCTTATACTCTGAAAATTATGGTAGTTTGGAAATGTCCCTTCCAGAAACTTGTTAGGGTCTGTTGAATTTCATTCGGGCTAGAGCTTAATTGCAAAAACGTTTTAAAGTTTGATTTTTATTTACCTTTATTCTTCATACACATGCACACAAATACAGTGGTACCTCTACCTAAGAATGCCTCTACTTACAAACTTTTCTAGATAACAACCGGGTGTTCAAGATTTTTTTGCCTCTTCTCAAGAACCATTTTCCACTTACAAAACTGAGCGTCCGAAACTGTAACCGGAAAAAGCAGGGAGAAGCCTCCATGAAGCCTCTCTAGGAATCTCCTGGGAGGAAACAGAGCCAGAAAAGGCGGGGAGAAGCCTCCATGAAGCCTCTCTAGGAATCTCCTGGGAAGAAACAGGGCCAGAAAAGGCGGAGAGAAACCTCTGTGGAGTCTCTTAGGAATCTCCTGGGAGGAAACAGGGCTTCCACCCTTCCTGTGGTTTTCCCAATTGCACACATTATTTGCTTTTACGTTGATTCCTATGGGAAAAATTGCTTCTTAAGAACCTGGTCACGGAATGAATTAAGGTCATAAGTAGAGGTACCACTGTACTACATGTTTATAGTATACATTTCCTATTTCTTGTATAGCTTTTAGGATGAAGGATAGCAATAGCACTTAGCAATGGCGCTTAGACCTATCTACCGCTTTACAGTGTAACTGGCTCCACATTTTACCCACCTTGGAAGGATGGAAGGCTGAGTCAAGGATGATATCAAAATGTTTTTAACTACTAACATTTAGTAGTGGATATATCTTGGAGTTGGAGTTTTCACACTTTAATGGTCTTGATAGGTGGATATCAGTAGTTGTAGCAAGACTTTTCTTTTTTCTCTATTTAGGAAATATTGCAGTTTTCTGTCCTTCATAACCCTCCCTACATTTATTAAGAGATGGTTCTTTTTTTATGTGTTTGAACTTTTCATTTATTTTCTAGAGAATAATTTGGCTCCCAAAGGCTCTTTCCTGCGGGGCTAATTAGTATTATGGTATACTCTGCTCTGTCTCATTGCTGATACTTGTTACATTTAAAAGCTTATTTTTCAGAGTGCACCTCCGAAATCATAAAAAAAGCCAAGAATTATTTATTTTTTATCCTGCCTTTGTTATTTATACAACTAACTCAAGACAAACATATCTCCCTCCATCTATTTTCTCCACAACAACTCTATGAGGTCAGTTGGGCTGGATGGCCACCCTCCTTGCTTTCATGGCTGAGACTGGATTTGAATTCACAGTCTCCCACTTTCTAACCTGGAGCCTTAACCAGTAGGCCAAACTCAGAGTTACACATACACTTGGTACATTAGCCATTTATTTATTTATTTATTCACAAATTAATCAAGATTTATAAGACCACTTGACCCAACAGTGTGACTCTGTGCAACCTTGTAAAGGCTGTTTATTTAGTGGCAGTGTATTGTAACTATCACTGCGCTTATTATACCTGCTCACACAGTTAAATATAACACTTATGTTTTGATGGATTTCATAATTTTTTTTTTGCTTCCTTTATAATTTTTGACCAAACATAATTTTATTCATTTCTCCAATTGTTCTTTAAACTCTTAGGGTCTGATTTCCTAAATATATCCAGACAATCAGTATATTTTGATAATTACAGCTCCTTTCTTACATTATTTGAACCCTAAGAAAGAAATGGTTTTCCCATATCAATTTGCACTTGGCAACAGTTAAATTTAGTGTGTGTTTGACCAGGCAGTGTATTCTATTCTCCAGCCTATAGGAGATTCCACAGTCGGTGGGTTGACCTCCGTCCGTCAACCAATCAGGACTGAGGAAAAAAGTTGACGGACGGAGGTCAACCCCCCGACTGTGGAATCTCCTATATGAGAGAATCACCGTTCAGATAAAGGTAAGTTCAACGGTCTATTCTATTCTATTCTATTCTATTCTAACATATAATATTCTTCACTATCACCTTTCCCCTTAAATGTTTCCATTAGTCTTTTTTCTTTGTTTGCATTCTGGGTGCATCTCATTTATACTGATTAAAATTTGCCAGAGAAAGGTAGCAAGCATCATAAATTTAGTGATACTACTGTGTAAACCAAAAGCTTCTCCATCCATGTAGACTGTTTGCTTTGTGGTAGATTTATTTATTTTCTGCATGCCATGTGCCTCAAGCTAGAAAGCTAGACTTTTAAGGTTGTGTATCATCTAGTCACAGCAGATGGCCTGTTTCCAGTACGTAATATGCTTTTATTTCTATCTCCTGTCTCCTGGCTAACATCATCTTGAAAATAATTATCATTCTTTGTATCTCTTTATAATCCCATAGTAACTGGAGAAATAGTTCTGATATTACCAGTAAGGATTTGTTATAAATAATGGAAATGATACTTAAATTAATAATTTGATTGATAATTATACTAACAGATCAAATTATGTAGGCTTTTGATAAGTACAACATGAATAGATGTTTTGCATTTTGATACTTTCTTTCCCAGCCTGTGTACAGCTCTGTGCCCTTATTACTGAGATATGACTGAGAAAACAGCATGCCGTATAGTGCAGCACATTCATTTTCATCTAGTACCCGTTTATTGCCCTGAGCACTGTAAATCTGTCAGCTATTCACGATGCTTTCACCTCTTTCTTCATTTGCTCCAGCTTCTAGTTTGACAATGTTCCCCTGAGGCAGAATTCTAATCTGCTTCCAATTAGTTGCGAAATGTGACTGAAATTTCCGCATTATGACTGCTGTTTTACTTGCAGGAACACATCTAGAAACAAATTAATGCTCTTGAATATTTATTTTGAGAGCTCTTAGATTTACTTTCGGGAGGAAATTGCAAAATGTTTTCAAATGACATACAAGGGCTACATTTTCCACTAAAAAATTAAATCTAAATCTGGACTTTAAATGTAATTTTTTTGTTACTAAAAGGTGAATGAAATATTTTTGGCATCTTGAGGTTCTTGATCATTTATTATGGATGGAGGGATACTGCTGAGTTTTTAGTAATTATTTCATCCTGTTTTAAGTAATGTCTTTATACTGGGAACAAAAATAAGCAAAAAGTCAGTCTCTTAACCTCCGTGTAAAGAATATGTTTTAAAAACATTGATCTAGGGGGCCTAATGCATAGCTTACCATGTGCACTTATGCTTTTCATCTTGATCATTATCACAATTAATAGATAGTATAACAATGTAATAGATAGTTAAAAAAGAAATTTGTATCCTTTCATGTTAATAACACTAAACATTTGTTCTTTAATCCCACACTTTTAAAATAATCCATGTAATAATTTTATGAGCTATCACAAATAATACCCAATAAAGTATTTACTCTATACAGTATTTGTACATTTCAGATGTTTTGTGATACATCCTTTTTCATGGGAAATGATATTAAAATGAGAGTTTCTCTGAAACATTTTCCTTTTTATCCCCATGCCAAATCGCAAATGCTGTGATTTCGCTGAGGCTTCCCTCACTGGGAAACTCCACCTCCAGACTTCTGTTGCCAGCTGAAGCACCCGTTTTCGCGCTGGTGGGATTCCCCTGCAGCATCGCAAAATCCGTCTTCACGAAATTTCCAGAACTAGAAAGCCTACAAACTTGAACCATGGCACATATATATCCCTTGGCTTCTAGGTGGTCACTAAGAAAGGTTTGAAATGAACATGGATCATTAGTTATTTCTTATATTATTATTTAAAGCTCTCATGCTAAGAAGTTAGATATTCTACTCTCCCTCCCCGCCTGAAAAGAACCCTGTTCCAACTGCCAGTAAGCATGGCTGGGAGGCTGGGAGTTTAGATGTTGTACTCCATGTCTAAGAAGTTCAGTTTTGTAGCAAAGCATGGGTATCCAGCTACTAGTAGAATGCAAAATTTATCAATACATTGATTTGAAAAATAATTAAACCATTATCTTAAGGGTGTTGTTCAAAAAATAACTAAACTTTCTTGTTTTTTTCCCCTTGAAAATTCATTTTTCATCCAAGAAGTTTTTTCAGTTCTGAAAAACTAAACTTACAAGTTAGCACCTCTTTCTGTAACATTTTGTTGATTTTAATAAAGATGTTACTAAACTATATTTTTATTCATGAATTATGGGTGTGTATGTCTGTGTGTGTCTATGTGTGTATAAAAAATCAGACAGTTCATTTTTATTTCATTTTATTTGAGAGGCAAAAATACATTTCACAGCCCTGCACAGTTTTATATCTTCTGGGTGAATTTGTTGCTTTTAAATATCACAGGAACAAAATAAAAAATAAAATCTGTGAACTTCTCCTTTGGATAGTAGCCAAGTAGCCAGAGAAAGATGAATAGCTTTAATTGTACAGCAGATCAATTGTTTGCAAATAAAGACTTATTTGGTGGCAAAATCTTCTGTACAACTAGATGAAAGAATGAGATTCTGAAGTCCAGGAAATGAATATCTGGCTTTATATTTTTTGACATAATTTTTCTATTCAAAAACCCCTCCCCCCTTGCAAGGACATAAGGGAGAAGGGGAAATGGATTGTTCCATATGTAAGACTGTAACACAATGTGCCTATTTGAAAAAGAAACAAAAGATTACAAGAGAACTATCTGGCTCTGCTGTCTGTCAGGAACCTGATTATTCTGGATCATCAGTTGTTATAAACAAATGGAGCTTAACTCTTTGGTTTGCTTCAGTTGGAAAAAATAGAAACTAAGCCAATGAGACATTGTTTTGAACCTGAACAATCTACTGTATGTTTGCTCAAACTTGTCTTTTCTTACATGGTTCGGTCATCAAAAAGGAAATGGTAAAATTGCAGAGGTTGGCCATTATTTCACTATTCTAAGTAATTAGTATATAGCAGGAAGTGATAAAATATATACGAACCATGTTGACCACTTTTTAATAGGAAAAAGAAGACCTAGTTTTATTCTAGTTAGTGCTATATCTATGCTAAATTTTGGACTTTTACCTTGCATAAATCATACTAACTTCGGCTCATAATGGAAATAATGTGGATATAATTATGCACACATTAATGTTTTCCCAAGATGCTTCTACTTTGATCATTAGTTACATAGAACAAGAATGGGTAACTTACAGTTTGAATTTTCTTTTTATTTGTGATTCCAAAGCCCATTTCAACTTATATAACTAAATTTTGATTTCTTAATAGTTTGGGAAGGAAACATATTTATAAGCAATCGTTGATTTATAACCATAACTGAGTGTGGAATTTTAGCTGCTAAATTATGTCACTAAATCATGATATGACTGGACCTGATTTTACAGCAGTTTTTACCATATTGTTAAGCAAATGGTCATTAAACAAAGTATATGGTTGTTAAATTAGACCATCAGAACTTTGAAGCATTGTTAAACGAACAGACATATGTCAAGAGCTATCTGTAAGCATAGATGGGCTTTATAGCAGGAGTGTCAAACTCGATTTCATTGAGGGCCACATGAGGGTGGTGTTGACCTTGGGCTGGGGTGGGTGTGGCCAGCCCAATGTCACTTGTGTTGAGCCCTAGTCCTCTGCCAGCAAAAACAAGCAGAGCGCTTGGGCCAAGCTCCATTTTTGCCTGTGACGGCCTTCTGCTACCCTCTGCCAATGAAAATGGAACTCGGGATGGCTGCTTGCGGTCCTTGCATGTTCAGTTTTTGGCAGCAATGGCTTTCCAGTAAAAACAGAGTTCAGGAGGGCTGCCTGGCAGAGGTACCACAGGCCAGTCCATTGCTGTTTCCAGGGCAGCCCCACAGGCCAGATCTAAGCACCCCGCCTGTTGGATCTGGCCCCAGGCCTTGCGTTTGACACTCCTGCTTTATAGAGTATTAAAATCTGAAATCAATTATCCCTCCAAATCCTGATTTGGCTTATGTGCATGATAAGCAGACAGAGCTTGTGTCCTTATTCCTCACAAGTTTATCTTTAGCTTTCATCAGGATATTTGTATATAGTTTTTAGTTCACAAATATAATCCACATTCAAAACTTCAAGGTAGAGATACTGAGCAGAATTCATGCTTTACAGTAAATAAATATGTATTTCCTTTTCATTTGCTTATTTGCTAGCATTTAAAGGCATTGACCTGTACATAGGTAACTGCTGCTTACCCCCAGCAATTGCAGTTGTCCACCATCTTTGTGTAGGTAATTTTATCTATATTTTTCCATATAGTACAACTTTTAAAACTAATTTATGTGTTTTTTGTGTAAAGCACTATAAAATACATTTTAATGTTGGAAAGTGTTTGGAGATGCATAGCGGCAAGATAGAATAATAATATGGTTAGATTTGATTGCAAGCTTTACGTTCACATTTGAAAACAAAATAAATTTCATTGGTTGTGGTGCAAGGAAAAACTTTCTCTTTATGAAACAGAAGCACATAGATATTAAACATTTTTCTCCCTGAGGATTTCATGGTCAGTGAAACTCCCTTCAGTTACAAAATATTTAATAATCTGGATAAGAGTCTACAGTTGTCACCCATTTTCTTATAAACACGTTTCTGCTGATCTCAGTGGGAATTATTTTCAGGCAAGTGAGAGAAGGATAGCAGACTGTGAATTAGGTGATTGTATCATAGTTAGCTCATTAGTTGCCTTGCTGTGTTCTGCCCTACCCACTGTGCAGGCAACTGGAACAACACTATGAGATGAGATTTCCCTACTGTGAAATCAGGGAGCTTTACCAACCAACTGAAAGCTCTCTCTCTTTTTGTTATAGTTACTGCAGTTCATAAGAGAAATACATATAAGCAATAATTTATCTGCACAGTAGTTTCAGTCATTAAAGATAATTCATTGCCAAAGTAATGTTAAGCATTTCACAGTATACTGTTTCTTGCAGCAATTT
Source organism: Erythrolamprus reginae (assembly GCF_031021105.1). NCBI lineage: Eukaryota > Metazoa > Chordata > Lepidosauria > Squamata > Dipsadidae > Erythrolamprus > Erythrolamprus reginae. Next base: position 290,254,805 of record NC_091951.1, read on the forward strand.
TGTGCAATCTTTTTATTTTTCTAGTATTATAGAATTTCCCCCCAAATAATGTATGTCCCCATAATAAGGTCAATCAGGCTTTTCAGTGCATGCAGTGAAATAAAGGCCCTCCCAACTGCTTTCCGGGGTAAGTGGGGGATATGCCGGGAGCAGCTCTTTTTGCAGTGAGCATTCTTGAGCAACAGCAAACAAGCAGGTATGCACACACCCTGCAGGACTAGCTCGGCTCCTCTGGACTCTGCCTACAGCAATCTGAAATGCTGTTCTGCCTGTGAGGAAGAAGAGGTGAGCATTGATCCCTGCCTCGCTGCCCTATTGCAGGCAGGAGCTCATTTCAAAACACTGCTGGAAGTGTGTGCATACCTGCCTCTCACTTGCGCTCTCTCTCTTTCCCGGCCAAAAGAGTGTCCACCACAGAAAGAGCGGTTCCTGGCCAGGAGAACGAGCGAGAGGTGGGTGTGCACACACCCAATGGGACTGGCTCATCTCATCTGGGCTGCCTCTGGCAGCATATGGAAATGTGCTCCTGCCTGCAGAGAGGCTAACCGAGTACAGTGAGTCCACAAGCGCAAGGGCTTGAGCAGCAGATGGACGTATCCAGTCCATCCCTGTCGCCGCATATGCAGCAGCCGAGGCTTTCCAGGCACCTGGTGGGGGAGCTGTGTGCTGGCCTAGAGCTCCGCTGCTTTCAGTGGAAGTGCTGGTGTAATGCAACTCTCGGGCAGTCGCTGCTTGTGCCTCCACAGCTACTGCCATTGCAGTGCCCTGAAGTTAGCTAGAGATGCCCGGCCGCAAGTTGGCCTTGCTGCCCTTTTGGATCTACTTCCATCCAACACCGCCCTTGCTTGCCGGGCTGCTCATCCTCCACCTGCCCTCCCTGCATCCTTCCCCCTTGAGATGGGAGATGCAGGTGAGGGCAGTGCGTGGGACTCCTCTGCAGGAACAGCCACTGATTCCTTGGTGTTGTGTCTACTCACCCTCCCCCTGTCTCTCAAGCGAAGCGGCAACCTAGGAGAAACACTCATGGGCTGCCTGAGGCAAAGCACCTGCCTTTCTCCTTCCTTCCTTCCTTCTTCCTTCCTTCCTTCCTTCCTTCCTTCCTTTATTTATTAGATTTTTATGCCTCCCCTCTCCGAAGACTCGGAGAGAGTCCCTCCCCCCCTCTTTTGGCAGGAACCTTGGATTCATGCAATAAATTTTTCTCTCTTCCAAACTCCGCCATAAATGAGACTCATCGCACCTGTGCAGCCTCTTGAAGTGAAAGGGGAGAAATATTTCTTGCATTCAGCATGCAGCCAAAAGGTTCCTTCTCCTGGTGCTGTGTCTAAAGTGCACTCTTCCCCCCTGCTGAGAAAGAGAGGGGCACATTTGTAAGACACAAGCACATAAACGGTTTCTTCTGCTGCTGAGCCTGGCTAGACGTCAATTCAGCTTCCTCTGGCAGCCCGAAAGAGTTTCTTCCCCCTCTTGCTTCGCTCGAGGCCCAGAGGCAGGGGACAGTCAGTGGACACAACACTGAGGAACATGATGGAGCTACAAGTCCTAGGTATGACATATATCGCGCCCTACCCCACCTGGCCTGCCACCCCCAAATTGAACCCCACCATGAGATGCTTGTTCTATATGATACTTGTAGCTCCATTGCGTTCCTCAGTGTTGTGTCCAGAGAAGCCCATTGTAAAAGAAAACCTCATGAGTTCAAGAAGTTTGATTGAACTTGTGAAAATTTTTCTTTTACAATGGGCTTCTATTTCTTGTCTCTAAAAGAAAGAAAACTCTTTTTCCCATGCAAAACTGAATTGTTTTTCTATTAGTAGTATTTTCTTATTAAAGTAAAATTTCATAATACATTATATTAAATAACAATAAATAGAATATGTAGACATTTCTTAAGCATGTCTGCTACAGTATGTTGCATAATATAGTTTTTCAGTTCACCCTGGCAGTTTGTAATTGAGAGATGATACATACAAAATTTAGAATCTCCTGGCTTGACACTTTAAGATGGCATTTTTCTCTGAATTTTTTTTTTCTTTTGTGGACAAGTACATTCCAGTCTCACCAAATAAATCCAGTTTAAACTCTTGGTGACATAGTTATATCATAAAATTGATGGGTGGCTGAAACATAGCCAGTAAACTAAGGCAGGTTATATTCAAGAAGTCCACTTATATGAATAGTGGGTAGCAGATTCACTTATCTCATGGAGGAGAAGCAAAAAAGACAGCATAATAAATATGACAGTAAGGTTGTGCAAATGATTAAGAATAATTGTTTTATAAAGCATGTTAGGGCAGATGAAGCTTTGCTCCTCAAAACATTAAAGCAGCCTTGTCTTTTGAAATACAGTTCTTCCGTATCCTGTTTTAAGGTACTTGATGGAAGTTTTGTTTTGTTCTTTTTTGTAAATTGTATTAAGATGTTGAATATATCAAGCAGTTTTCACTTCTTGACTATAGAGCAGGGAATTTGATCTGCTGAATGTAATATAAAAAGCCCCACTATCATAGAAGGTTCAAACTACTTTATATGCTAACCCTTACAACTAAAAAAATTAGTTCCATATTTCTGAAAGGATGAATGTATGTTAAAATAAGTGAAGGAAGACCCGATCTTGGCTACTTCTGATTCACTCATCACAATTTTTGTTTGGCATACATAATACCCAAATGGATTTCTATTAAGAAAGTATGTCAGATTAATTGATATCTATTGCTCAATCTGTATAGTCTGGAGGACAGAAGGAAAAGGGGGGACATGATCGAAACATTTAAATATATTAAAGGGTTAAATAAGGTCCAGGAGGGAAGTGTTTTTAAAAGGAAAGTGAACACAAGAACAAGGGGACACAATCTGAAGTTAGTTGGGGGAAAGATCAAAAGCAACATGAGAAAATATTATTTTACTGAAAGAGTAGTAGATCCTTGGAACAAACTTCCAGCAGACGTTGTAGATAAATCCACAGTAACTGAATTTAAACATGCCTGGGATAAACATATATCTATCCTAAGATAAAATACAGAAAATAGTATAAGGGCAGACTAGATGGACCATGAGGTCTTTTTCTGCTGTCAGACTTCTATGTTTCTATGTTTCTATGCTATTTTTAATAAAGCACAATATATCTTACGTTGGGATGCTAATACATCAGTAATGCAAATACTTTCAGTTCTTCACCATTTCAAATAGTGGGTCCTGCTTTGAAAAACTCTGGATTTTACCTGTTAAATCAGATTATCATGGACAAGCAAGGGCTTGCAAGTGCAGAAGCTTCAGAATGCAAATACTGTACATTTTCATTATCACAAGTATTTTAGTTGTATGAAATATCTATCTCCCTTCCATTAAAATGAATAATGAAAAATCCAGTTTGTATCTCAATCTTTTTAAATTTTGAGTTATTTCAATAACTGCTTAAATCTACTTTGTAATTTACTATTCATTATCCTCTATTTTAACTGATCCTTCAATAGTAAATCACAACTGTCATTATTTAAGGATAAAACAATAAGATAGCGCTGCCAACAAGGGTTTTGTTTATGTGGAATACATCTACATTTTTTCCAGAAGCTCAGGAAAGCAGAAATAGCTCCCCATTGATACTTACTAGCTTTAAACACTAGAGTAATGGAATAGTGGTAAGGGCAGTAAGGGAAAACAGATTATGAAAAGAAATTAGAGAGAAAAGATTTGACAAACTGGTAGAATTATTACACGAACTATTTCTATTTTTAAAATTGCACGATTTCTGAAAACTTGTTCTAACTTTCTCCACAATCAACTTTAATTCTCGTTTACAATAACATTTTAAACAGGTTTTTGCTTTACTGTATATGTTTTATGAAGAAAAATAATTTGTAGTACATCAACATTAAGTATATATTTTTATCTAGTAGCATGGAACACCTTATTTCAGTTTTGAGCACATTAAATTGAAGTACTTCCACTGATTTACTCCCCTAATTTTTTATTAGTCTTATTATGCTCCCGCTTAACATGAGTGTGTATTCCTTGGTCCATTATGTGACTTTTTTTTTTAATGGAAACCAAAATTAACATTAAAACAGGCTTATCCAGTTTGCCTACTTTAGTGCCAAATTTATTCAGCCCTATGTGTTCTTCTCATTTATCTAAAACAGAACATCCTGGAAACTTGTTATCTTTGGTTCATTGTGATTCTGATGCTGAAAAGATATCACTACTGCGCAAAACTGCAATACGGGTTCAAAGATTTAAATTAGGAGTTGTAGCTTTTTCACTGTAAGGACCAGAGGGAAAATTCTCTTTGGATATCACAGAAGAATTTTCGTTGGTGAACTCTGTATTCCTTTATGGAGCTGTCCTGTCTTAAAGGCTAGGTGTATCTCTTTACTTCAGCTTGGGAGATAAAGAACTTTAAGGACAGAGCTGGCACCAGACCAACTGTAAACGTTCTCCAGTCCTGGTTTATCAGTTGCTCTGTCTGGCTCTTGTAATCGCAGGGAGAAAAAATGAGAGTCTTGGAGGTAAAATTTCTAATTATTGTTATTTATTTATTTATTTATTTATTCATTCATTCATTTGTCCAATACATAAATACATAGGAAGAAAATAGACATGTGATAATATAAAAGAGGGTGAAAGTGAACTTAGAGGAGAGGATATATGAAAGGAAGAGAATATATAAGATAGGTGAAAGAAAGGAAAGACAATTGGACAGGGGACGAAAGGCACACCAGTGCACTTATGTACTTAAAAGAGACCTGTGACAGTATATTATGATTGAGATTTATTTCACACCTGGCACTGAAAACAGGAATATCCCAGGGCCTTTATTTTCTGTATATTGCATTAGAGATGGATTGAAGTTAAAAGCAAGGAAAAAACAGACATGTCAGTTTTGACTTAATTGAAGGGGGGGGGGGGAGAGACTAGGTAAAATCTAAATACCGGAATGTTAACTGACAGCTATGTAAGAGATTTGTGTAGTTATCACTATTTTTATTACCACCACCCCTCCTTTTGGTACTATCAATTTTATAGACAGATATTTAGCAGGTCATGTTTTTCTTATCATGAAAAGGCTGAATGAGATAATTTACTGACTTAATTTATGTTATTAAAGAACGGGAGCTGGATTAATTAAGCAAAAGTAATTCCAGATGCACACTTAATGATATTTACAAGATTGATTTATCAGATGTAGTCTTTATCTTAGAGTCTCAGTACTTTGAAAGTCTTCAAGTTAGAGGCTGGCACCTTAATCTGTAATTGGGATGCCTGACAGTTCAACTGCCATTTCTGGCAACTAAGCACTATTTTCAGTTCCAGTGAGTGGGTTTAGAGCTGCTGTTTCAAACTCTTTCCTTTTACTTCTTGTGAGGAATTTTCAGGTTTCACATCACTTTATTATAGTTATAAGCAAGATTTCTGCTTCATTTAGAAAACAAATGCACAAGTTGTGTATCTCCCCACTTCATTATCTTTAAAGATTTCAGATGAAAGGAAAACAGGTTTTTTTTTCTCCCCTTGGTTTACAGTTAACCTTCTGTTGAACTTGACAGTTTCAACTGGCACAAACCCTTCTGGAACTCTCTCCTTTCCATGTTTACAGAGAGAAATTATGGGAGTTAACCAGTGATGACTGATACAATTTTTCACTCTGGAGAGTAGATGTTTCATTCCTAATTTAAGTGGCCTTGACTGACAAGTTATTTTAGCTGAAAGAGGCAAAGAAATAAATTTTACTGTTAGTTGGTAGGAAATGCATACCTTGTCATACTGCTTTCTTGGTACTTTAAAATAAATAATACTGTAATGCATAATTGAAAAGACAAGGGTGTTTTTATTATGCTGGGTGTGGTTTGAATACCCAGACTCAGAATATGAATTTGCAATGGGAAGACTTAATCCAAAAGAAATAATCTATTGTTTTTACTAAGAAAATAAGTTTCTCAAAAGACTTATATCTCTGTGTTTAAAAATGTAAGCTTTTAAATGCAATAAATATGGATTCAATATAATATCTTCCACTGTTTATAGACAAATTTATTTATTTATTTATTTTATTTATTTATTTATTTTATTTGTTTATTTTATTTATTTATTTATTTATTTGTTTAGTTATTTATTTAGTTATTTATTTATTCGATTTTTATGCCGCACTTCTCCTTAGACTCAGGACGTCTTACAACATGTTAGCAATAAGCACTTTTTAACAGAGCCAGCATATTGCCCCACAATTCCTTGTTCCATTTATTTCTAACAAAACCCAAAAGATATAGTAGTCTCAGTAACTTTGAATATTTCATATTTAATCCATTATTTTAAAATAAGGTTGATAGATTTTTTTTTTAATTGGCAATACTTAGTTTGGCAGTTTGATGATCTCTTAAAACAATTGAAAATTATGGTGTATGATCCTTTTAGTGAACGCAAGGCTTTTAACACAAAGAAAACTATAACTATACCGAAAGAGTCTTTTAAAATGATAATAAAGAAATAGTTTCTTCTTTCTACACAATTCTTCAGGTTTTTGAAGGCAATACTAATTGCCAAGCATTGAATAAAAGTAATTATTTATTGAAGTATGAGCTTCCAAATGAGACAGTGCTGACATTGTTCTCATATTTTGGTTTATATATTTTTAAAATATATTTTAGAAGGATTCCCTTTCCATCCTACTTTTGTAATTTTTGACCAATCTGTGCTTAAATTGCAAGATTTGTTCAATCAGTCCAAGCTTATGAAGCTTTAAAAAATATTTATAAAATTTATGGAGAGTGTATACGTACATACATATGTAAATCAACTTTTTCTTTGGATATCTCTAATTTATCAGGTTTTATAAAGAAGGAGAGTAGAAAAATAGCTTGTTTCATAATCTTATGCCATAAACACTTGCAGAAGTTTAAACTGAATGGCTGTTTCAAATATTGTAAGTTCCTCTTTATTTCTGTGCTGGTTCATAACACGTGTCCATGTATATACCTGCAGGCTGCTTCACCCTCATCCCAGAAATGATGGAAAGAGTTTCCTCCACTGTTCCTGGGGTAATGGTTCGCAGCTTTATGTTTCTCATATTTCTGACCTTGTTTTAGAGGACCATTTTCCACTATAGTATTGGCTGACTTCTGCTGGAGATCAGTTGCCATCTGTCTTGTTGAGAGATGCAAGTACTTAAAAGCAGGGCTACCATCAGGAATTTTGGGGCCCCATACAGCCTAAGTGTCTGGGGGACCCCCGCCATTTTAAAACTATTTTAAGTCGCCAAGCCACTCCATCCCCCGGGGATCATTTCCCGCTTCACGCCAAGCGAGGCGGTCCCATAGGCAAGTGTTTCCCAACCTTGGCAACTTGAAGATATCTGGACTTTAACTCCCAGAATTCCCCAGCCAGCAAATGCTGGCTGGGGAATTCTGGGAGTTGAAGTCCAGATATCTTCAAGTTGTCAAGGTTGGGAAGCACTGCCATAGGCTATTTCAGGAACTGGGTTAAGCCGATTGTGTGGACTTGTCCAGGAGAAAGAAAGAAGCGGGAGTGACAAGGGAAAGAAAGATCCTCCTGGCATCGGTCAGGCGGAGCGAGGCTTATTTACGGCTCCTTGGCACTTCTCCCTTCTTGTTGACAAAAAACCACGTGCTTTCTAGCGAGGGGAGAGGGGAGGGGGATCCCACACCCGGCAGCCACCGGCGAGGAGCTGGAAAGGACGAGGGGAGAGAAAAAGCAGGGTACCAGCAGTCAGGCGGGTGTCTTGAGGGGGCACTCCCATCTGGAAGGAAGGGAAGAAAGGCGAGGGCGAGCTAGGAAGGAAGGAAGGAAGGAAGGAAGGGTAAAAGGGGCGAGCAAGAGAGGAATGGGTGAATGAATGGACGGAGGGTGGGAAGGAAGGAAGGAAAGAGGGAAGGGACAGGAACAGAGGAAGGGTGCAAAGGAAGCAAGGAAAGGTGAAAGGGGAGAGTAAGAGAGGAAGGAGTGAAATAAGGGAGTGGGGGAGGAAAGAAGGGAGGAAGGAGAAGGAAAGCAAGAAATGGAGGGAGGGAAGGAAGGAAAGAAAGGGGGAAGGAACAGGAACAGAGGAAGGAAGCAAGGAAACTTATGAAAGGGGAGAGTAAGAGAGGAAGGACTGAAGGGAGGGAGGGAAGAAGGTAGGAAGGAGAAAGAAAAGAAGAAATAGAGGAAGGGAAGGTAAAAGAGAGAAAGAAAAAGAGCAAGAAAGAAAGCAAGAAAGAGAATGAAAGAGAAATAAAAAGAGAGAGGGGGAATGAAAGAAATGAAAGGATGGAAGGAAGGAGAGAAAGAAAGATAAAGAAAGAAAGCAAGAGAAAGAAAAAAGAATGAAAGAGCAAGAGAGAAAGAGAGAAAGAAAGAAAAAGAAACAAAAGAAGGAAAGAAGGAAAGAAGGAAAGAAAGAAAGAGAAAAGAAAGAAAGAGAATGAATGAGAAATAAAAATAGAGAGGGGGAATGAAAGAAATGGAAGGAGGGAAGGAAGGAGAGAAAGCAAGAGAAAGAAAAAAGAATGAAAGAGTAAGAGAGAAAAAGAAAGAAAGAAAAAGAAATGAAAGAAAGAAAGAAGGAAAGAAGGAAAGAGAAAAGAAAGAAAAAGAATGAATGAGAAATAAAAATAGAGAGGGGGAATGAAAGAAAAGGAAGGAGAGAAAGCAAGAGAAAGAAAGAAAGCAAGAGAAAGAAAAAAGGATGAAAGAGCAAGAGAGAAAGAGAAAGAAAGAAAAAGAAACGAAAGAAAGAAAGAAGGAAAGAAAGAAAGAAAAGAAAGAGAATGAAAGAGAAATAAAAATAGAGAGGGGGAATGAAAGAAATGGAAGGAGGGAAGGAAGGAGAGAAAGAAAGAGAAAGAAAGAAAGAAAGCAAGAGAAAGAAAAAAAGAATGAAAGAGCAAGAGAGCAAGAGAGCAAGAGTAGAAATGAAAGAAATGGAAGGAGGGAAGGAAGGAGAGAAAGCAAGAGAAAGAAAGAAAGAAAGAAAGAAAGAGAAAGAAAAAAAGAATGAAAGAGCAAGAGAGAAAGAGAGAAAGAGAGAAAGAGTAGAAATGAAAGAAATGGAAGGAGGGAAAGAAGGAGAGAAAGAAAGAAAGCAAGAGAAAGAAAAAAGAATGAAAAAGCAAGAGAAAAAGAGAAAGAAACAAAAAGAAACAAAAAAAAGAAAGAAAGAAGGAAAGAAAGAAAGAGAAAAGAAAGAAAGAGAATGAATGAGGAATAAAAATAGAGAGGGGGAATGAAAGAAATGGAAGGAGGGAAGGAAGGAGAGGCTCACTGAGCGGATGCATGAAAAGAGGGACCTTGCCTCCCCCTTGCGCCTCACCCTTCCCACCCGGTTGGCCGCGCGCACTTACCTGCTCCCAGCGCCAGCAGCAGGAAGGCGAGTGAGTAAGCTAGCGCCCGCCCAAAAGAAGCCATTGGCTCCGGGCGGCGGGCGATGTTCACGCCCCCCCCGAATCCCCGGCCCAGCACCTACGGAGGCTGAAAGGCGCTGCTCTCTTGCCCTCGCAATCCTTGGGGGGGACACAAGGCCGGCGGAGAAGCCGGCCAGGCTCAGTCCTCTCCCAGCTTCCCCAGCAGCGTGGCTTGGCTTCCGGAGCGGTGGGCCAAGTCACCCCCGCGCTTTCTTCCGCGGCTGCGATCGGGGCTCCCTGCCTGTCTGCTGGCCTCCCTGCCTTCTTTCCTCGCGGGGGTGGGAAGAAGGTGCGGGCCGCGGTCAGAGAAGCTCCGCAGAGGCAAAGTTTGGCGAGGTGTCTCTGGTCCTTTTGCTTTCCTTGGTGCGCTTTTCCCCATTGCAATCTGGGTTGGGGAGTTTTTGACGGGCGCCGCCCCCCCCCATTTTCCAATTTGGCTGGGCCCGGTACGCCACTCCCAGTAGTACTGCCCTATCGGTGGCCCTGCTTAAAAGCACTGCATAGGTTTATTCAGAGTGTAAGTCTCATAAGTTACTTTGGGAGCATGATAATTTTTTTAAATTAATACTTTAGTAAAGAAAGGGGATGACAAATAATCCTTTCCTAGAAATTATACTGTGCCCCGTTTCAGTTCCTGGGGGAAATGGAGGAATTATTTCAATAGAAATTGGGGGCGGAGGACAGCCAGAAAATGAGAAAGCTCTTGTTCCATAATAAATTCAAAGATAAATTCCAAAACAGAATAACAATATTTCCTCCTTTTGCAGTTTAAGGAATGATGAAAAATGTAAAAGCAGAGACCAAACCAAAGCTTCTAAAATACACCAGCCAACTAATGAATAAATATCACAAAAAATTATTATGCATCTACCCATCATGTTATTTGTAGTGATGTAGTCAAACTTGCCTGTACTGAATATGTGATATTCTCATTGGTAGTGACATCACCAATCAATGAGTAATCCCCATTAAATTGGAAAAAGGGCTACATGTGTACCAAATTTCTCTATGATATTAGAAAACCTGTTAATCAGTGGATGCACACATATGGGACTAAATAGTTAGATCTGCCTGGAAGTTTTAGTGTCTCCTTGTATGTATGACATCCATATTTTCATTCTATATAGAAGGAATTGCTTAATGTTTAATGCATCACTTATAGTTGAGTCAGTGTTTTTAATAGAAGATCTAACTATATAGAGGAATATATGGTAGTATAAACATGGCATATTGTAATATGGCTAATCCTACAGCATTTCCAACAAAAACCATCTCTCCACTAAAATTTACTTTTAGTCCATAAACCAGCATGGAATCAGCAGTCTAGATTGTATTTGACTTAGACCACTGAAAATATGAGGGCTGACATATTCTAAGAATAAATTAATAATGTTTTTTTTAGTTTTAGAATGATAAATATCTTGATTTACCTCAAGAATTTGTTGATCTGCTTAAGATTTTGTCTCTTCATTATATAAAATACCTTTCCTATGGTGGTATATAAAAACAGTGATATATATGACGGTCTTGGCATATTCGGGTTTCTTCCCGTGTAGGATTTGGAAATTTCTGGCGATGTTTCGACAAGGTCCCACTCGTCATCTTCAGGCTGGTGCTTCTGTCTTTGTTCTAGGTTCACCCTAGAACAAGGGCAGAAGCACCAGCCTGAAGATGATGAGTGAGACCTCGTCGAAATGTCGCCAGAAATAAGACAGAAGCACCAGCCTGAAGATGACGAGTGGGACCTCATCGAAACGTCATCAGAAATCTCTGAAACCTACACGGGAAGTAACCCGAATATGCCAAGATCTTCATATATATATTCCTTCAATATACCTAATATATATACAGTATGTTCCTTCAATATACCAGGGTAATCCAACAGAAAAAAAAAACCATATAGCCCCTTCCTGGTACAAAGCTGAAGGGATCAGATCTGGTGGCCTAGAGGTTAATTCTCTGCCTTACAAGGCAGAACCCCCAGGATTAAATCCCAGTAAGGGTATGGCTAGCTGATGAGGCCAGAACAAGGTCGAAATAGCACTATCCTAGTCTCCCTTAATTTTAAAAATTCAGCAAAAACATGTGATACACAAACACACACACACACACACAATTTAAAATATAAGCTTGTAAAAATTCATGTGCTGGTATCAGTTTGTTAGCTTTATATGAATTACAAGGGCTTTCAAATAACATTCCGCATGGAGTACCTGACAGTAAATTACAAAAGTATGAATAAAGGGCAAATTTTGGCTGCATATTCATATATAAATATGCTCCAAGTATAATAATTGAATCTGTATTCATTGCTGAACTCATGTGAATATATTCTTTGGTGTAAAGTTTAGTAACTTATAATTACTTATTTAACATATATTACCTGGCACTTTCCCTCTATGTTAGACAAAGATACAAACTATAATTCATTCTCTTTGGCAGAGTTCTCTGAAATATAAATAATTGCCCGCAATGCACAGCAAATAATCACCATATGAAACCATAGGAAGCTATGCTTCATTCCTGTTCACTTAATGGACACTTCTATATAGTATTCTTGGCACCTGTATGAAAGTGTTTTGGATTCTACCTTCTGGGATTTCCCCCCAAATTCACAGTATCCAGCTCTGCTTTTCCTTGAACTATTGCTATTCAGCCCCAATCTGTTTAACTTCCATACACAGACAAGGTCATACCACCTGCTGATTTAAGACTTACTATAGGAGAGTTCTGATTTTTCCTTTGTGTTGAATATAAAAGCTATTTTGCCATTGATATTTTATGTTTTGTCTTCCGCATATATATTGAGAAGTTATCTATACATATTTTTTTCTTCATTGCTGCAGGTGCTATTCTTCTTACTGCCCATTCACTCTAATCCTTGTGCCTGATTAGCTTATTCTCACTGGCACACCATTAACAGAAAATAAGGTGGTAAAGTTTTATCTGCCTCAATAATTGCTAATTTTATAGTATTGTGTTGATATTCTCAAAGGTTTTCATTCAACACATTTTTGCTGCCCAAAAATACACAAAAGAAGACTAATTGCAGGATGAGTATTCTTACTTTCTAATGCACGGGTATCAACTTTACTGCATCACCTTGCCATCACATGATGTTTTGTGACATTTATCCCACCCGTGAACAATGTTCCCTCTAATTAATAAAAACAGGTGAGGGCTGGGGTTTTTTCCTCTGTTATTATTTAAGTGCTTTTACCATATGCTTTAAATCAAGAGTCACTTCTCTCTCTGTTTCTTTTCTTGTCATTCTCTGAATGAATCATTTTCTCATTTCTCTTTTTTTCTCCCTTTTTTTCTATCATTTCTCTCTATCTCTTCCTTCCACTCTTCTCTCTCTTGCTTTCTCTGTCTCTCTCTCTCTTGCTTTCTTCCTCTCTCTCTCACTCTCTTCCTTCCTCTCTCATCTCTCTCTTTCTTTCTCTCTCTCTCTCTTTCTCTCTCTCCCCGCTCTTGCTCTCTCTCTCTTTTTCTCACTTTCTCTCTCTTGTTTTCTTTCTCTCTCTCTCACTCTTTCTCTCTTGTTTTCTTTCTCACACTCTTTCTCTTGTTCTCTCTCTCTCTTGCTATCTCTTTCTCTCCCCCTTTCTCCGTACTGAAGGAGCGGGTCCAGCAGTCACATGGGTTGCTCACGTCCAATCCGATGGAACTGAGCCTAGTATTAAAAAAGCTTGCCGGATCCGCCCCTTCCCCAGAATTCGCTCAGTTCGCATATCCTGCGGTTGTATTGTGATAGCTCGTTCAACATTCTAACACCTTCCCTTCGATCTTTCCTTCAAAAAATAGTAAGATTATTGTCTTTATTTATTACTTGCACCATTGCGCCAGCCGTTTAAAGAAAAAAAGTAAAAAAGCGGCTCGGTTTGTCCCTTAGGAGAAGTTGCGGTTTCGTTTTCCCCCGGCGGTTTTGCCGGTTACGATTCCTGCGGCCGCTAGTGGATTCTTCTAATCCCTTGGCCCGGAGGTCCTGGTGCAAGTATTTATCGATTTCATTATTGATTATTTATCGTATAAATATATTTAAGGGCTTAAAAAAATACCTCCTGCGGAGTGAGACGCCTTCCAGTCTCCTGGACTTAGTCGATCGCTTTTCCCTTAAGAAATTCTACGGAGCGATCTTTTCGGCGCGAAGGCCTTCGCGCCCTTTTTTAAATCTAGGCCTCTCGTGTTGGCCTCCTGCCAGCCGCGTAGGCCTCAGTCCACCGCGTGGATCCCGGAGCGGGCCTTGGGGGTCCCAGGCTAAATTCTCCACCGGCTAAGCCTCCAACCAGAGTGCCTTGGTTTACTTAATTATTAAGTTTAGGGAGGCTGGCCCCGCTGGATTTGGGGGCACGAACTCTGGGTTTGCCCAGATTGTCCTCACTCTTCAGCAGCTTCGAGGCCTCGAAGCAGGATCCATTCCTCTTGGGAAGTCCTTGAAATTCTTCTCCTTATTATTTAATTATTGGCTCAGCCTTGTCTTCTGTTAATTGTCAGACTATGGCTTCCTTTCCCAAGAGAGGCACAACTAAAGGTCCCAGAGAGGCCAGGCCTACTGGCGATGAGATTACTAGCATCCCCCAGGCCTCTTCCTCCTCTTCTCCAGGGGCCCGCCCCCCGACCAAGGTCACCAGGGCCGAGAAGAGAAGGGACCTAGCCCTACAAAAAATTCATGACAAATCAGCAAAACGTTTGAAAGTGCAGGCCCAAGTAATCAGTAGTCAAGACCCCCCAGAGGCCTCTAGCCTGCCTCCTTCTGGGGTCCCTGTGTTATCTCTGGATGAGCCAAACCTAGACAGACCCCAACCTAACCTATGGGGCATAGGTCCAGAGGAACCAGATATTATTGAAGATTCCCCCCAGCCAGGATCCTCCCAGGCCTTTAGGGATTCTTCTGCCTTTTCTGCTGATATTTCCAATTTACCTCCTGAGTTCCAGTCTATTTTTGCTGTGTTGTCCAAAGCCATTGATGCCAAACTCTCCACCATCAATGCGCTTCCTCTACCTCTTCCTCCTTCTCGTCCCTCCCGCCCCTTGGGTTCTTCCCCAGCGGTCAGAGCTCCTATTCAGGATGATTCAGATTCCTCCCAGGATGAATACGAGGAGATGGAGGATGATGAGGACCCTTTCCAGGGATTATCTGATGATGAGGAATCCCAAATAAAGGTTCCCCCTCCAGTTACTATTTTCCCCTCTCAATTATTCAAATCTCTTCTCCTCAAAGCTAGAATTTCTACGGGATTAGCGGCCCAGGAGAAACAAGCCTCCACTTCCACTGATCCCCCGGAGGAGAATTTACCTTACTTCACAGAGGAACAGGAGGATAACGAGGTAATTCCTATGCCTAAATTGTTTAAAGATGCCTTACTCAAACAGTGGGAATTTCCAGCCTCTGGCCTTAATCCCTCCACCAAGGACAGAAAGTTGTACAAACTTTCCTCTTCCTATGAGGAACTTCTATCCTTTCCTAAACCGGATGAACCTGTCAAGATTCTTCACTCGGCAGCGGCTGTGCCAGGAGAGGCGGAGGAAGTCCTCCGCCCAGAGGACAAGCGCATTGAGCAAATGCTCAAAAGGGGTTTCACCTCTGATTCCTGGGCCATTAAAAGTTCTGCAGCGGCTTCCTTTTTTTCCAGAGCCATGCTGCTGTGGCTTCGCCAACTGCAACAGCATATTCCTCCCGATGACTTGAGAGGTCAACAAGACTTCAACAAGGTCTTTGCAGCTGCCCAGTACGTGGCTGATGCCACTTTGCAATCTACTAGATTTTCTGCTAAGTCTATTGCAGCTTCTACAACGGCAAGAAGACTCCTTTGGATTCGCCCTTGGCAAGCGGGAGTTCGCCAAAAGTGGCAGTTATCCCAGGGCCCCTTGAAGCGCGACTTGCTCTTCGGTGATCTTCTGGATCCACTCCTCACGGAAACCACGGACAAGAAGAAAGTTTTGGGTCCAACCACTAAAAAGGCTACCAAAACGCAGTCCTTTCGTCGCCCAGGGCGCCAGCAAGACCAAGCGGCGTCCTATCAGAGGTCTCCAGGTCAGTATTCCCCCCGCTTTCGTTCCCAAGGTAGGAACTCCAGGGGTAGAGGGTTTCGCTTCCAAAGGGGAGCTTCATCTAACAGGGCTTCAAAGAAACCTAGATGGTAACCTTTCCTCTATTCCCATAGGGGGTCGCCTAGCTCATTTCGCCTCTAATTGGCGTTTCACCTCCAAAGACCCTTGGGTCATTGACACTGTTCAAACAGGTCTTCTTTTAGAATTTGTTTCTCCTCCCCCAAGACGTTTTATTTCCTGCCCTTCTCCCAGGTCATCCTCTGATTGTAACCGTATGGAGGAGGCCATTTCTCATCTATTGTCCATCAGAGCCATTCAACCGGTCCCTTCCGATCAGAGGGGCCTAGGTTTTTACTCCATTTTATTTATGGTTCCAAAGTCCTCCGGAGGTTGGAGAGCTATTTTGGATTTGAAGAAACTAAACCTATTCATCAAATATAGGAAGTTTAAGATGCACTCCTTGCCTTCTATTTTGGCCGCCATCCACTCGGGAGATTTCATGTCTTCCTTGGACCTCACTGAGGCCTACCTTCACATTCCTATAGCCAAATGCC